>NW_026889803.1:64450000-65010000 GCF_033153115.1 Saccostrea echinata
TCTTCTTACAGTTACAGTCGCACCTGCTGTTACGGCCACCCTTAATAAGCGGCCACTCCCCATGAGCGGCCAGTTTCAATCCCGCCCGTTCATTTTTTCACTATATTTTAACTCATTTAAGCTACCACCTGTCTAACGCGGCCAGTGTTTTTAAGTCTCATGCTCTCAACATGCCTGTTTTTAACGGCCATTTTGTCTGTTTTGTCACATGACTTCCGTCTGACGTGACCCCGTAGCCCCATAGAGAAGCCAAACATAAACAGCTGATAATGAGTAATGACGAAGAATTGTGGGTGTAATTTTAATTTTGCCAGGATTCAATGAGATAATTTTTATTTTTAACGACTGTTTTGTTGTTCTTTATATACAAAAGTAAGATGTAGAATATGTTCATGATATAAACTCAATACATAAATTACGATTTCGCCCGAGGTTATCAAGTGGCCAGTCTTGCGCTATAGCCCTAGAATGTTTACATGTACACTAAGACCTGCTTTTTTTATGACGTATTCTGAGTAAAAATCAAGCATTGTACATGTATTAAAAAGTAAATGAAATGGAAAGCAGGAAGAGGTCAGTCCTCTCCTTTAAAGATAAGGCCAAATCCATTGAGCTTAGTAAACAAGGCTTGTCTTCACGAGAGATATCGGAGACTTTAAAGTGTGAAATATTGTAAACTCTATGGCTGTTACCAACACAAAACAAAAAACAATAACAGATTTTTTTCAGAAATCATGTAAAATGAAATGTAAAATAAAAAGGATTTCATGTGACTTACAACTTAGGGTGAGTTAACCATGCATCGGACACATACCTTGCTTCGGACAACTTTCAGCAATAAACTTTCATTGAACCCGAGTCTCCCCGTGTTTTTACTTGTTTCTGTCTTAAAGGTAAAGATACAAACTTTTTAATGATGCCGATTTTTATTTCCATGTTGTGATAAAAATACCACAAGAATGGCCTTGAAATTACGTCATATTTTGCATCATCAAAGGGGAGTAACCAGAATTTTACGATTTTGCAATTTTTAGAGTTGTCGCTCTTTTAAATAGACTTCAACGGAACGAGTCGGACCTAGGTAAAATTTATCATTGATTGATAATTTTACAGAAATTTTTCAAAAATTTTACTTCAATGTTTGTAAAATAATTTTTAGAGTTGTCTTTTACTAGTATGTTTATTTCACCGTACATCGGACACAAATTAACCATGCATCGGACACTTTCCGATGCATGGGTAATCACTTCCATTTTCATGTAAAACCCAAATGACAGCTGTTTTTTACGGAAATAGAAAATAGAAACTCTAAATTTTCAGTGAAAATACAAATTATCTATATATGACCACTAGAAGTGGACTCAATTTACTTCTTTAAACTAGATGATTTTAACCCACGAGACAAAGGCGCGAGTTGCCATATTACTAGCATTGTAAAGCCTTTCTAAGGCGATGTGATGCAACTAAAATCTCTTCATATTTGTGGATCGAAATAGTCATTCAAATTTAATTAGAAGTTTAATTTTTTAATAAAAGATAAAAATGTTTCGATATCAGTAATTTTAAAGCACCGAGATCAAGGTATGATATTTTTCTGGTATAAATATCGTATGTCCGATGCATGGTGAATATTGTCCGATCCATGGTGAATTCTGACTTATTTCGAAAAAATCGGTTTTTAATGATATTTTCTCAATAAATAGGGCACGAATTTGTCAAAAATTTATAATTTAACCACATACTACATGTTAAGTTCCATTTTGATAATATTCGGTCGGTAGCGAAATCGAGAGAACTTGTTGAAGTGCAAGGGTGTCCGATGCATGGTGAATTCACCCTACTAATTATTTAAATGTGTTGAAATTGTGGAGTTGGATATGTTTTAAAATGAATATACAACTGTACTCGCAAAATTTTGTTCATTGGTTTGAAACCTGGAATGAGAGGCCACCTGTCTTAAGTGGCCAATTTTTCATTCTCCCACAATTGGCCTCTTAAAACAGGTCTGACTGTACTTGTTTTATGCTTATGAATTTTCGGCTATGAATTTCTTTATTTTCTTCTTTACCTACATGTATGTGAAATTTGACTGTTAAATTTTTACCAGGAATTCAGAGTAGCTAAATTTGTCATTTCTATTGTCCATGTTTGCTGATATTTGCAGTGTTTCTACTTACATAATGCTAATTTACACATATATCTCAGTATTGTGTTCTATTACTTATGAATATAGGATTTTTTCAGATTTTTCATAAATTTCTTCATTGTACATAACATTTGTTATTATTTTGTCTATTGTAGCTTTACCTGTACGTATTATCGCATTATTGAATTATGGAGTTTTCAATAAAAGATAAAACGGTTTAACTGGCTGTATTTTATGGAGGCAGCATAGTGAAAGATATGGATCTCCTGGGTGATAGAATCATGTTTGAAATCTAGACTGCAAACTTTAACAGATTTCACAGATCACAAGAAGCTGTATGAACTACATGACCTACTTTTTGAGGTACTAGCCGTGAAAGGTATTCCAGAATACAGTGTGATGTTTTCTTACCTTGATTCATCTCTTGGCAGGGCTCGACATTAACTTTTTTTCCTACTTGTCCATTCGGACGAGTGACCAAGACATTTACTTGTCCGAACTTCAACTTCACTTGTCCGAAAAAATTTCAATAAATATCTAATACTGTCAACTGGAAAACTAAAATAAAATCCATTACACATGACATGTGCTTGATTGATTCGTGATGTTATTTGATAAATACAACAAACACATAAAACGAAATTTTATCTACCGGGGTAGTCTTTCTGGTCTGACAACAACATAAATGTCCAGAAGTGAACCAAACTTCGTTAAGTTCGTAAGTTCCATGCCTTTTCAGTAGTATGCAATTAGTGAACTTCGATCCCGATCGAATGTGAACTCAATTAATAGCAATCGCTATCGGGATCGAAGTCCGGTTTTTATGTACAACTTCCGTCTTGAAACTACCGATTAACTTTCAACAGTCTTTTTTTTTTAATTATTTAGAGACTCCTTTATATTAAAATGCACTTGTCCAATCGGACAAGTGCCCAGCAATATTCACTTGTCCGTAATTTTTTTTCACTGGTACCGGACAAGCCGACAAGTGTTAATGTCGAGCCCTGCTTGGATTGAAATCTATAGTTCAACGACTTCCTCGATATCTCCAAGAGAAGTGGATTAATCGTGTGGTTCATTACAAGAAAGAACAATGACCTAGTTTTCAGTTGACGTTTTTGAGGACCCAAGATGCAGCAACTTACAAAGTTTTATGATCAATGGCCTTAAAATGTCCAAAATATACCTCTAAAATGCTTTGAACTCGAATGCCTGCAAAGTTCAAAAAGTAGGTCACTGTGACCGTCTTTTTAATAAATATGTTTTATAGACCCAAGATGCATCACCTTACAAGATTTAATGATTCTAATCATCTTACAAGATGACCTACTTTTTAGTTGACATACTCCGAGGACCCAAGATGCATCAACTGACAAAGTTTGATGAACATAGGCCTTAAATTGTTCAAAATATGCCTCTAAATCATTTTGAAAAAGAATGGCCACAAAATTTAAAAAGTAGGTCACCTTGACCTACTTTTGAGTCAACGATACGAGGTCCTTAGATGCATCAACTGAAAAGATTTGATGATCCTAGTCCTTACAGTAAGCAAAATATCAACATTTTAATCAAATGTAATTTTTGGTCAAATTTGAAGTGACGTTGAGACCACGCCCTTTGCCCCAGGGTGATGCCTTGAACAATTTTTAATCTTCAAAATATCCTCATCCTTTTGTGTAAGTTTGGTGATAATCTGCCCAGTGGTTCTTGAGAAGATTTTTTAGCAACCAGTAGTTTTGGTTTTATTTACCTAATTATCTCCTCTTGTTTAAGGGTCACAACCCTAGTTTTCGTATAAATGGGAGCCCTTGGGCCAAGGAAACCCCGCGACAAATTTGACAATAATTGGCCAAGGGGTTATGGCCCATATTCTCAGTTTACACACACCACACACCACACAAATGGCCATAGCATTAGCTCTTTGAGCCTTTGGCTCAGAAGAGCTAAAAATTCATATGCACATTGTGTGAATCATAGCATAAAAAATTCCATTAAAAAAATAATCATTTAATATAAAGTTGTTATTATTTTTGTTTAAAATATGCATTTAACCTTCTCATACCTTTTAGTACAGGTCTATGTGCCATCCACAAGCTGATTGTGCTTAAGTAGTGTTTCTTTAGAATGTCTGTTGAACAGCAGTTTGACAAGTCCACAGTATTCACAGTTCCAGAATTCATCATCAGTTCATCTAACACCTCTGTAGGAATAGTCATATTAATGCAGAAAGGATAAATATCACACCTAAGAGACTGTAGCTCTACTGGTTTGTACTAATAATAAACAATGAGAAACTTGCAACCCTTTCTTATTACTTTATTATTTAGAGAATTATATCTTTAGGCTAATGTTTTCTTAACCAATTTACCAATTCAGTAGGAGGAATGCCATATTTAAAAGAAATTCAGATCATAAGCTTTAAGTAGTCAAAAATTTTGAATGGATATACAGAATTATGAGCCTTGGTATAGTTTATCTGTGTTCCAAAATTTTTTGAAATCAGACAAAAGCTGTAGGAGGGGTAGCATTTGAAAGAATTCCCTTGTATTACTCTACCCTCAAAACCACATAACAATGCATCATTAATCTAAAACACATATACACAAAATGTCTATTTGGTGCATTTTGTTACTTATTTCAAATGAGGAGCAGATTTTAGAAGAAATTTATGCTTAGTCTAGTGATAAAATTCTTTTTTTTTTTTTTTTTTTGGTTTAGTCTACTTGAGTACCAAATTTTACTGAAAACCAAAAAAATTTCATTTTCAGTAAACCATGTTTTCACCTAATTTTTTACCTTGTGAAGTCTACTGGTTTACAAAGTTTTATTGAAATTGGACAAAAAAAGTAGAAGAAACAGCATTTTTTGGGCTTATAGACAAACAGATGATCAACACTTAACCAATGCATAATCTCTTCTAATCCTTGACTAAAAGAGCTAAATTATACTTACTTTTATTGAATAAATCCAAAATATTCTTGGAAATCTGAAATAAAATCAAAATATCACCTCTATAAAAGATATAAACACTTTTTTAGCATGTCTTACACAGAGCTTCTTTATCTTCACAACAGATGTCTCGGGAGAAAATGAATTTACCAAAAGCTGTCTGTCTCAGATGCTTTCTGTTTAATATATACATGTATATTAATCTGAGTCCCTAAAAAGTTGCAGAAGACATCAATTTTCTTTGGAATTTTCTTTCAGGCAATATAGACCACTTGCATACACTGTAGCCCACAAAGATTACGAGAAATAAGATTTCTTAAAGATTTTTACACAACATATTTGAAAATTTTGAAGTTGGAAATGGCTGTGGACACTATTTTCTTAAGTTTCCTTATTAAATGAGTCACTTTGAGGCCTTTTCTAGCTGTTTAAAACTTAGAAATGTACAAATTTTTTAAGCTGATGTCATATTTCCAGAAACGGTCCTCCTTCATGCCAATCAAATTCTTTCATGATTTATCACTTTTATTTATTCAATTATATTTAAGCAAATTCAAAACTTTTTGAAAACATCAAATTTTAGGGCATAATAAGCCAAAATTGTACCTTCTATGGGGCTTTAAAAAAATTCCATAGACTCTTGAGTATCCAATAAAACCTATTTAACAACTGATGTGCCCAAATCAACATTTTAATTGATGTTTCAAAAGAGTTTAATGAATAATCAAGAATGTTTTCAAAAAAAGGCACTGAAAAAAATCTGCAAACACTAATAACTTACACAACTTGACATACTTCAATTTCTTTATATTTTTTAAACAATTTGCACATTTCATTACATATTTCACAGCAATATTTGAAAACAAAGGAGTTCAATATGTTAATTTTGTTATTTATCCTTGATGCATAAATATCAATTTATTTCTCCATTAACAAAACTTGAAAGAGACAAATTAGCTGACATACATGTACAATTTAACTATTTTTTTTTTATTTGAAACAGATTTACTTTCAGTGCCTTACCAGCTACAAATCTTCCATTTCTGATTCATTAAAAAAAATTCATTGATTATAACATATCAAATATCATATTTAGATAAAAAGAAATTTTCATTAAAGTAATTTCAATCAATTACAAATTTACTTTTCCATGTTTACATTATATTTAGTTTGCTTACCTTTTTAAGTCTCGCAGCATCTTTGTCTTTCAGAGTAGATTGTGAATTCCTTATCATCAGAGATAAAATTTCTGTCAACACCAAACATCATTTGAAGAAAATCTGCAGTCTCTGATGAAACTCTACATCTTTATACAGTTAAACTCAGATAAAGCAAAGTCCTGGGGACTTGGACTTCGTTCTATCTTTTATTTGTTATATCTGTTTAACAAACAAGATACAAGTATATGAAGTAAATTTGCAATTTACAAAATGTACCTTGGAGAACTAAAATGTTGAATTAAATTTCAAATATAGATACTTACAAAAAAATAATGTCAGTTAAATATTTTCAAATTTGAGATTTTAAAATATTTGTTATAAAAGATGTAAATTTCATGATTTTTAACCAGGAACACAAAATCAATTCTCCGACTTTATCAGTTCATTCCTTATATCTGAGTTCATCATAACCATAACATTTAACAAGAAATTGTTCAGAATTTTGCTGAGGATCAAATAAAACTTTGCTATATCGGTAAATTTGTTGTTTCTCGATCCATTTGTACGAAACAGGTTTTACTGTATGCCTAACGATCGGAAACTGTAGCTCTTCCAATTTAAATTACAGTCAAACATTATCTCAAACTCATTGACACTGGGAAAAAAAATCAAAATATGTAAGGATTCAAGATATAAACCATTAAATACGAGGGGTTATCAAAAAGTTCGTGGACTGATGCGATAAAATTAATACTATGTAGCTTGTGCTTACAAAATTTATAAGGAACGTAAATCAACAAAAGTTTAAGAAATGTTGAAAATTTTAGCTTGATACGTTGACAATTTGCCAAATTATTCTAAAATTAAAAAGACATTATATGATCATCCGGCGCTGTCGCCGTTTAGTTTCATGACGTCCGACAACGTCATTGTTTTTCAATGTCCGCTCTGTCTACCTAATACACTTATCTTGGTGTGATTACCTGGAGTTAAGTAAGGACTTAAGCCCGTCTTGTTTATATGACTTTACAATGTCATGAACAGCTGCTTTCAATGCATATAATATTGTAAATGAATCTATAATAGGGAAAGATCCTCACTTGGTTATGCCAGAATACTTCTAAAGCTTGTTGTTCATTTTTTACCACATATGATTAACGTCACTTTTCGACGAGACTGACTTTTGACACTCTGACTACAAATCGACATAAACTGTGCATTTTTCATCTCTCTGAATCTTTTTGGATATTTAAACGAGTACTCTGGATGCATTTTATTTTTCTGCAGCCCGTTCAAACATTCTATAGGTCTATACAAGTTTTTCCAGGTGCGAAACTTTATAGAATGTTGGAAAAAGAAACCTCTCCCCCCTTTTGACGTCATTTTCAAGCCCTTAATTGTTTGGACACTCCGTATAAAATTTACGATAAAAATTCATAGAATTTACAGAATGGGGTAAAAATTACAGATTTTATGGAACAATTGCGTTGTACCAAATGCCTGAATTTACGGGGTTTTTTGATGACAAATGCTTGAAAACAAGAGGTTTTTTTTCAGTTAAACTCCCGTAGAAAAAAATGTCATATTTGAGGTTGCGCCGCCTGGACATACCATTGCTTACAAAAACATTAACAATTTATCAAAAAATCTAACTTATGATTTATGGTTTATTCTACAGATAGAAAAGATGATGCTAACTAAATGTGTAAAAATTCATTGATGTACCTAAAGCGGTTTTAATTTTATGGCGCTAGTCCACGAACTTTTTGATAACCCCTCGTACATAAAGAAAAGTGTGTGGGACTTTCAAATCACTTTGACATATCCATGGTATTTGAAATACAGTTGAAATTCGGTATCTCGAACACCAACATCTTGAATACCATGGATTTGTTAAAGTGATTTAGTAGTCCCAACCATTTATTCCTTTAGTATTTTACCCTTGATATTTCAAATCCTCAGATATCTCGAAGTTTTTTCTCGGTCCCTTGGAGTTCGAGATAATGAGTCTTGACTGTATTGATGCTCCACAGATATTGAAGTTCAGCTTTATGATCTAAGTGAAAGGTTGGAACTTTCTGAGTTTTACATTAAAATTATTTATTTGATGTTTTACACACCTTACGTCGCAGGTTCGAATCCCACTGTGGGACACAGAGATCAGACCGATGTTAATTCTCTGGGAAAAAAAATCATATTAAAACTTTACCTAAAATCCACAGTTCTTCACTACAAGTGGTTAAGTCTGATATTAATTCACTGGAAAAGGCCTCAGCAAACTCTGGTGAGGAATATTTTCTGAAATGACATAAATCAGTGTGAAAATATAGGCATTACACACACCTCAGCAAAATAATGTTATCTCTATGTGAATTCAATGCTGCGTACCCATCTCAATTCAATACCTTAAATTTTATGATGTTAAATTTTGGCTGAAATCCCATGAAACTTATATTTGATCAAATCTAAATCCTTTAACTCAAAGTTTAACACCCCCCCCCCAAAATTTTTTTAAAAATTTGGAAAACAAGTTATGCATGGACAGATGTAGCAGCAATAAGGGCGATATAGTAAACCCTATGGTACTCTCAGATTTAATGGTGAGGTTCTTAAAGACAAACAATCAAAATTAAGCTTGACTACAAAGATGACCAAAACTATTGCACGTACTGATGCACTAAAAAATGTATATAAACCAACTGCTTTTATAGGTGAAAAAAAGAAGAAGAAAATTCACAAGCGTATACTTAAATATAAACAAGGAATTCATATCACAAAATGAAAACTGGGTATCAACATGATCAATTAACTGAAAATTCATTAAATCCCAGTAGTTACAACAATTTTTTTTTTCAATAAAGATTTCATTTTAATTAGGCAGGAAATAGTTAATTCAAAATTAAACCTACAAATGCTTTTCATATATTTTTATATGCCCGTGTTAAAACTCAATCATTAACAGCCTTTAATTAGTTTTCATTTTTCTGCTATCTGCAAACAAACAATACATGCAAAATTACTCCCAGAATACTTGTTCTACTAGAGGCTTGACTGGACAGAATTCTACTTACAAGGACATGTATGTATCTAAAGTCATGACGTCTTCCTTGTGGAGTATCCATATAAGAAAAACAGGCAGCAGCATCTACAAAACAAACATGAAAGTTAATTCAACAAAAAGAAGCCCATGGGTCATAATGCTCACCTGATTTCTCTTCCTTAAACCAAATGATGTAGATGATTAATAAAAAAACCCTTTTTTGTATCCATTAAGTTTATTTCATCAATTTTGTTTCATAGTATATTTAGTATTAATTGATATCCTGTTTACATATTGTAGCATTCTAGTTCTTGCTGAAGTCAATATATATCTAAGCAAAGCACTGATTTCTTATCATGGTGTCATCATTGCCCTGGGGGTCATGATTTGAACTAGCTGCAATAATGTAGCCCTCTCCGATTTTTTTAATCTGATATTTTCAGGAGAGGGCTACAATTCCACTGCATCTCCGTAATGGTGCAAATATATTTTTTAGATACGGGCGACTGCAGGCAAAATAAATTGTTTTTGCATTCAACTTACTTCCAATAAGACGGAATTTTTATTCACTATCAACATCATAGCCCTTTATGCGTGAAAACCAAGTAAAATAAATCTGCGTGTTTTCCAGTCGTTCACCTCAGCAGCCATGACAGTTCTCGCGTGATGTACTGAGACTTGCGCTTGAAATTTAGAATCACTTGATAATGGAAATGTCGGTGTTGATAAATGTTTGTGTTGTATGATATAACTAAACATCGATAAATAAAAGCATTCCACGTGATATTTTTATCATAGACAGTGATATTTATGCTTATAATAAGGGAAATCCATACAGATCCGCTCCCCTAGATCCCAAATTCTCATTGGTTGTCCCAAAATAAAATCGATCAAGGTCAGTAAACATGGCGGATAAATTCAAGTTGTGATGTTGACATACACGAAAAATAACCGATATACGGATTGTTCTGTATATTTTTGGATCAATTCAAGTCCTGCATAACTACATTTTATGAATTCAGGTAAGATATGTTAATAAAATACACACTTACTGATTATTTGAGCCGAAATCTGTGCGGTAGTGAATCACTCCCGCACTTGCACCATTACGGAGATCCTAAGGAGTTGTAGCCCTCTCCCAAAAAAAAAAAAATTGGAGAGGGCTACATTATTGCAGCTAGATTTGAACAAACTCGCATCTACACTTCATAGGGATATTAATATGATGAATTATAGTCCTGCTGTTCTTGGAGATCAAACACTGTTCATCAAAATCTTATTAGAGAATTGTGTATCTGGATATAGTCTACTTAACATGTATTAAATTTTACTGAAATTAGATCACACCTTTATAAGAGTTTAAATGATATTGTCTTTTAAATAAGGCCTAAGTGAAAAATATGTTTGTTTACCATTAATCAACCGACCCTTATTTTATGTGCTAAATCAAAATTTTTTCCTCGTTAAAATTGAAAACTGTATGTCAGTACCTCTTGACTTCCTTAAAAAGTAATGGTTTATAGGATGCAAGGTCACTTTTTTTGTAGCCATTTATAGAGCTGTCAAAAAGATTTTAAGGAAGATTTAATTTAAGGCTAGAGGAAGACAGCTTCAAACTGTATTTAAACTATAAATATGTCCATAGGACATGAATACCCCGCCGAGGATATATTAGTAATGCAACATGAAAATTTGTATTAGTGTATGAAATTTGATGAGAATATCTTGAATAGTTTCTCTAAAGTTGAAATTGAAATCTAAAAAGTTGGATATAAATGATAAATTCTCACCAAATTATGTATAAGTGCATAAGCTTACATAAATAATATATCTTAAATGGTTTCTTTAAAATTAAGCAAAATGCAAATTTAAGAAAAGTGAGGTCAAGGTCCCAGAAAAGTTCAAGGTCAAACGTTTTTGATGCAGTTGAATAGTTCTCATAAATACGTATCAGCATATTAAGTCTGATAAAAATATTTTGAATGATTTATTTAAAACTGAGCTAAACTTTGATGTAAAATAAATGAAGTTAAGGTCAAAGGAAAGGTCAAGGTCAAAAATGTTGATGCAGTTGAAAAGGTTACATCAGTCTGTATCAGTTTATAAAGTTTGATAAAAAAAAAAAATTTGAATGGTTTCTTTAAAACTGAGCTAAACACAAGATGAGAAAAGTGAGGTCAAGATCAAAGGAAAGATCAAGGTGAAAAAATATTGATGCAGTTGAATAGCTTACATCAGTATGTATCAGCATATGAAGTTTGACACTAATTTAAGAAAAGTGAGGTCAAAGTCAAGAGAAAGGTCAAAAATTGTTGATGCAGCTGAAAAGGTTACAAAGGTTACATCAGTCTGTATCAGTTTATAAAGTTTGATAAAAAAAAATTTGAATGGTTTCTTTAAAACTGAGCTAAACACAAGATGAGAAAAGTGAGGTCAAGATCAAAGTAAAGATCAAGGTGAAAAAATATTGATGCAGTTGAATAGCTTACATCAGTATGTATCAGCATATGAAGTTTGACACTAATTTAAGAAAAGTGAGGTCAAAGTCAAGAGAAAGGTCAAAAATTGTTGATGCAGCTGAAAAGATTACATCAGTATGCATTAGCATATGAAGTTTGATAAAAATATTATGAATGGTATCTTTAAAACTGAGCTAAACACTAATTTAACAAAAGTAAGGTCAAAGTAAAGGTCAAGGTCAAAAAATATTGATGCAGCTGAATAGCCCTCAGCAGTATGTATCAGCATATGAAGTTTGACACTAGTTTAAGAAAAGTGAGGTCAAGGTCAAAGGAAAGGTCAAGGTCAAAAAATAAGGTCAAAAAATATTGATGCAGTTAAATAGTTCTCATCAGTATGTATCAGTATATGAAGTTTGATAACAATATCCTGAATGGTATCTTTAAAACTGAGCTAAAAACTTATTTAAGAAAAGTGATGTCAAGGTCAAAGGAAATGTCAAGGTAAAAATGTTGATGCAGTTAAATAGCTCTCATCAGTATGTATCACAATATGAAGTTTGATAACACTATCCTGAATGGTATCTTTAAAACTGAGCTAAAAGCTTATTTAAGAAAAGTGAGGTCAAGGTCAAAGGAAAGGTCAAGGTAAAAATGTTGATGCAGTTAAATAGCTCTCATCAGTATGTATCAGCATATGAAGTTTGATAACACTATCTTGAATGGTATCTTTAAAACTGAGCTAAAAACTTGTATAAGAAAAGTGAGGTCAAGGTCAAAGGAAAGGTCAAGGTAAAAAAATATTGATGCAGTTGAATAGCTCTCATCAGTATGTATCAGCATATGAAGTTTGTTAAAAATATCTTGAATGGATTCATTAAAACTGAGCTAAACACTAATTTAAGAAAAGTGAGGTCAAGGTCAAGAGAAAGGTCAAGGTCAAAAAATATTGAAGCAGTTGATTAGCTTACATCAGTATGTATCAACATATGAAGTTTCATTACACTATCTTGAATGGTATCTTTAAAACTGAGCTAAACACTAATTTAAGAAAAGTGAGGTCAAGGTCGAGGGAAAGGTCAAGGTCAAAAAATGTTGATGCAGTTGCATAGCTCTCATCTATATCTATCAGCATATGAAGTTTGATAAAAATATTTTGGACAGTTTCTTTGAAACTGAGCTTTGAACAGAGCTAAACGCGAAGTGTGACAGAAGGACAGATGGAAGGACGGAGGGATGGACATGACAAACACTATATGTCCCGGCCATATTCATGGTGGGGCATAAAAATTTGATTTCAAATTTTTGCCTTTATGTAGAAACAAAAAACAAAATCCTACTGACCAGACTTTTTCATTTTAGCAAGTAATGCAGTCCCTGAAACATTCTTTTTTCCCATTTCCTTTTGAAGCATTTGTGCTCCATACACCTTCTGCGTTTGCTCATCATTTACAAAGCATACACCAAGTTGAGTTCAGCATTCACAGACTGTTAACTCACCGTTTGCTCAATGTTTGCCCACCATTTATTCAGTTTCGTTCAAAGTTTATATGGGAAAGAAGAATGTTTCAGGAATTGTAGGACATGCCATATTTTTCCAAACACAGATGAATGACTGACTTTTAATGATTGCATAAACTCTTCTGGTCATGATCAATACGGCAAAAATTGTAGAAATATCTTGATAGGGAATCAAAGATACATGTACATACAAGTATAAGTTTAAAGGGACAATAGTTTTATTTTACTCAAAATTTAAAGCTGAACACGATTCGTAAAAGGAATTTGCCCACCATATTCTTTCATTCTGTTGCTATATCTGAGGCCCCTATATAAGCCGTTCACTTAGTCATATTGTTCATTGTAATCAGTTTTCACATGCATACAAACAAATACAAATACACGTGAACTGCAATAATACTGTAAGACAACCAGCATGAACATGTTTCAACCATTCCAAGCAGGTACCCGTGGCAAGAAAGCAGACAGGTGTAACGAATGCAAAAAGTATACCCCAGTGCTGATATCAGAGGCAGGAAAACTAATATGCCATATTGCCTATTTCAAATCGTGTTCAGCTTTGACAACCTCAACATACACATACCTCATTACAAAATAGGTTCAGTAGTCTTGGTCTGTTAATACTATGTCTGTCTATCATTTCACGAACCATACGGATGAGACAAGTCAACTTCCCCTGTTATCAATAAATTACCATCACAAAAAATTCATCACAATGATCTAAAAGAATTAATAAATCTCATCAAACTATAGTTTTAAGTGACAGGGACCTGAACAATGCATCGCATTAAAATGAAAGACAGCTTTCTGTATACTAATACTTGCTAAAACAGAGAGAACAGATAAAAATGTAGAGGGCCACAAATTGAAAACACATACTTTTATCTCTTCATTGTGGCTCGAGTTCCTCTGCTTCTTGACCAAGCTCAAAATCGTGTTGACACAAGTCTCCAAGGTACTCAAGGCATTTGCTTCTGACTGACTCTTGGGGGAGACACATGATTCTAACACACCTAAGAAGGAAATGATGAGTAAATCTATTCATGTAGCAAGAAGCAAACTTTATGAAAAGTACAAATAGTTCCATCAAACAATCACTAAAATTGCCCCCTCCCGTACAAACTACGGTGTTCAAGCAACAAGTGTTGCTTGCAGCAACTCCAAATAAATATTAGAAATTCTTGATGGCTTCGACTTCGAACTCTCTCTGTCATTGATCTCTGCCTGTCTCTGGTCCCACTTTTTCTCTTAATTCTTGATTTCTCATACTCTCAATCCCTCAAAACCCTTGATCCCTCAAGGTCAAAATGCAGTCTCATAATGCATTTTCTATTGAAGTGGCTATGTGTACAGAAAAAGAAATCAAATTGGCATTTTTACCTGCTGGATATTCAAATGGCTCCAGGCATACACAAAAGACCCCTGTACCAGGGTTTGTTTATACAAGTGTCACCTATGTACTTTGATCCCCTATTGTGGCCCCACCCTAGCCCAGGGACTAATATGACTTGAAGTTTGATTGAAATTGCTTCCAGCTAGTCAATAAAGGTTAACCCTAACTTCATATTTTGCAAATGTGATACTGGACATTATGACTGAATTTTTTTATAAATACTAATCTATGACGAAAATCAATCGGCAAAACCAGAAGAAAGGTGGCAAGAGAGGTTTCAAATAAAAATTATAAAATGTTAAAGTTTTTATTCAAAATACAATCAATGGTTTTGCTGAATATATTGCTATACTTTGAAAATTACAATTTTAAAAATTGCAATAAAAACTATGTGGGACAACATTCCTCCTCCTGTTGGTATTTTCTACTAACTTTTCATTTAGTATATTATAAACAAATTTCAACAAAGTATTAATTCCTTTATACTTCAATGAAGAAATTTGATGATTTGATTTTTTATGCTATATTTTACATTCTGTCCTAGTAACATTTACTAGTGAATGTGAAATCTGCCATAAGTCTTTGGCTCAGGTGAGCTAATTAATGTTGGATTCTTATTTTTTGCTTTGTATTTTCTTTTTTTTTCCTAATTAATGTTGGATTCTGGTTTCCTGCTTTGCATTTTTATAAATTTTTATAAATTTTTTTTCAGAGAGAAAGGCACACAAAAAGCTCCTAAGTTTGTGCATCAGAGAACTTTGCAAAAGTTACTTTGGGTGGCAAAATTGAACGCAGTACCTTTCACATTTAGTTCTGAGGATGATAACAAGTCAGCAACCTGAAAGGAAATAAAAGAAACTAGAAAACTGACCAGTCAGCATTGGTAAAATGTGTAAATAAATGAGCAAGTTAACATTCATTTTTTTAAACATCAAATCATGATGTAAGCTAGCACATCTAACATATGAACTGAAAGCAAAAACCAGAATATATTTTGACCCCCAAAATTCTCTTTGACTCAAAAGTTTACTTCAAAGGGTCATAATGACCCGTGGTTTTCAAAATTAGCGGAAACACTGGGTATTTACCCCTCTAACCCATCTCCTCACCTGAATACATACAGAATCAAACTTGACATTAAAATATGTCTTGTTGCTTATAGAAACAACAAACCAAATCTGAATTTAATCGGATTATCTTTTTTTAAAAAGTTATTACAAAAAAACAGAAATTTGTGGATGGTCAGAATGACAGATGAACAGAGAGACAGTGTTTACTAAAGGGTACCCACACATTCTTGTGGGGCCCCAATAAACCAAAGAATTTACACACATTTTTGTGTCCAATCATTTCATGTTTTTCATACATTTCAATTATTCCCTTCTTTAACAATAAATAATTTAATTCTAGATATAACGTGGTATTTGATTGGATAAAAAACTTACTTTATATTGTATAAATTGGGTTGCCTAATCATCTTATTTTATTACACTAAATTAATGAAAATTAAATTATAAGGAATGAAATTAATAGCTACCCAATTTATACGGTATAAAGTGGGTTGGAACAGTTTACGCTTTTTTATAAACCGCTTCGCAGTTTATAAAGCATAAACTGCCCCTACATGTACCCACTTTATACCATATAAATTGGGTAGCTATTAAATTAATTCCTTAAATAACAAATTCTTCACTCACCTCAGTGACGGCTGCGGTGTTATTGTAGTGATAGGTAACCAACTGCAGTACAGCATTCTTCAGCTCTTCTCTACTCCTCTGTGACAAGACTTCAGTATTCTGCTCAGTGTCTAATATAAACATACATAAAATAAATAATTGTTAGAGACACTTCTCTTAGTTAAATGTAAATCATTAATTACCATTAAAGTTCAAATATTATTCAGCTGGAGAGAATACATCAGTATGTGTTGGGATGGGTATCGCCAAAATTTCTGTATTGCAATATATCACGAGTTTTCCAAAAAAAAAAAATCACTATCATAATATTATGAAATTTTACACAAATTTTTATTATTATTTAAAATAAATTTCCATAATTTTTCTTACAAATATATTCAGGGCTCTATTGGTGACTAATTTAGTCAAAAAAAAATTTTGATTGGTGCCTAATTATAAAATTTCTCTGTAAGTCGCCAAATTGGCGACCATTTTCAATTGACTTGGCGATCATCAAATTCCAGAACTGTAAACATTTTGAACATTTTTATTTATAAAAAAACAAAAACTAAATCATTTTTTAGCGATGGACATATCTTTTGTTTTCTTTGTCACCTTGTTTGTTTTCACAGTGCACATGCGAACGAAGAAGATGGGTAAACAAGGCGGGCAAAGTGCCTATAGTGTGACAAACAAGAAGTGAAAAATAAAATCTCAATTATATCAAAATTTTCTTTGATATTTCATCTAACATTAAAGTATACTTTATGTAAAATCTCTACAATTCAAGAATGAAATATTTGAAGCAGACTATTCCTGGAACTCTTCGGCGTTGGAGGTTTAAACGAATAGCTTATTGCTATGAAAAAATCAACAACTTGATTTTGGTTGGATTTAAACTCTTAAAAGGAAAAAAACGAAAGTTTTATAGTGATAGGGAGTTAAAAAGATGTCCAAAGCAAAAAGTTGAAGTGGGCAGGGAATTCATTTCAGCCCGTATTGATTGAAACAAGCGGTCGAAATCTGGGCAAGATTTCAGAGTCCCTTTGTGTGGCACTGATCTGAGATTTGAAAGAGAGCTCTGTTAAAATTTTAGTCTCAACGAATCTCGCTGAGATTAGTTAAACCACAACCCTTTTCAATAAAGTGTTAGTGTTCTCTAGTTGTAGACTGTGCTGGATGTAGTTATATTGATGGTATGCCGATAAATTTCGTTAACAATCTGGTACATCATGGTGTAGTGTAGTGTCCAGAAATCTGGGTGTAAAGCTGTTCTAGTTACAACTGTTCAAGACATAGAACACTGCTTTTTCTCCTGTAATCACTCCTGATGAAGCCCGCTTCACGAATGTGTATTGTTTCATGTCTGGCATGATCTTTTGTTTAATGGATCAGTCCGAGATGGCGGAATCGTACAGTTGTGGGCACTTGTTTAAATACCTGATGAGGCTCTAAATTCGCTCTTGAGTACATCTGGGAGGACAAATAAAGAATTCTGTAGACACGTTTTTTCCTTAGATTTCTTTATGTGTATTTGAAGTTTTGACTCCAAATAGGACAAAAAAATGTCTGAATAGATAATCAAGTCAAAAATAAATATTTTATTAATGTTTGAAATATGTGTCACGTAACACATGACAGACATATAACGTAACATGACAGACATGATAAAACGTGACATGATTAAATTACATTTCTGATGCTTAGCAATACAAATAATCTGTAAAAAATAAAATTAAACAATTCCTTAAACAATGCAAAAAAATTTTTCACTCTTACGTAGAAGAAAAAAGATTTTTAAGCTACTTTTGATGCACAAACTGATGATCGTAACACTGACAGACTCCTTTACTTAACCAGCCAAATAAACCATAAACTTTCATTATTTTATCAAAAAGATAATGTTGCCGTAAGAAATGGACATTATTCAAATTTTGATTCCTTATAGATTTTAAATTTGATTTTTTTTAAAAATAAATCTCTGCTATACGCTTTGTAACATACAAAATTCCCACCATGTCTGTCATGTTACGATATTTCTTGAGCAATACCTGTTTGAAACAAGCCAATAAAATTTATCATTCAAAGCTTATCTTTTATTCTTGGAAATTATAATACACAAGACATTATTATTTATGAAAATACTAATGAAATTTAAAAAAATAAATTATTTCATATAGATCAAACCTATATCGTAACATGTACGGATGCACGTAACCCTGACAGACTCGTTTTAAAAACTGCAAGAAAACAACTACAAAATTGTATTGTTTAAGTTATAAAGACAAATTTTGCCTTATGATACACTAATATTCTTAAATAAAAATACTTTTTGGTTTAATTCACTGAACGTATAAATCTGAATGCACCCGTTTGATTCACGTAACATGAACAGACATTCGTTTTGTCCGTCACCGTTACGATAGTATTCAGGCAATGTCTGTCAATCGGTACGTTATGTAAGAAATGTCAAAATTGAAGTGTTTAAGTAGTGATGAAGAGCGTGCAAGTTCATATTTTAAAAAAATCCAAAATACAACTACTAGCTGACAATATTTGATCATATGTGTTTAAAATCTAGGATAAAGACAACTTATATTTTCATGAACGTAACATACTTTGTGTAATTTAACACTTGACAGACAAACGTTCGTGCCTTCTAAGGCTCTTTCTGTAGCTCTTCTTATCAAAATGTAAACACATTTGCATAGAACACTGGAGAAAATTTAAATATTCATAACCTTTAAGTCAAATGTATAAGAAGAAGCATCTCCGAGCTCCATTCTTAAAATAGAACGTAACGCCCACTTGCCATGACAGACACAGGAAGCATCCCACAGATTTGTTAATTTCTAAGCACACGTGCTTTTCTGTTGAATCTGCGATCACTTAACTGATAAACAGGTAAATTTTCTATCAGTAGACAAGACAGATAAAATAGTTTGCATAAACAATGGCCCATTTTATAACAATGTACCAGGTGTATTGAGTCTGACAGACGTTACGTTCAAATATGAGAAGAAATAAATTCCAATTTTTCTTTTATTTTAGACATAATTTTACTTTAAAATACTTTTGTATGTTAATTTTATTTTTTCTAAACAGTAGTGAATGAAGATATTCTGTGTACAAGGTATTATCGCCGTATATTCGACTTCTATTTTGACATGGTTGAAAATGTCCCCCTACACATTTTTAATTCTAGTGGAATTATCAAATTCATTCCAAGAAAAAAAAAGTAAGTTGATGAAAAAATCTGCTTATTTTATCTTTTTTTTTTATATATTTGCAAAATACTTTTCAATAAAAAACATTTCTTATTTCAATTTTTTAAATAATTTATTTTATATTCCTCTTGTTAAAATCATAGGTCAAGATGTACTCAAGAGCGAATTTAGAGCCATGACTGATCACTGTCAGATGCATGTAACAGGTTGGGCACACCCCACCAAATGGTCATTTATCCCCCGTTTGGTGGACAATTTCCCATATCGGAGACAAATTTTACTGTCAGTGACCATTTGGGAGAGAAAAATGGTTGTGTTCAATTCCATAGAATGGCGTGGAATGGCGCATAATTTTAAACCATGTGGAACAAAATATAGATATTTATCGATGTTTTGAGTGAAAAAAATTGGAAATTCAACGTGTAATTTTTTGCGCAGAGTCGTTCAAAAATTTGACAAAAAATATCACATATGTAAACAAGTGCAACGTTTCTCCGTTTTTACTTAAAAAGAAAATTTCCTCCTTCTTCAACAATGCTGCACCTGTCAATCATGTTCTTTACTTTCTATTTCGTTTATCCGGGCAACCAATCAAATAATGCAAACCAATAAAAATGATGACCTTTTTTTAACCTGGTCAAAAGTCGGATTTTACTACGGAGGAACATTAGTGTCAATTTCCAATTAGAAAATCAAAAGAAAAATAAGTTTTCACCTTTATTTCGTTTTATTTTGTACGCAATATAGCTTTGTTCTCAATAAAAATAGTAAATGAAGTTAGATTATGATATAATTATTGTTTTAAAACGATGTACTTCGAACGAATACAAGAATAATTGCAAAAGTCACTTTGTAAATCTTTTATTGAAAATTATTTATCAAGTATATTAAATTCATCAGTAATATACATATTAAACCACAAAACGTCATAAGGAATATGCAACTTCATCCTAAAAGAAAAATAACAACAGATATTATGTTCAAGTATAGAAAAATTTAACTTTATAGCAATAAGTGCCCACCATACCAGTAAAGTAATGAGGAGCTCGTGTTTAACGGGATTTTATGGAAATAAATATTGACGAAGATCCAAAAAGCAATTGAAACTTAACTTATCAAGAGTTAATTAAACCACTGGATAAAATAGAATTTTTATCCTACTAGACACAATCAAATTTTTTTGGTCGAGTGATCAAGAAGTTCGGCTGTTATGGACAACTATGGGTATCGTTTTTTAGGAAGTTATGGAGAAATTGCACATGGGAAATCGACCGAACTATGTTAATTGTGCGACGAATATGTTCACTAAAATTCCCCAATGCCTAAGTAAACAGGTCTGGGCGGCCTCCGTTTTTGGAGGATAGCTAAATTCAATATGGTGGCCGAAATTTTTACTACATATGGAAACCGCGTTGCATTGTGGGATAGTTTATCCTCCGATTTCAGAGGATAACACAGGTAATTTTCAAACACCTCGTGCCTACCTTTAATCAAAAAGTGCAAGCACCAGAGTACATGCAAATAAAAGTTCAAACATTAAACTATCTATTGTATGTGGCGATTTGAGATTCTATGTCTAGATATTTCGCAATTTATTTTCAAAGTTAGCACTTTTTGCGCTCCACTATTACTGAATATTTCTTGTTATTTTGTTTTATTTTTTTATGATTTTTCTCTATTTAGACAAATAGAAAAGGACTTTAATGTTTCTTTTATATTTTCTTTTAATTCAAAAAAAGGAAACAAAAAAGGAAACGCTTTTTAAGCGTATTTAAAACGCAAAATATACTCTGCCTTATAACTTAAGCAAATAAAAGTATAAATGGATTGAAGGAATTATTATAAAAATAGATAAATAAATTGAATAGCATAAGTAAATAAAATAAATAATTTGACATGTTTACTAAGAAATTAACATATATTCATACAGCCATGTGTATACATAAACAAATAAAATATTACAAAGTGATGTGCTTAAGAATTATTAAATGAAAGAAATAATAAATTATTAAACTTAATTTTTCAAAAAAAAAATTGTTTATCAAAATTTCTAAACTGCTTATCACATAATTACGGTACTGGAAAATCAGGTGGTTATAATTAACCTCAGTCACAGGCAGGTAAGTGCAATATTTGTTTTCCAAGCTGTATACCGAATAACTAATTGACGGCAATTACAAAAATATAGTTATATTGATTTAATATCTGGAATTATCCATCATCATATGAAATTGTACCTTTTATTTGTTTTATTTCGAAATCAGCGTACGGTTCATAAATGCAAGAGTTGCTGTTATTTGTTTGGTTAAGAGTTAACTGCCCTTAGTTTTGAAAATTCCGGTAGGTGGCAAGACTGCTATCCTCTGTTTTCAGAGGATAAAATCTATCCTCCAAAAACAGAGGCCGCCTAGACCTGGTAAATGCGCTTTTGCTTTATTTTAATAAAATTTGGAATAGAATAAAGAAGTCCACCATTTGGTCAGTAAAATTCGTCTCCGATATGGGAGATTGTCCACCAAACGGGGGATAAATGACCATTTGGTGGGGTGTGCCCAACCTGTGTAACATGCCATGTTTCTACGACAACTGCTGAGTTTGATTCTTCTCTAAAGCCTAAACATATTGTGTCAAATTTTCACTACATCTAAATTTCATAATCAAACAGTACTTACATGATCCCAATACCTCCTGAATTAAATGGGAATCGGACATATTTGGCTTAAAATGATCTATTCGACTATCACTATGCTGACTTCGTACGACGGTACGTTGTTTTCCCATTTCCCGCCAAATCTGCCAACTGTCTATATATTCGCGATTTTGATCCCGATCATAAAAGCACCGAACGCGTTTTTACGTCCATATATTTTCAAAAGGCCTACATAATAATTTCTAAATTAAGAGGCATATTTTGTAATAAATATTACAGATCTTTCAAACTTTTAACATTCTGTTTCTCAAGCTCATATATTTTACATTTGTAAACAAAATCGTTTGCTGACACTGATCAATCTAACCCCCACCCCCACCCCACCCCACCCCACCCCACCCCAAAAGAGATTCTATTGAGTCTCGATGCTTCTCACAAAAAAAAAAATCAAAAAAATTTATAGCCTAATTCCTGTGATTTAATTAAATTAGCCTCCCCCTCTTCTACCCCACCAACTGAATGAATATTCGGAGTACAAGAAAAAAGAGTTTGTCATATGCATGCAAGAATGCAAAAAATAGCTTAACATTCTGAACATGGGTACATCATATTTCACCTTTGAAATGGTTTAATGAGTGGAAAAATGATCATGAAAACCGCCGATCATGTGTTTAAGAACAACCAGACAAGTTATTTATGCCTCTTGTACCAAAAAATAGCTTTGCATATTAATAAATAAATATAGAACAATAATTATAGGTCACATAAAATCATTCAACTAGGGCGCGTCAGAGTTAATTATGATATCAACCATTCGATTTTAGAAACCCTGTTATGTGTCCAGTGATATACATCAGTGCGTAAAAACGTATCTTTTCCATTCATTCATTCTTTATTTCCTCGTGATATGAGATATTTCATAGAACAAAATCAACTATACATTATACAAAATATACAAAGTAAGAAAAGAAAAAAAAAAAAAAACAGAAATGAAAAATAAATAAACAATGTTTATATACAATCGTCAGTATATTACTTCATTTTTTTTTCAATTGAGCATTTATATATTGTAATCTAAGAGTAACTTGTAGCCTAAATCAAAATTATGGAATGTAAAAATTTTTAAAATCGTGAGTACTGATACCACTGTTCTTTTGCATACATACAACGACTTCAAATGCACGTGAAGTGTCGCTGGTTTGAAGCAAAACACGTTGTTTTATTACCGCGCACAGCACTATTGCTCATAGCTAAGCGATCAGGAGCAAGTTTTGTAAATTCCCTCGATGCGGAAAAACACCCCCATAAAATTAGGCAAAGTGTATTACCTGCGGTGAAAGCTTCAGTTTTAGAAGATGTCATATACATATTTACTAGTTGTTTTGGAGTATTTAATATTTTCTCTACATTTTAAAGGTAAGTATTTAGTAAGTAAGAAAAAAAAGTTGTTTGATCATTTTTAACACTCTGATTACGTATGATTAATGCTGGATTCCTTTTGCATGGCTTGCTCTGGCATGCAGATGTTTCACTTAAAATAACCGATAAGTTAGATGTATGCAATATTAAAAAAACAAGACGTGCAGAGTAAAAACAAGAGAATATCAAACAGCATGACAGTATCTCCATGTAAAATCAAACTATAGATAGTCTTACTTAGGAAACTTTCTACAATATATATAAATCACTCGAGCAAATAATTTAAGTAATGAGAAACTCTATTAACTGTATACTGAATATTTTATACATCTAATAACTTAATGTGTAATATACTACATAATACTAATATAATATATAATATACTTTATAATATTTTTTTTTTTATAAATGTGTTTTCCCGATGCATCATTATTTTTCCCTCTTTTGCATTTTTTTTACTGTTAGTGGCAATTATTATGGTCAACTTGCCTGCGCATATCACAAAAAGATGAAATAATTATGTGCACTGAGAAATGGCGACATTCAGCATTTTTCTTATCATCCAACATCTGAAAAAATGTTACGCCATCCAAGACAAACAACTGTAATAAATGGGTCGCTGATACAGCTAGTTCACCATAATGCCGCCGCCTCACGCAGCGAGCTACTGAGTCCCTCCCAATCCGAACCAGAGGCTCACGGTTGACTCTTGCATGGTAAAAAGCAACTTATTAGAGAGAGAGAGAGAGAGAGAGTTTCTGCATCATAAGCCTTGCAGAATGTTTTTATAGCTTATTTTTCACCAGAAGGTGTGTGCGATATATTTTACATAAACAGCATACGGAGTTGGTAAACTGTCAAGTGAGTCTATAGGATACTCCCCTCTGGTACATTGTAATTCTTTGAGTTAAGTGGATTTTCTTAAGTAAATCAATTCTGTTAATGTGAAAGTTCTTCTTTAAAAAAGGACTAAACGAAATCTTCTTCCTCAGAGGACATCCATGTAACACTAAGAAATAATAATGTATTTTTTTAAAGACACCATTGTTTATTTTGAAAAGATTTTTTCCCCCAATTTTGTTTTTAAAAGAATCTTTTTCACTAAAAAAAATTAAGTTATTAATCTATACCACAATTCTTCTGACAATTAAATAAGTGGCATCCCTTAATTTTATTTCACCTCTTTACATCTACATGGAAATCATATCTATGTAATTTAACTCAGTACATTTACAATGAACCAATCCCCGTCCCTACATCTTTTTAACAGTCAGACTAACAGACAGGTACATACTTACTTTTACCAAATGTGACTCGTCGAAAGTGGATTTCTTTCATCCTGGGAATAATTTCAGCATTGGACTACTATTCTGTGTGTATTTAAACTAATATACTGTTTTTCCCCACAAATTTTATTGAAAAAAAAAATAAGTTGTCATAACATCGAATTCATTTGTAAATAAAATAAGTGGGAAAACAGTAATCTTACGAAGAAATATTTTGATAAAACATTGAATACTATATATGCATTACCATATCAACAGCCTTCTATGACTAACATAAATAATTATGAAAAAAATGAAATCTGTCTGTTTTAAGAAGCCTGGGTCTATTACATTTTTTGTTCATCAATGCTGCAGATTGTGTGTTGTACAACTCGACCGCCCGCTGGTGAAGATTAAGCTGTAATTACTTAAATACACATCACCCCGTTACTCTCTCGAGGCTGAGATGAAAAATGGTGGGAGGGGCTTTCTTTATAAATTGGCAAGAATTCATCTTCCGTATGTTTGATGCGGTGTTAATTGTGTTTATTTTTTATGTCTTTTTGTTACCCCCCCCCCTCCCCTTTCCAATGTAAGGATGATATTTTTAAGAAAAGGTGAGATTAAAATTTATTTCCAAGACACTTTTTTTCAGTTTTTCTTTGTTTTGATATTTGAAAAGAATTATCGTAGACGATTTTTTAAAAAAATGTATTTCCTTGTGGACAAGACCCATCCCACCCCACCCCCCACCCCTCCAATATACACCAGGTCTATTTTTTTCATTTGTTCTTTTTTATGCTTTTGAAAAATCCCTAGACCCAGAGTGTATATAGGGGAGGGGATCATGTCTACAAATAATTCGGCATATTTCACAAATGATTGATATTATGATAAATTTGTCTTTACAACAAAAAGGTTAACCTTTCACGAGAGTCTCAGAAATCGAGGGGGAACCCCCGTGATTTTATTTTGTGTGTTCTTACACAGCCATTCTCTTCATAACGTGATTATTTTTTTTTTTTACTGAGGGTATATTACACATGTCTACATTCTCTCTTTGGCAGACGTAACGAAATTATTGATTACGGTATCAGAAAACAGTAAAAAACAAACAAGTGAAGAGAGCCTGTCTCCATCTGTGTTTAATTATTCCGTCAGTCAACATTGTTCAGGCTCTGTAAAATCCATCTTGGAAAGTGGTGGGTATATCTATTAGTGCATTAACCTCAATGTTAGATGGATGCAGCCAGACACATCACTCCTTAGCATTAGTAAGGGGATAATCACTCCCTGTCTGTCTGTCAGTGTAGGAACACTCTTTTCAGCATAGATTATGTAGCAAAAGGAAAATTGGCTCATTGAAAGGAAACTGGAGCAAAATTATGTCACACTTGGTTTTTGACTGTCATACGATTTGTTTTACAATAAGATATTTAATTCAAAATTTTATGAATCATCTGAAGGATAAGAGAACATTTTAAGGCTAAGGTTAAAGTCTATATCACATGATTAATTTTTTTTAAGCAAAGAACTAATAAATATAAATCAATACAATGTCGGTTTCAATTCGAATTATATAATTATATGTCAAAAAAGCTGTTCAATTGCATGCAGGATATATTGTGTTCTGAAATATTTCTTAAAGCGCCACAATGCGCATCAATCGAAAACGTATGAGAAAAAAAGAATGACAAGACTTGAACAGTCTTATATGCTTATGATACAGGATAGTCATCCTTCCTCTTCCCTAACACTTCATGTAATACGTTCCGTATCAGGAAAGATATCTAATCCCAAAAATGCCTTCACAAACATTAAATTATTCTGTCAGTGTTCTTTGAACTAGTAGCTTACTTAAATTTCATTTCAGAGTACCTGTGCCAGCATAAAGTCGCCAGTTCTTGTAATGGTAATAATTTACAAATCAACTGCTTGGACAACGAAAAAATAGCAATAGAAAGAATATTTTTTGGAGCGAGGTCCACAGTTTCCCCACTCGATTGTAATGCGGAGGGAGAAACGAATCCAGCTTGTTGCCGAAGAGGATATGGGGACTGTATAGCGTACAACTCCAACACAGCAACAATAGTGACGAGACTATGCACAGGTCGTCAGACCTGCTTATATCCAACAAGATCAGTAAAAATAGACAGATGTCAGGATCCAACACTAGAGAGCTCTGACTATATGACGGTATATTATAACTGCATTCCAGGTGAGTGCATTAGAGTTTTTAACTCATGAAATGAAATTGAAAACAGGCATCGACAATTTGAGAAACCTGTCCCCAAAACATAACCATTTTTCAGAAGCTTAACGTGAATCTTAAACCTCTATTCTTCCTTGAATAGGTTTTTGCATTTGAAGGCCTATCCTTTGTTAAACAGACCCTAAAAGCAATTAAGAAACCAGAAAGGTGGTTAACAAATGGATGACAGAGAATCCATCTTGCTTATCCAAAGACATTGAACCATAAATCATGAAAATTAACACCGAGTAAACTATTGAGGAAAGTATCAAGTCTTTTCTTTGGTTTCGCAGATTAGGACCAAACAAGACAACGAGAAGAAAAATGTGAAGATAACGAAGTGTGATCAATTTAATAAATCATGTAAACTGTGAACAATCTGATAAATCATGTAAACTGATCAATCTAATAAATCATGTATACTGTGATTAATCTAATAAATTTCTGTAAACTGTGATCAATCTAATAAATCATGTAAACTGTGATCAATCTAATAAATCATGTAAACTGTGATCACTCTGATAAATCATGTAAACTGTGATCAATCTGATAAATTATGTAAACTGTGATCAATCTGATAAACCATGTAAACTGTGACCACTCTAATAAATCATGTAAACTGTGATCAACCTGATAAATTATGTAAACTGTGATCAATCTGATAAATCTTGTAAACTGTGATCACTCTGATAAATCATAAACTGTGATCAATCTAATAAATCATGTAAACTCTGATCAATTTAATAAATCATGTAAACTGTGATCAATCTAATAAATCATGTAAACTCTGATCAATTTAATAAATCATGTAAACTCTGATCAATTTAATAAATCATGTAAACTCTGATCAATCTAATAAATCATGTAAACTGTGATCAATCTGATAAATCATGTAAACTCTGATCAATTTAATAAATCATGTAAATTGTGATCAATCTGATAAATCATGTAAACAATACGAAGCATGAACAATGCAAAGCACGAATCTCTGGAAACACCAAGAGGTGAGTTAAAGAGCCTAGGATACTGTAAATAAGCATGTCGACTGGTCACACCACAGTGAGCTCTCTGTTTTGATCAGGTAAATAGAGTACTCCAAAGTCATATCAGGTGAATAGAGTACTCCAAAGTCAAATCAGGTAAATAGAGTACTCCGAAGTCAAATCAGGTAAATAGAGTACTCCGAAGTCAAACCAAGCGTAAAAGAATGCCCTTACAATTATTAGGAAACGTCAGTTTAATACGACCAAAGGATAGGTAGTACTTGCAAACATGGTAATTATAACGACCATATAATATGTAAAATGCTGACTTAAAACGAGATCTTTGAATGCCCTGTTACATCAACTTATTTTTTAGTAGCCTGCTTTGGTTTTAAAAAAAAAACAGATTGATAGTTCTCATTTAGAACATACTCTTGCTTACCTAATCAGATGGGAGACAAACTCCTATGCAGGTGATAGTGGAGTATTACTACATAAATAGGAAAAGTTGACGATGGAAAAGTTGAAGTCATATACCCCATTCATACGACACGATTTGCATACCTCAGTATATTTTACACATATGTAAATTTACTTACATGTGCAATTTTTGTCGTATGAACTGATTTGCTCATATGCAAATTATGCACAGTTGAGTAAATTTGCACCTGGTCAGGACAAGGTGTAAATTAACTTTTGCATACACGTTGTCGCAAAATATTTGCTCCCGTGTGTAAAATTTGTCGTATGAACACGCAGCAAATTTACTTATGTAATTTTTTGTCATGTGTATTGCATCAATCTCCGTTTTAAGTTTTGTTATGGTTATATTTACATTTCCAATGTCTTTGTCCGAGATAAAATTATAAATTATAAAAATACTTTATTTCTACATAAATCTACTGGTTTTAGGCGCGGTTAAAAAAAATCACGTGCGGGGCGGGACAAATAGAGACAGAAGCGGGGCTATTCGCACGGGAATTTGCAGAATCAGGAGCATGTAAATATAAGGAATAACTGTCAGATTTTTTGGATTCATGATGATGATCAATCGATTGGCTTGCATGATAATTTTATGCATAAACGCCTTCGGCGTTTATGCAAATTATCACGCAAGCCACTCGATTGATCACATCATGAATCCAAAAAATTAGACAGTTATTCCTTAAGTATATGCATTGGCATGTAAAATATCAGTCGGTAAACATGGCTGCTAGAAAGTAAAGCTCTAAAAATACGCGGATTTTCAAGGGTCAATCTTGCGCTAAGTAAACAAAAATTGAAAGTGAACTGAGTTACTGTAAGGGTAGATCT
Source organism: Saccostrea echinata (assembly GCF_033153115.1). Lineage (NCBI taxonomy): Eukaryota > Metazoa > Mollusca > Bivalvia > Ostreida > Ostreidae > Saccostrea > Saccostrea echinata. The sequence continues at coordinate 64,479,454 of NW_026889803.1, forward strand.
GTTGGTGTATGGCTTCAAAAGCCAAGTCTTCAAAGGGTATACCCTCTGTCGCCGAGAAGTACTACTAGCATAGTAATTTCTCCAAACTGCTTTCTCCACTCTGGAAACAAGGAACCATTATCTCCTCTGAAATAAATTTTCGAATATGTAAAAACGCGGGCATCGTGACCCTTCGTGGCAAACCTGTTTATGTCTCTAAAGATGTAGCTGTGGTTGCAAACACCCTGCAGATTCAATGAGTAGAATCCCTTCCTTTCAAGTAGACTCCGTGTGAATGCTTAGGAGCTATGATAGGAATATGCGTGCCATCAATCGCTCTACCATAGTTTAGCCCTTGATGACTTTCTTCATTCTTTCTCAGTTTTAAACTGAGGCAGGCTACTGACAGATAAGTTTATGTTACAAGGATTTCAACAACCTCGTTTCAAGTCAGCATTTGGTAAATAGATAGATTTCATATGACACATTTTCAATTCGAGTTATTTCCCTTGGTCGCCATCTTGGAGATCAAACTGGTATTTAAGCAGAAATATAAGGGCAAAAATCTTTGAATTACTAAACCTATGAACTTTGTTAACATATTTTCGTAAGAAAAACTGTGTTATCTTCGCCTCATTGTCCAGTATGAGAAGTTTAAATTGGTTGAATTATGAAGGAATCTGGCCTTGTTAGCGCCAAATATGGCGACAGACGGAAAATTACTCTTTGGTCATTATAATGATCTTATTAGCAAATATAACCTATCATTGGATCATATTTTGGCTGATTTCTTCCATACCAATTGTTAGGACTTTGTTTATACTTAATTTGACTACAGAATGATCAATACATAAGGCTTATGGCGGGTGTGACCGGTCGACAGGGAATGCTTACTCCTCCTAGGCACCTGATCCCACCACCGGAATTTCCAGGGGTCCGTGTTTATTCCCTCTTCACATATTTGTATTGTTCAAAGATTTTTGAGATCGATCACAGTTTGTTATCTTCACCCTTTTCATTCTCCTTCTGGAAAATACACATATTCTTCAAGCAGATATTCCATAGTGGCCTCGTAAACTCGATGTTTGCAATCATACATGGTAGATTTTCCAACACCAAAATGATTTCTAATCGTACGTCCCTTATTCCTCTGAAGACGCTAACCAGTAGATGGTAACAGCCACCTTCTTCTTTACATCCAACGGCTCTTCCACAGTCTTTGGGTCGGGACAAAAGCATTTCCCAACTTCTCACAAAATTTTATGAAATTTATGAAATTTTATGAAATTTTCCTTAAACAATTGAAAATTCTTATACCAATCTTCGTCCTTTAAGTCATATAGAACGGTTCTGTCGTACCAATTTTTGGATCGGATTTTTCTTCAACTTTCTTTGATGAACATCCAAAAGTTAATCCTATACCTAAATAGTAAGTTAATCCTATACCCAAATAGTAGTTTTTTCTGTGAAAATTTACAAGTCTGAAGCGGTCCATCTCCTTATTTTAAATGACAATTTGAGGATTTACTTATGGTACATAAATCTCGTCTGAACGCATAGCAAATTAACTTTTACTTATGTGTGTAAATTTACTCATATGTAAATTTGCACACATAAGCAAATTTTCGTCGTATGAATGGGGTATTAGTTTAGGCGTTTGTCGTCTGTAGTCTGTAAAAATTCCAATTATGAAACTGATGTAGCAGACTCTGTGGTGTCTTTTTTATTTCTATATCGAGTCGACCTATGTAAATGAAAGTAATTATTGTTAATTGATAAAATCTGCGATACATCTAAATGTCGAATTTAAGTCCAAATGAAGAGTTTTCTTCTTCTAATGTAAATTTTGAATAATATATGCTTCATGAGAATAGAAAAACAGGTCGGCTGACAAAGTAGTAAAATTAGTGTCCATTGGAATTCCAATAGATCATGTGAGGACATAGCCTCCAAAGACAAATATTGTCAATGAGGAACTCCAAAATCTTTCTGATATCAACTTTCAGAGTACTTGTGTGTAGAATTGGAATGATGTTAAATGAAGTAATGTAATTTGTTGAGGACCAATCATAAGACATGGATATTTTTATTAAAGAAGCAGTTGTATATATAAAATCAAAAAGCTCTGTCTTTAATTTATAGCGAGGAATAATTGTATAGAGTGCTGAAAAGTCATACATCTTGATTTTAATGATTTTGGTGGAAAATGTGATTTTCAAATTTTTTGAGTTCCTCGGAGGTATCCAGAATCCACATTTGCTTTACCCCACTTCTTAAATACCGGGGTATGCTGTAGCACAGAAGGTCTGTCGTACCTCCTCCACACAGTTAATATTTCTGTAAGGAGTAAAGACAGAGACTTGGTAAAACATTTTCTAGATCCTGCAATGTTTCTTTGTTTTTACGGATTTTTATTTTTAAAAAAGTGTGGCATTTTATATGACTTTACGGAACAGCAATCTATTGCTGCATTGAGCCCTATATACACGATGAATGAGAAAGGCTGAAGACAACGATCAGTGATAGATCTCAAGAAAACTACAGACAATGCAAATATGTGAACGGTGCATGCTCACGGAGCCTTAGCAATTTCAGAGATAGGATCAAGTGCCTAGGGGGAGTAAGCATCCCCTGTTGACCATTCACACCCTCGTGAGCCCTATGTATTGATCAAGTAGACAGGGCATTCCGTAGTCAAATTTAGTACAAAACAAAGGCCTAACAATTGGTATGAAACAAGTCAGCCAAAATACGACCCAGTGAAAGTTTAATTTGCTAATAAGGTCATTATAACGACCTTAGAAATTACGGAATGCTGAATTTAAACGAGATTGTTGAAATCCCTTCAACATCAACTTATGTGTGAAAAGCCTGCCTCGGTTTAAAAATTGAGCATACTGAGAGCATGCGCTTGAGCAGCGAATAGGTTGGGAGACTTAAACACCATATGCAGGTGATAGCGGAATATTACTTCATACCATAAATAAGGAAAGCTGGCGGTGGAAAAGCTGAAGTCATCTCGTTTGTCATACAGTTTTGTTGCTAGTTGGTCCTTAGGGATTCCAGTGTAGGAGTGGTAAATCAAATTCACTTTCCTTGACTGGAATTTTAAAAGTATTTAAAACTAAAACGTGATTTTGAAGATTTTCACCCTTTGAAAGGGAACAATGAGTATAAGATGGATTTCTAATTATTCTAAAATGCAGTTGTAATAATAAGCCTAGTCCGAAATATCTGACGTTTTCCAGGCGTTTTTCACAATTTTGATATTTTACGTGCCAGGAAACGTCAGAACTGGCGCCATTTTAAAAAGTGGAACTTGATTTTCGATATTTGCAAACCGAATTAAATGACATACTCGCAACGTATCAATAGCACAATGCATCTAGTTCTCAGAAATATCGCTTATAAGAAAATATCACACCAAATTTCGATACAGGTCTCACGAGATTTCAAAATGCATGAAGCCAAAACAAACCTCGACAGTTTGATGTTTTTTTTCAACAGACCCATTATATTATAAAGGAAAAATAAAAGCGATATTGGTAAATACTCGAAGCATTGTACTGCTGATGTGAGTAAGACAATTAATTCGGTTCGCATATATCGAAAATCGTCCCGAGAATGCCGCCTTTGGTTGGAGGCGGCGAATTCCCACTTTTCATTATGGCTCCTGTTCTGACGTTTTCCTGGCACGTCAAATATCAAAATCGTGAAAAACGCCTGGAAAACGTCAGGTATTTTGGACTATAATGAGCCTTACACATATTGTTCATTTATTTTCTCTACATTCAGTTATGAGAATAAAGTACATTGTCATTATAGTACATTGTATTTTTAATTCTTTTACCACTTCCAGATTTCTGAAAACAAGAAGGATAGATGACATACTCTCGGCCTTTTAATTGTCCAATGATTCGTTAATATCAAATTCTTTATACTTAATACAACCATTCTTCACCATAAATAAAAAATATGCTTTTTGATATCATCGACAACAGCTCCTTCTTTAAAAATGGAAATCGTGTTTGGTAATCTACAAATTTACTCTGTCAAAAATCCTTCTGATTCTACATACAAGTACTCTGAGGTTGATATCAAAAAGATGCTTGAATCCTTCATTGGCAATATTTATATACTCTGCTGGGACCAGGTCTTCCAATTATCTGTCGAATATTTGATTGGCACTAACTGTGCTCCTTTATTAGCCGACATGTTTCTATATTTCTATGAAGAATTTATTTTAAAAAAACTTCTACATGGGAAGAAGAAACCCTTTCCTTTGGCTTTCAACTCATCATTAAAATATATTGATGACCTGTATCAGTTAACACTAGTTACTTTCATTCATATGTCGACTTGATGTATCCAAGTGAATGAACTTGAAAAAAAAAGATATCACAAGGGCTGCCATATCTGATTCATACTATGGTGTTTTACTGACTATAGATCACCAGCTAACACCTAATCTGTGTAATAAATTGGATGACTTCAACTTTTTCATCGCCAGGCTACTAACAAATAAGTTGATGTTAAGGGTTTTCAACATCCTCGATTAGAATTAACGAAAATTCGAAAATTCTATGGTCGTTATAATGACCTTGCTTGCGAATACCACCTGTCGTTGTGTGACTGGTTGACAGGGGTTGCTTACTTCTCCTAGGCACCTGATCTCATATCTGGAGTTTCCAGGAGTCCGTGTTTTATGCCATGTTTATAAATTTGTATTTTTAAAAGAATTTTATGATGGATCTTCATGGGCAAAATGTCGAAATCTCCCCATTCATGCCCATCGACCAGCATACTTTCGTCAAAATTAAGGTTATGACACACTGTCTGGACATTGCCTCCTTAAGAACCTTACAGGGTATATAAACTAAGTGGTTTTTTGTATAATTAAGTGGCTTCAGAGGGACGCCCTGTACAGAACGTTCTCACTGAGCTGATGCAATGCATAACCTTTGCAAATCTGAATAAGAACCAAGACTTATCATTTTATCTAACCAGAGAAATATTTTGTTCAGTATCAAATTATTCAAAGTATTCAGTTATGGCTTCTGCTGTTTGTTCCAGAAAAACTCCTGTTATGACAATGCCATTTGTAACTTAAGCAAGAGCAACCATAATATGTATTACACGACGTCTTATTCTTTATTGGCCTCAGATATAAAAGCAATGGTTAAAGTAAGAGCTTGATACTTAATTCATACCTTTCTTATGCCTTAAAGTGAAATACAACGATTTATCAAAAATTTTAGTTGCATGCGTATTTTTGGAACCCACTGTACGTTTCATCTGAAACAAGTCACCAATTAATCATCTTTTTTCTCTGGAAAACCTAATTTTTCAGAAATCTTGTGGTCTTATCCCTCCGACTAAAGCAAGAGAAGTTATTCTACCGTCGCTCAAACAATCATATTTTTTTTTCTGCACCACTTAATGAATCACTTAGTGGCATTGCGTATTGCTTTCAGTTACTACAACAACTCTGTAATAATTACCAGACAGGGGTAAAAAGTGTATGAAGCACAAGCCTGATCAAGCACCCTGAAAGGAATATGAGGTTAAGATTAGAACACTTAGTCTTGTCAACAAATTAATGTTACCAGGACCAGTAATTCTGAAATAAAATTACAAAATAATAAAACATATGATTTCAGAGATTCACGTCATTGGATTTTGTCAAATTCCAATATGATGAGCTTAAATATAAAAGTGTGTGTTCTAAGACTCGAAATTCTCAACGTAATATGAATATATACCAGCATGTTCACATAGTATGAATAGAAAAAATAATCTACAGCAAAATATCGGTAAGGCTACACACTAAAAACGCTGTAAACAATAATTATTATATCTGAGACACAATGTATATCTTTTGTAGGTACTTCAACAGTAAATATTTGCTCAGATGACAAAATACAAGCCAAACCGCCTTTATACCTCTCAAACAAAGAATATCCTCTTCCAAGGACAGGGTTCAGCAATTGTACTTGTATGATTGTGAAGCACCCGAGTCAATCAAAGCTCACTTTGAGAGCGATAGAAATATCCTTTATAGATCCCCAGTGTTCAGTTTCGTTAACAGTAGAACACGGAGAAGATTTAGAGAATAAATTTCCATGTAATTATAAAATGGGTGGATACAGACAGTGGCTAGAGGTGACATCAGATAGTGCCACCGTCAGCCTGACCAACAAAGAGGACCAGGGCGACACCTACTTTTGGATGCAAATTGACAGTAAGACAAACAATTAAAAAGTACTTATAGAATGGTCTTTGAGAAGGTTCCACTGCGTGGATTTTTGCAATATATCAAGCACTGCTTGCATGAACTTAGTACATACTAGTATAGGCTTTAAGAAAAACTGAAAAAAAAATTCTACATTTACTTAAACGTTTTTCTATATCCATGCATTAATTTTTAAGGGGTGACGTATTTTTAAAATAAAGAATTAATGTTTAATCAATAAAGTGATATATATGATTATTAATATATATTAGGGTGTAAAAATTTTGCTATTTAATTGGAGTGCCTGATGCATAGAAAACATGAACAAATATATGTTAATTTTTATATCAATATACGTAAAATTAAGTTAGTTTGTTGTTTCATTCAACTATAAAATATTTTCTTTATAGCTTCTGATGTATCAGAAGACTTGGTCAGTTTATATTGTGGAGATGCATTAGAGAAATTTTTAAATCCTGATTCAATGACAACGGGACAAACGACTACTAATGCACCATCCGTAACAACTATGCAGTCAACACACCAGGCTACAACTATGGAATCAACGCACCATGCAACAACTATGGAATCAACGCACCATGCAACAACTATTGAATTATCAACGTCCACAATGAGAGAAACATCAAAGATGACAACAGCAGTACAAACCACTACAGAGGAGGATATGATTACAAGAAGTGGTACTTCAACTCTAAAATCCCAAACCACCAAACGCACAGCAATAAAACCCGTCACAACCCAAATCATAACAGTGAAACCTATGACAACGACAAGCACTACAATGAAACCTATGACAACGAAAAGCACTACAATGAAACCTATAACAACCAAAAGTACAATGAAACCTATGGCAACCCAAAGTACCACAACAAAACAAGAGATGATAGATAGGAATCTAAGTACAACCAATTTAACAACTGAAAATCCCACCTCTTCTTCCACATTTACCTTCCCCTCTACCACTAAAACCACCACTAAATTTGTGCCAAGAGTGTCAACCACCACCATCACAACCATAAAACCACAAACTACCACAGTCTCTATGGATAGATCTTCTAAAGGTTTAGTTATCCGTCCACAGAAAAAACGTAAGTAGTGTCAGATGATAAATTTAAGTCCATATAAACTACTGCTTTTACGGTCATTAAAATAAACTGTGAAATTTTATGTCTCTATGCGTGAAAGTAACGAGGAGTAATTATGCTTAAAAGTCCAATTTTGGAATCCACTGTACGAATTCTGAGCAGATTAAAAACGGACCTCTAAAACCATCAGAGGTGGGATCAGTTGCCATGGAGGAGTAAGCATTCCCTGTCGAGTGGTTACATCCACCATGAAAAAAAAATCCGTAGACAAAATCAATGTGTAAACAATCGATTGGTAAACAAAATAAATGTAGAAAATTTAATTTTGACATTTGAAATGTCGAAGAAAAAAAATCAAACAAAAACTAGTAATCCGTCTGTTATCTCAAGAGAATGGTTATTGAGCTTATGGCGAAGGAAATCAATAACATTTAATAATCTTTGTGTTCATGATCAATACTTGTGTTCGATACAAGGAACCAACACGTGTAAATTAGTAATCAATGGTAACAGTATGAAGCCATGCAAGTGTTCTTCGATTAGTCTCCGACACAGAATACAAGATTATAACAGACACAACCTTCGTATCATATTTTGGCGTGCAAGAATTGAATTAGCAGATGCCCGTATTTTTATGTGAGAAAAAGAACGCTTGTTGATATCGCCCTTGATGTGAAAAGACGTGGCACGTTTGTTGATGACATTGTTTCGTGCCTCGGCACATGCAGCCCTCTCCGCTCTGGCAGGTAGTAATTAGGCAATAGTATGTATGATGAAACCAATTCGTGAGTAGGCACGCATTAGAACATCAATAGCAGATAGGCCTGTCGAGGATAACTTTGACCCATCATTCATCGTATACATTTAATTACATATTTTACTACTGAAAAATGAACTTTGATCTCCGAGTTTTATTATAAACATGAACAGTTAAGAATTTTGGAGTAGTATTTTTAAGCAGTAAAAAAGAATTAAGTGTAAATGGCTTTTCCTAAATTAACTGATGGGATTTTTCTGTTCGTTTAATCTTCTAGCAACCTCCTATTGACAAAGGGGTGCTTGTCTATATAGCAATACACATGTCAATATACAGCATTCCTAACATTACGCAACTGGTGCCAGAATCTATAAGCATGTGATGTTTATCAGTATTTATCTTATAAAAAGTTCACATATGCATATTATGTCTTTGGTAAAAAGTTTGAGTCATCAACACGAAGGGATTGACTCTCTGATTCAATTCTGAGTCTTTGACACTCCATTCCTCACGGCTTATACTTCACTGCCAAAGAAATTAACCAAACCTCTTTTCCAGATTGCTTTGGCACCTGTCATGACACTTTTGGGCACGGGTTCACACTGAATTTAAAGTCCTTTATCAACCCATCGAAAGTCAAAAAATACTGCAGGTGAGTAAAAAATCACCTCCCTTCAAAATGAAAAGGTTGGGCGGGGGGGGGGGGGGGGGGGTCAAACTTCTTCTTTTCGACAAATGACAACATGAATGTATGAAGAAGACTGAATCATTTATTGTGGTCATGCATATGTCTATCTATGGCTTCAGCTATTTACAGTTTTCATATTAACCAAGTCTCGATATCCCATTTCCACAAATTGTAGTCTTGTTTTCTTAGAGTAGTCTATTTATTCTGTGTAAAATGGAAACCGCTATTATAATAATGTGATCTCATCCTGATCCCAGGGCCCATGTCATACACGAAGATACTTGTAGATTAAAACAGAAGTCGAATCTTTCTTTTCTTTAGTATTTACAATATTACAGTTATATATACATTTTTATCAGCAAAACCAAAAATATTCAACTGATTATACTCATTTTGTGGAAAAATACCCTCTACGTATTGTATGTTTATTTTACTTGTGAATATAATCATGTAATTCTGGCTAAAAAATTATATCAACCTTATTTCATGAGCCTATCTAAATTTTGGTTTTAACCTCTAAATTTTAAAGGGATTAAAAAGATGTTGTATGTAAATTGTCATTATAAATGAAATTTATAATGAATATTATAATGAGGAATATTAATATATCTATCCACATTTAAAGCTTTATACCGAAAATTTCATCTCGCTGCAGACATTTCAAATGGTTTACCTCACGTCCTGTTAATGCTAGGCATGGTCAGTTCTTCAAAGAATTACAAGATTCAGGCCAGATTTAAAAAGCCAAAACTCTAAACAGGTCTTATATATGTTTTTCTTCTACATAAGAGGTCTATTTATATATGTATATATTACACCCAAAGGAAGGACCATCAATGGTAGCTCTTATTTTAAAATTATATTGAGGAGAGTTAATCAGTTTCCCAGGGTGATTTCCTTGTACCTTACAATGCGGCTGCAAATAAGCAGGGAGGCAGAAAAATTTTTAAAGAAAGGAACGTTTTCAGAGCTTATACCATTCCCCGTATTGGCTAGGTCTCAGTCATTATAACATATTTTTTGTTCCAAAAACTCAAGAAAACCATCAAAAGAAGTGAGTGCTATCTATCAGTGTCTCTTGAGGTACCACAGAGAACACTGAAGTGTTATGGTCATGAGACCTAAGTCATTTGTAAAGGTTAACAGGGAATACTTTGAGGGATTGAAAATGTAAAGAAACTGTTTTACGTGCTTTATTTTTGGATACCATTTTGCATTATTTATCGAACGCCCGTCTTATATGACTGCTTTGATTTCAGCGAGATCCATTTAATGAATCAATTAGAAATCGCTCTAAAAACTGTGAAATTAAAACTTCTCTGGGAATTTTTTTTATGATTTAAAATTCTAATTAGGATGTATGTCATTGGAATGTTTTCTTGTCTAATTTGATGTATGCAAGAAATAAAAGATGTATATATGCAAAAAAGTTTTATAACAATGAACAAAATGATCATCCTACACTGAACGATATTTCTGTTCTTTGTTCTTTAAAGGAAAATAAACGATCTGCTTTCCTGTTTCGAATCCAAATCGGAAGAGTGTTCCTCAACAGAAAAGATGGATGCGGACAAGGAACTCAGGGCCAATGTAGCAGGACGTCAGGTCATTTGTGAGGAAAATCTAAGTGGTAAATATAACTCCTATACTGCTTTGAAAGTACCGTACCGCTTTTTTAGGGGGGGGGGGCAGGTCCTTTCAAGATGTTATTACTGCAAATCTGAAAAAGAATAACAATAGTTAGAGAGACATCATCCTACTCAGATTCTACCAAAACAATTTCAAAATAACTACAAACCACGTAAATCAATGAATGTTATTAGTTGTTGGCATTAATTTGGCGATGCATCCCAGCATGTTATAGATCAAAGACGCTATGCATGCACAGAATGCCGGAGTTTATATTTGCATTTGTCTGTTAAGCATTATTGGCTAATTACTGCATCAAATGTTTATTTGGTGATTATAATTAGGACCTTCCAATTCATTATAAGTGTCACATGTTTGTGCTTAAGCGAATTGTTTGTGACGCGTATAATCATGACCATGAAGTGGACCAGTGATAGTTTGCCTGTATTAGAATTAAATGGGCGAGAGAGACGTTTCACAGCCATGTGTGTCTCCCGAGGAATTCATGTAAAATGTACACAATTAAGAGTTAATTAAATTCGTCCAGGTGAATTTCAAGATAAGATATTCACATTACAAGTGTATTTTACATATAAAATGTGTGGAAATCTATGGCATTCAAAACACCATAACACGGACAAGGGGTCAAAAGGTTAAAGCATGCGTTTTATTTTGACGTCACAAACGTCGAACGCCGTGGAAGTGTAACGTCATAAGTGAAAATCAAAAATCACGCTCACATTGAACAGACGCTAGCGCGCTTCATGAAATAAGTCTGTGTGGTCGCCCGCGTGGCGCAGTGGTTAGAGCGTCTGCTCTAGAGTCGCGAAGTAAGGAGTTGATCCTTACGTCGCGGGTTCGAATCCCACTGTGGGACGTGGAGACAGGTCCTTCGGATGAGACCGTATAAACCGAGGTCCCGTGTCGCAGTAGGTGCTGGCACGATAAAGATCCCTCACTGCTCAATGGCCGTAAGTGCCGAGCACAGGACAAAATTTGCAGCTCTCCACCGGCAAGTGGTGGCGTCTCCATATGGGTGAAAAATTCTCGAGAGGGACGTTAAACAACATACAAACAAACAAGTCTGTGTGATTTACACACCAATAACTCACACAAAAAACATTCCTTAAACGACATGAAGTCGGTCACGTGATCAAATTCTATAACGCCCAAAGGGCGTTATAGTAGATTTGATCACGTACCGACTTCATGTCATATCCCAATGAAACTCTAAAAAATGATATTTCATTTCTTATTTTTATAGTTTACTTTTATTCGTGTTACAAGGGAAAATAGGCACTGTTTAGACTTTGTTATGGAAATGCAACATAACATACCTACGACGTCATGAGACGTCACAATCGGAACTTTCCAAATGGCTCGTGCAGTTTGCTTTCCATACACAAGAAAGTCTGATCATGTGACCAACTGTATGTCATTGAAAATTGAAAGTCATTTAATTAGTATTGTTATATAAGGAAAGACATCAGCAAATGTAAATATTTAAAAATACACCATTGTAAAGGACTTTATTATATATTTGTTCAATAATACAGGATTTTTGCATCCCTGATATGAACACAGACACGCTCCCTGTATTATACACCCTGTATCAGCACCCTTTATTTTACCCTTTATCACACCCTTTATTACACCTTTCCGGAACATCTCTGTATTTTTCATTCGGAGTATCTCGGATCTTTTTCTATTAATTGTTTATGAAGTTTATTTAAACTGTAAATTTTCATCAGATATTTTATGCTATTCAAAATAATTATTTGTTTAATTTATAATTATTTCATTTCTTATCGCTGTATGCATTGCCTTTGGAAAAAAAATAATAAGAAAGGAAATTTAACGAAAAAAAGAACTATTATTAAGAACTAATTAATTTACAGGTTTGTATATGATTTTTTGACACTATTTTCAAATATATAATAAAAACAACAATACATGGCAAAATCTGTATCACACCCCATATCAACCCTCGATCAATATCAGCCCTCTGGCCTTCGGCCCTCGGGCTGATATTGGAGTCTCGGGTTGATATGGGGTGTGATACAGATTTTGCCATGTATTATTCTCTATATATTCTATAATGACTAGGGATGTCAATTTTGTCAATAATTCATATTCGAATATTCAATGTAAGTATTCAAATATATTCGAATATTCGATAAAATAAATAAATCTGTTTTATTTTAAATATGCATCATCCTACTCTCATGAAAGGTTTAGCGTAGGTACACTTATATTGGAAGTAAAATTGTATGAAGACTTTTGTAGGTATACAATAAGAAAATCTATTTGATATTTGTCAATGTTTAAAAAAAATAATTGAAATAAAGGTAGAAAAGTATAATTTTAACAAATGAAACGTGTATTTATAGTAGCTCCAACTGAGGAACCAGTCGTCTTACAAAAGGCGTAACGGTATACTGTTCAGATTTCAATACGTGTAATAAATTACAATTATCTCCCTAATAAGAGATATGATTATAATCTTTGATACAATGTAAACAAATATTTCAATAGACAATTTTCCTAGCTATAGGTAATTAACTAATGAATATAAAATTCAGGATTATGTACAACCCGAGATAATCAAGTAATTTACACATTTTTACTGAAATTAAGCCCTTTACAGTATTAATTACAGATTAATTCTATCTGACATTCATTCAATGATCCATTAATTTTATTTTGATAAGTATACTCTTTACGCCTTTTAAACATTCTTAGATTTCATTTTTGTCCTCGATTCTAGATCCAATCGTATCTAACTAATAAAAACTATGAAAGTACGTTTTGTATTATACATAAAGCATTTTTGTACAATTCTTTAACACCTTACTCAAAACAAAATACATGTAATTTAGTAAAGCTATAAGATAAGAAAGTAGTGAAAGAAATCAGGCGATCGAAATTGATCGCTAGTAAACTAAACAGGGATAATTCCAGCACTGTTCTAATCAAATAATCAAAATTTATTAATCACAGTACTTCTTTTTATGAAATCTGAAAAACACCGAATATTCGAATCTTAAATTCATATTCGAATATCAACTCATCGAATGAATATTCGAATGTTAGAATATTCGTTGCCATCCCTAATAATGACCAATATTCCCCCCCCCCTTAAAATTTGATGGAGAAATCTATAATTATGTTATGAAGCAGGGGGATATCTACAAACTTCAAAGCATTTAATATTTCCATCAGCCATGATGCTAGATATGACGTCAGGAAAATGACTTAAATTCATGATTTATGCAGAAAAGGTGCATGTTACGTCGATATTTGAGTAAAACTCACCTAGCGCAGGTCTGCTCCAACTCAATGTTTTTGTATAATGTGAAGAATGTTAATATCAATGAAATATGTGAATATTGTTTTGGAGCAGGTCTGTGCTCTTTAAATTTTGTAGTAAAAATCGAACAAATTTTGTCTGAAAAGTAATACAAAATCCAAATAGTTTGTGACGTCATAGAAACAAAAACTGTCAATAACCTACTACGAAACTATATTTTTTATTTCATACAGTATATACAATTCAGCACATTTCAAAAAAAAAATTCAATATTTGACTTCTCTGAGGGCAAAAATATGCATATACTGCATATAGCTCTTGTATGTGAAGATTTGTGCATGATTTTGACGTGAAAAACATTCCATGTGCAAAACGTTCTACATGAAGTTAAGCTGAGGCTCATTAGGTCGTATTGTATAATATAAACATGAATACTTCCATGTTGTTTAATTATGCAAATCTTTGAATCAGTGCGTGGGCACTTAATTCCATGACATTATAATGGTTGAGTAAGACGTGTACGCTATATAGATGGTACTGGAGGAGACAAGTACTCGAAAAACATCCTTATAGTTGGTTAAATTTACCCCTCGCTGAATTTCATGTTTGTAGTGTTTTGTGTTTTGCAGAGGTCCAGTATATGACAGATTGCTACAATAGGAAGAATTTCAGACGCGAACTGTCATCTTGTGATCAATTGCTTTACCCTTTTGAAAATGTAGACAAGACTGAAATATGCAAGTAAGTTTAAACTGATTACAAGCGCACTTGTCTTATCGAACAAGCTAAAAAAGAAGCAAAATTTAAAAAGCAAACAGAGAAAAACCACACAAAAAATTGACAAAGAAGTAGGAATTGTCATGTTTGAAGAATTTTTTTAAAACATAACCAAAAGATTTCTCAACAATAACAACAACAACAAGAAAACGAAAGTAAAACATTTTTAAAGACTATTTCAAGTTACTAGTATTTTATATGGACTACAAATTATAAAATAAAGTGATAAAAACTATAAAAGTTTGTTCAACCCATCGGTCCCATGGCACGAATGTGCACAGAAATGTTCATATTTTTACATTGCACGCTACTAAATAGAAATATTTTTTTAAATTTGAAAACTAAAAGGTTGCTGAAATTCTTAGTTCTGTGTTTGGGTTCAGTTCTTTTTTGGGCTAAAGACTATTTGCATCACTAAAAATTCAAATATATAAACTTACGAATTTTTTTTTATTTTGGCATCAATTTTTTAATAGCGTACTAAGACCTCTCTGGTTGGATAAATATCAATACTATTCATAAAAAAAAAGAAAATACATCTTATGGAAGCACCTTGTTTAATGGTTTAACTTATATTTCAAATCATAACACAGGACTATAAAACATTATTTAAATGAATATATAAATTGTTAATATTTTATCTTATATACACTAATTATCAAAACTTTTCCAATATTTTATATTCTTTTGAAAATGTACTTTGAGACTACCTTTTAAAGATTGAAGAAGGAATTCGTAGACTGTGTGAGAGATGTTGTAGATGACTGTAATGATACAACTGTATCCACCTTCATGTATAATGTAACCAATAGATTGTTTGATTTCCTGTACAAAACTGAGGACTGTGACACAGGTATATGTATTTGGTAACTTCCAAAAACAATTCATTTTTTCTCGGACTCCTCTTTTTCTCCCTTGAATCACGTGATCCGAGTATTCTTGATAGTAAATAATGTCTTGAATATGTGAATGACTTTCTTGCAGAATCAGTCCAAGGTGACAAGGAACCAGAAGTTATGGTGACCGAGAAACCGACACCAGAACCGGAAGTAGACGACGGAGCCAATAAATCAACACAACAACCAGTCGTACCAGAAAAAAAGGCAGGAGATGACAAGAGAAATGCAGCCCCGAGAGTCCAAGGAATCCCTTATCCTTTCAATATACTTCTAATTGCTAATTTAATGATTTTTCTGTCGTGATGTGTTATGTTGACGAAGTGTTTTTGGAATAATCGCGAAAAGTCTATGGAGTCATTTTTCTACTTTGATGTATGGTATAGACAAGTTAATGTAATAATGGTAGTTAAACTTAGAACTTGATGCATCATCTCTCAGATGAATTTGGTAGTGTTGAGATGTAGTAAACACAAAACATGAAATCTCAGGAACCATTTTTGTTATATAGCTGTTTATAGATTGAAAGGAATACCATAGATAATAAATTATTAATGAGTACATTTATTTTACTTTTATTTACACCAAGTCTCTTAAATCAATTACCTAGAAAGATCTCAAAAGGTCTATTGTTCCATTTACAGTACGAAGTTACTCAAACATCGAGCATAAGAATTCTCAAATTGAGGATCAAGCCCTCTTTGCTTAAAATTGTTTATTTTCACATGGCCGTGATTGTGAATAAAATGTATTTCAATGCACATGTTTATGGTTTCTCTAGAATGTAATATTTGATTTCATAGATATTTTTTATAGTAAATGTTCCTAAGTTTAAGTACGTTTTTTGATAAATGAGAGAGAGAGGGGGGGGGGGGAGAGATTATATTCCTACAAATGTTAACATGAGAAGAATAATTTAATTGGTAATTTTTGGGGTATTAAGCAATCTGTGTTAATTCTGTGTTAGACACAAGCGTATGTTTGTACTTTGGAGGCCATTTTGTATTTGATAAGGATATGTCATTCAAAAACATTATAGTTAAGGAATAGTTTTTCACCTTTAGTTCTCAAACTCCCAAAAAGTCTCTATTTTGAAGTTATTTTACTACTGATAAAGATCACAGTAATTTTCAAAGAGTATATTGAGATAGGATCTTATTCATACATGTATGATTATTTTACATACCATCAACATACATATCATCCATTATTGTACTATACTAATCTATTCTCTTGTTGTAATTAAACAGTTAATTTTTTTTATCAATATTTATTTTTTGCAATTTTCATAAAATATATAAAATTCCAGATTTTGTATAAATAATAAAAAACAGACACTTTTTTAAATAATAAACACAGACAAAAATTACTTCTTATTTGGTTTTTGATATAATTGGTAATGGGTGAAATTACATTTCTTTCTGAATTTTTAATGTTGTTACTGTAATTAGAATCCTTATCATTTAAAGTGCCTGGAGTGGCTGGAGTTAAGTGTAGAAATGCATTTTATGCTACATAGAAGAGTTATTAGATGTTATAAATTTGATATTTGTGAAATATCTTCCTATATAAATGTATGGTGAGTATATTTGATAATGTTTATTGTGCCTGTATAATTTGAGTGCTTGAGTGATGACGTTCCTATGTTCTCGTAGTTATCATATAACTGATTAGATCCCAGTTATTTTCTTACCACCTGTATGTATAAACCGTCATATAATGTCAGAAAACCTGTTTTAAAATATCTATGTTACTTTTCCCTTGGAATGATGATGTTATCTTTTTTTTAATACATTTGAACATGACAATAAATGATGTAATCTTTGTATCATTTTGTTATATTTATAAATCACCATAATGTATAAGAAAAACTTGCGAGAATTCATTACAAATTAAATAGACTGAATGGAGGAATTGTTATGCTCCTTTATACACATTAACTATTAATCTGATTAAATGTTTATAAACAATTTTCAGATAAGGATGGGAACAAGAACTAGTAATAACCTTTCCTTTAAACTCTGTAATAGCTATACATATACACCACTCTCCATTCGATTTTGCCAAGAGCAAAAACAAGAATAGAAAATTTATAGTGCTTGTTTAAAGTCATTGTTTCGCGAATTCTATGGTTGTTATAATGACGTTGTTTGCAAAATCTAATTAACTTTGGGTCGTATTTTGACCGACATGTTTCCCCCCATCTGTTGTTTTTTTTGCCATTTTAACTACGGAATACTTATGTATATGATCAATAATCACTGCGAGTATGACCGGTCGACAGGGGATGCTTACTCCTCCTAGGCACCGGATCCCACCTCTAGTGTTTCCAGATGTCTCTGTTTTCTTAATATTCGTATTTTTTAATGGATTTATGAGATTGATCACTGTTTATTTATTTTCACCTCTTACAATCCTAAAAGTTTGCCACCTTATCAATGTTGTTAAAATATTCAAACTGTTTTTGGTATGGAGGCATTTTATTATTAATTCGCTACACCCCCAAACCGAAACAAATGAATGAGGAAGATAGTATACTTTCTTAATAGATAAATGGTCATGTTTGCCTCATAAAATTCAGCAATATCTAATTGCATCACAAACAATTTCTATTTCGGTTGAAAACATAATTATAGAAATGATGTGAACGCGATCAATTGAAGAATATACCCATGCTAGGGAACTAAAAATAGAAAAAGTGATTTACAACAAGGCCTTTCAAAAGAATTTTAGCAATTGCAATTGATATAAGAATTATTGAACTGGAAAAGAAACATTTTTACTAAAGAAAACATTAGTTTCTTAAAGTAACAGTCTTAATTTATCACTGCAATTTTCTTGAATTAAAAGGACAATTCAGTTATTCGCCATGTATATGTTGGTAAACTTTTTCCAAGTACCATGAGATTTGGTGCCGAAAGAAGCGAGGGACCAAATCCTATGGCGAAGGAAAAGTTAATTAACATACCTAATACATGTTTTACGCGAGAACTTTAACCCTTTGTGTCTCTATTTTTTTTTATTGGACTCTAGTGTAACTCTTGTTATTAAATCAAGAAAATGATGATTTAATCCCGACTGATGCTTTTTTGTATAGGCCCAAATATGATAATTATACCCTCAAAAGTATATATTTAGCTGTCTGAAACAGCTATGCAGGTCAAAGAAGTGACAAAATTTATTCTTTACTTTACATAAAATATATGAAATAATAATAGTATGGAGATAACGAATATGATTATACCTCGTCGATATATCTAAGTGTAGAGTCGATAACCACACCAAGTGTTTTCTTCTCATGTATAATATTTTTAATTAAAAAAACTGCTTCATATGAATACAAAAATAGGTCGCAATTGGTACCCATGGGAATTTCGACAGATTTTTGGAAGACCTGGTTTCCAAAACCTACTCATATATTGTCAATCAGAAACTCAAGTATCTTTTAATATCAACTACAGAGTACTTGTGTGTACATATGGAAAGTTTTCTCAATAAAATAATGTTGCAAGTGACCAATGGCAAGGTAAGTAAATTAACGAGGTCCATTTTTATTGAATAAGAAGCTGTTAATGATGTCAAAAAGCCTGGACTTCAATTTTGTGGTTACATAAAGTGTTGAAAACGTTTTGATGCTATTGATTTTGCTAATAAATGTTGATTTCAAATTTTCTTAAAGTTCCTTAGAATTTCTAAGTATCCACATATGATTTACACCACTTCTCAAATATATTGTTGAACAGTACTTCTGAAGTTTCTCCTTCACTGCTGTTAATATTTTAGTGAGGAGTAAAGAGGCTTGATAGAACATTTACTTGAACCCCCTATGAGTCTTTGTTTGTAGAGATTTTTATGAAGTTTAGGAATCCAGTATAGGTATGGTAATTAAATTATCTGTTAAAAAAGAAAGAAAAAATCGGCCGAAATATGGAACTTGAAACGTCATTTTCCACCCGAATTTGGTCCCTAAGGTGAAAATGAATATTCCGAAACCTTACAGCATATCTGCAGGACACCTCTATCCATTTGCAAAAGATAAATGAAATGGCTACTGAGTAAATTGTTTGAAAAGTTATGGGAACATAGTTTTTAATAAAATGAAAAAAAAATTTCGACACCCCATTTGCCTCCCCCCGGGGTGACAATGGAAATTCCAAATTTGTCATTGCACATATAAAGAAGACACCTAATCATCTTGCAAATAATGAGATGGCTGCTATGTAAAATGTTTGAGAAGTTCCTTGTAATTAAAAATAAAAATAAAGTTTTTCAAACCCATTTGAACCCGAAATTGAAAATTAAAATTTTGAAATCTTGATACACAGTTGCAAAACATTCCCAGTCATCTTGCAAGAGATAGTATGGCTACTGCGTAAAATGAAAGGTTCTATGAAATGGCTTTTTGTAAAATAAAAAAAAAAATCATTTTTCGACCCCCATCTGGTCACCAGGGTGAAAATTAAAATTCCAAAATATTATTGCATTTTTACAGGACACCGCCAATTACATTCCAAAAGATGAATTGGTTACTGGGTAAAATGTATGAGGAGTTTTGGAACCAGATTTCTGTGAAAACGTCGTTTTTCAACTCCCATTTGGCCACCTGAGTGAAAATGAAAACTCTGGAACATTATTGCACATTTACAGGTCAGTACCTATCATATTCCAAAAGATGAATAGGTTACTGCTTCAAATTGAGGGACAGGAAGAAAAAAGTGCACACAATGGCATAGTCACTCAACCATGAAGCCTGGACTTGGAGTGTACCATGTTAAAAGGTATTAGCAAAAAGCCCTGTGTTCAAGGTATGCGAAACAAGTAACCCTGTACTAAATATTGTTTAAGGTCTAATCTTTCTGCATCATGCGAAACTGATTTGTTTATTTTGTATTTTGATACAGAAAAAACCCATGGCAAGTAATTACCAGCTAACTTGACTAAATAGGACTTTAGCCTCTGTATCATTACACACTGATAGTCTCTCTCTCTCTCTCTCTCTCTCTCTCTGTGGCAACCTTGACTATTCGTTCGTTTTTGTTTGCCTGTTTATTGGTGCAGCTGTTCTCTTTTGTTGCTGCTTTCTTTTAATCAATCTATCCAGTGTAAAATATCTCTACTTTCTGGTTAAGATTGTTTAGTTTAGATTGTCAATTCGATGTTCTTTTGGATGTTTCTCATAATTATTACAGTTCGGTCTGATCAGGGCTTTCAGATCCAAAAGCATTGGTATCGGTTTCTCAACTTCCAAAAGAAACAATTACTCACTTTCATAACTTTTGAATAATTCCTTCTGGTTGATTGCAGTCATTTTCCGAATGGTTCAATGAATTTTATGCCGATAAAATGATGTACTGGTCTTCCTTTGAATATTGAATCTATTTTACGACTTTGTCCATGTTTAAAGATATTTTTCCTCCTTTGCATTTTTGATTAATATTATTTTTACATGTACATCCATATTAGTTAGCACAATACTCCTCCGTGGCACCTGATCCCACCTTTGATGTCTTAGAGGTCCGTGTTTGCTCTACTCCTATTTTGTAATGTTTAATGGACTTTTGAGCTCGAATACTGTTCGTTATCTCTACATATTTCATGCATATATCAGTCATTCTACAATGAAAGGACCAATTCAGCGTATAAAACACGAAAAAAAATGTTTCAGATAACAAAATGAACATATTAATTCTCTAAAAGACATATCAGTGAACTTGAAAAAAAGAATTGTCCACAAATCTGGTATTTTTAACCTTTTCTAATATACGAGGGGTGATCAAAAAGTTCGCGAATTGAATTACTTCTTTTAAATGAAATAAAATGAGGTTTCAGTGTTCATTATTTTTTCAAGTAGTAATTTCCGATTTTAATGCACATCTGCCATTGTTCTGCCCATGCGCGAATCACGTGATCCATGCGGTCACGTGACATGATTCGTAGTGGTCTGTTCACGGGAACTAAGAGGTTTTTCCGAGTCCTACATTTCTTATCATGCAGGTAATTTTTTATAACAAGAACAGACCATCTGTCAGAAATGGCCAAATCTCGGCAATAGGATGGTTGGATAAGGATATCCCTTCCCAGAATTAGCATGATGACCATCACAACCCGAGTCCTCTGTCTCGAGAGCGTCGTTTATCCAATGTGGAAAAAATAAGGGGGCCTTCTTTTTTTTTCATATCTCATATGTTTTAAGTCTAAAATAAACGATATTTTAGGGATGTAATAATTATATCATTGGTCAGATATTCAACTTTTTTTCTTACTGTTACTTGGCGATCTTTCAAAACAAATTGCTCAACTAAGGGCACATCTTTTTACCCGCTTGCTTGCTCTGGGCAACAGAACAAACATCATTTTTAACCATCCCCCTGCCTTCACTTGAACTTTCAATCCAATTAATTATTGAACTTCTGGTAAGTCTTTTGTCTTCATAAACCTTGTACAAATTATCATAATCTACTGCAAAGGAATTTCCGAGATATACTTTAAACTTTACAGCCGTTCATTGCTCGAGTACGACTGAGTCAACCGTTTTTTTGTCAAAAGTGACCTATATACTGACATCATTTTCACATTGTGACTTCACAAACACGGAGCAAAACATTATTTAACATCTGCTATTTATAGAACATGTGTATGACTATATGTGTGCCAAATTTCATTCTGATTTGAATTGTGGTTTTCTAAATATATAGATAGTTCGCGAACTTTTTGATCACCTCTCGTACCATTGATTTTAAGGTAATGTTATGTTATGGAACTTGATTAAGTCTTATTAATTTTTAAATAAACCTGAATTTGACCACTTTTTCGTTTTCTGATGTTCAGTATAGAACATTAAAGTATGATTCATGAAGTCTCACATGAATCCGAAATTAAGTTAAAATTTCGGGAAAAATATCGTAACTGGAATCGATGATATAAGGTTCCATGGTCACTTTCAGGTAAGTTTCAGTTCTTTTTTTTGAAATCTGCATTCCATGCGTAAAATTTCGGGAAAAATATCGTATGTATGCCTATTTTGGCATTACTATTTATTCTTCAATTGTCTGCTCCAATCTGAAAACAGTTTATGTGTTTTCTTATTTTTTTAAACAATATTTATGTCCTCCAGAACATTTTGAAATTAAGTTGTCCATTGACCTTATAAGTCTACATTCTATATCTCTTAGTAATATGGAGATAACGAACAGTAAAAACGTCTTTGTAAAGCACTGCAGCACTTTTTCCAGAAACACCCGCCATGACCTCGCCATATTGTTCAGATAAACGGGGCAACCTATAATCAAATTAGGTATTAAAACGTTGATCTATCAATTAGTATGAAGCATGTCAGTCAAAATTCTACCCAAGGATAGGTTTGTGAAATGTTGGAACGAAATGAGATTGTAGAAATCCGAATCTTCAGAGCCCTGTAAGGTCAACCTTATTTGTCGGTAGCCTGCCTCTGAAATTGATCAAAATCAGAATATTTTCTTGCGTATGAATCAGGTGGGAGACTAAGAAAATATGTACCCCGGTAGGTGCTAGTGGAATTTAACTTGAGATAGGGGTGACTGGTGATTGAAAAGCTTTAATTATCCTGTTTGTCATACAGGTTATTTCGTCATTAACAACTATAGTCAGTAATAATACATATCCGGTGCTTATGCTCTCTAATACTGCTATAACTATGTTATTCATTGCATAAGAGAAAAAGTCCAGTAAATAGTAAAATTATGTAAGACATTTCTTTTTCTGGTTTCATGATAGATCAATATGAAACAAAAATTTTTTTCTGTAATTTTTACACTTTAAGTGAAAAGCATCTCTGATATTGCGCATGAAGTTTTGAAATTACATTTAGGGGTGTAAAAGAAAGAGCTCTGCGTAATAGATGGATTGACATTAAAATTAAGTTCCATTGAAAATAAACCGTTCGCTAGTGGTTTTACCATCATCCCAAACCGCAATAAAAGATAAAACATTGAAATGTACATCAAAGTTTAGAGAAAAATATTCTCAAGTGGGCTATCTGATTCTTACGAGAAATAGCAAATAGTACACCTCACAGCCGAGCACTTACCCATACCAAATCAACATCAATGGCGACTATTATTATTCCCCTCCTTAACTGGAAGGACATTTAGATTAATTGGTCTGTTTTGGGTGACTGGAGACATACATATAGTATAAAGTCAAAAAACGCAAAAAAGTTTGAGCACCTACTTAAATTTTGTGTATATGGTTTTAACAGGTAAATATGAAAAAGAAAATTTGCTAGATAATATTTCTATTCTTTTTATGCTTGTTGTAAACAATTCTTGCCTTTCTTCTCACGTACGTAAGGATGTGTTGTATGTGGAGCGAAAACTTAAGCTCAGTAATTTTAGTTGCTTTGAGATTTGAAACATCTGCTTAAGAGAGAAATGCGCAGGGTAAAAACGGCGCAGGGTAAAAACGCCGTGTAAAAATATAATGGGATCATTAAACATATCTTTAAATGTTCTCCAAATTCTCTTACATCAGGTCCGTAGGAAGCAATTTCACTTTGATGGGGCACAACCATACATTTTCAGTTGAAGGGGCACTATTGACTTCCAAAATTCCTTGACAAGCACAAAAAAAAAAAAAAAAAAAAAAAAAGGTCATCAGACGTTATTAATGAGGGGGCACAAGCATGTAGTAGCTATGTTTTCTATAGTATTCCTATATATCGGCAAAATTATTAGGGGGGGGGGCACGGCCCCCCCGTGCCCCCCCCCCCCGGTTCCTACGGCCATGTACATATAAAAAAATTTAATTCCTCATAAGTGTAAACCTATGTAAGTCATACCCCTTTAGTAATACTGTAGGGTTTCCTTAGAGAAATTTAAACTTTTATAAAGAAAATTCTTTCAAAATACAAGTAACAAAAGATAACGATTTTGCTGGTATAACTGTGTAGAGAATATTTAAGTGGATTCAGGGCATGATTCCAAATGTGAATGGTAAGCCAGTTCGTAAGTGAAGATTGCTTAGTGATTTGCGCATAAGTGTTTACCTTGCAACTTTGTATAAGTGAGCTTGCATAACCACGCGATCTTTGTGCATCCGGAAGTAACCAGTCTTTTTAATAGAGGCGATCGACGTGCCAGTTTATCCCCTATCCTTACTCCTTACAAAAAAATAATTGCTGTTAAAGAGAAACTTCAGACGTACTTTGCTATAGCATATTCTAGAAGAGGTGAAAATCAGATGTGGATTCTCAAAAACTCTAAAGATCTTTTAAAAAATTTAAAATTGGCAAATTTTTCAAAAGACAGTAACATCAAAAAAGGGCGAATTTTCCACAATTTATACAATCATTTTTCACGATGAATTAAAAATTAGACTTTTTAATATCATAGATAACTGCTTCTTTGGTAAAAATGGAAGTCGGAAATTTTCCTATCGTGTGATTAGTCATCAACAAAATTACTTTGTTAAAAATCCTTCTGATTCTACATACAAGTACTCTGAGGTTGATATTAAAAGGATGCTGGAGTTCCTCATTTACAACATTTATGTCGTCTTCGTAAACCAGGTCTTCCAACAAACTGTGAGAATTTCGATTAGCACTCATTGTGCTCCTTTACAAGGCGACCTGTTTTTTTTATATTCCTATGAAGCAGAATTTATTCAAAAACTTCTACAAGAAAAGAAAACCCTTGCTGTGGTCTTCCACTTGAAATTTAGATAAAAATAGTTACTTTCATTTATATGTCGATTCGATATATTCCAGTGAACTTGAAATAAAAGACACCACATAGTCTGCCACATCTGTTTGACTTCAACTTTTCCATCAACTTCCCTTATTTCAGTAGTAATATCCAGTTTTCACCTGCATACGGTGTTTAAATATCCCATCTCATTCGATACTCAAGAGAATGCTCCGATGAAATATGGAGATAGTATGAAAATCGTCAGTCAGCATTTGACTTCATGATAAACTGAAACGCAAAAGAAACGCAACATCCTATTTTAGGGGGAAATATTATATATAGGATATAATTTTGTACCTAAAAAGTAAGGACATCTTCAACTTTTCTTGCACACACCCTTGCAGTTATGTTTCCACATCCTTCTAAAAATAATTCATCGCATATATTTATATTTTTTAACTCCCCGTCTGGTCTCCAGGTGCGATTTATATTTGAAATTTTTGTATTATTCTGAGGGTAAGTTACAATTAATGGAAGAGCCATTGCAACAACTTTTACCATTATACTTTTAAATGTGAGCGTGAATTTTGATTTTTGCTTATGACGTTGCATTTCAAAAGAAAAGCCACACTTTAAACTTTTTGACCCCCGTGCGTGTTACTGAGTTTTGAATGCCGTAACTTTGCACACACATTATAAGCGAAATGCATGTGAAATGTAAATGTAGAGAAAAACTAATTAAGAATTTTCTTCTCACAAACCGAGTGGCTGGCAATAGTCATAATCATTATGCAAACGTCCTATTTATAGTAGTGCTCTAATAATGATTTCACGCCGGGAGGGGGGGGGGGTGTTGTTCAAAGTTTGAAATATATAGCAAAAATATGTAGGAATGTATATAGCAATTTTTTAAGACAGAGAGTAACAGAGAGCTCTCAGTAACAGAGGGATACAAAACAAACAAGAGGCCCTGGGTCTCACCGCTCAAATGAGCACTTTGACTTGGAAAAAGCAGAAATCAGTTCAGTATTGAAAAGCTATAATATAAAAGTGATTGGGGGGGGGTATGGTTTGAACAAACAAATATGACACATAATGGCTTTGCTGTTCTCAAGATTAAAAGTTTTATTGATATATCCTTAAGTTTATATTCCTTTGTATAACTATGATCCCCTGTAATAGCCCCTCTATTCTCATGGGGCTCATGATTTAAACAAATTTGAATCTACACTACCTGAGGATGCTTTTATATTATTATGACCAATCATGGATTTGCTGTTCTTGAAACAAATTTTAAAGATTTTTCCTATGTATTCCTTTGTAAAACTTTGATCACCCACTGTGGCCCCACCCTACCCCCGGGGGTCATGAGTTGAATAAATTTGAATCTACACTACCTCACAAGGATTCCACATAAGTTTCATATTTTCAAGCAAAGTGGTTCTTGATAAGAAGATTTTTAAAGCCATTAATTTTCACGAATTCATAATTATCTCTCCTTCGAAGGAGGCGTGGCTCCTCATTTCAACAAACTTGAATCCTCTTTACCCAAAGATATATTGTGGCAAGTTTGGTTGAAATTGGCCTATTGGGAAGAAGATGCTTAAAACTTACGACTTTTCAACTTAATATACATTACCATTTCCACGATAAATTAAAGTCCAGGCTTTTTCAATAAAAATGGATTCCGTAAATTTACTTACCTTGTCATTGGTCATTTGCAAAATCATGTTGTTAAAAACATTCTGATTGTACACACAAGTACTCTAAAGTTGACATTAAAAAAGATGCTTGAGTTTCTGATTGACAATATCTATAAGATATATCCCGGTGAGCTTGAGATAAAAGATACCACAGAGTCTGACACATCTGTTTCATATTTAGATATTTTACTTGAAAAAGACGTTAATAGTAATCTAACAACCAAGCTTTATAATAAACGTGATGACTTTAACTTTTCAATCGTCAACTCCCCTTACTTATGTAGCAACATACCCTTATCACCTGCGTACAGGGTTTATATCTCTCTGTTGATTAGATACGCAAGAGCATGCTCCACGTATGTACAATTTCTAAAACGAGGTAAATTATTGACAAACAAGTTGATGAAACAAGAATATTAGCAGTCTCGTTTAAAGTCATCATTTCGTAAGTTCTATGGTCGATACAATGACCTGAATTGTCAACGGATTTTTCCGTTATTTCCCGATCATGACAAGGAGCACACGGCGGGTGTGACCGGTCGGCAGGGGACGCTCACTCCTCCATGGCACCTGATCCCACCTCTGATGTTTTGGAGGTCCGTGTTTGCTCTGCTCCTGTTTTGTATTGTTTAATTGACTTCTGAGCTTGAATACTGCTCGTTATATCCATATATTTCATGAAAATGTGAAAAGTTTATGACAACGAAAACAACGACAGACAACGGACGAATTTCGATCAGAAAAGCTCACTTGAAGCTTCGGCTCAGGTGAGCTAAAAAGTAGATAAAATTTTACCAGAATTCACCAGAAATGAAGACTTGTTCTTACCATTGTGAATTCTGTAGTAAGCAAGGCTCATTTTGTTTCCAAATTTTCACAGATTTAACAAGCTGACTTAAAAAATAAACACATTGTGCAAACGCTTGAAATTACCGTAACAATTTATATAAGACGATGAACCAAGTTCATCCATTATTTTTCTTTTTCCTTTTATTTCCGGTCGATATGGACGAAAGGTAAAATCTACATTAATCGGTTCAAATAATGACAGTACTTTTGCTCAATGATTTTTATCTTTTTTTTTTTTTTTTTAGTGTTTGCCACGAATCTATTCCTTTTGCCCTAACAAAAAAATACTATAGTAAACAATAGTTAACTATAGTTTACTATAGTTAACTATAGTAAATCAAAGTTCCAAAGTTTTTACTATGGTAAATCAAAGTTCCAAAGTTTTTACCATAGTAAATCAAAGTTCCAAAGTTTTCACTATAGTAAATCAAAGTTCGAAAGTTTTTACTATAGTAAATCAAAGTTCCAAAGTTTTCACTATAGTAAATCAAAGTTCCAAAGTTTTTACTATAGTAAATCAAAGTTCCAAAGTTTTCACTATAGTAAATCAAAGTTCGAAAGTTTTTACTATAGTTAATTAAAGTTTCAAAGTTTTCCCTATACTTAATCAAAGTTTCAAAGTTTTTTTATTAGTTTAACAACTTATGTATTTTTATTAATTTTTTTATTATTTAGCCGTTTTAGGGGAGGGGTGGATATTGGGTTGGTTGGGGCTGATTTTTGTTGTCCATCTTTATTTAAATATACAAAGTAGTTAATTCAAATGCAATATTTACATTTATAAATTTAAAAAAATACATGTTGACTGAAGTTGATGAAGCAGATATTTTGATTCTAAATGACACAATAATATATTATTTTTTCACCATAAATAAGACTTACGTTACATCTGCATAACATTAAAATTAAATGCATTGAAATAAATATTGCTTATTTATCGGCGCAAGCGACAACCTTTACATTAAAATTCATATCTTGTACATTATTCTTTTAGGGAAGGGGTCGGGTTTTAAAAATGTTCTCTAAAGCTTTTATGAATCTTAAACTTGAACTATCATAAAATGTAAAGAATGGGAATCAAAAACATAATTCCACAGGATTTATCATACTTAATCAAAGTTTCAAAGTTTTTACTATAGTAAATCAAAGTTCCAAAGTTTTTACTATAGTAAATCAAAGTTCCAAAGTTTTCACTGAAGTAAATCAAAGTTCCAAAGTTTTCACTACAGTAGATCAAAGTTCCAAAGTTTTCACTATAGTAAATCAAAGTTCCAAAGTTTTTACTATAGTAAATCAAAGTTCCAAAGTTTTAACTATAGTAAATCAAAGTTCCAAAGTTTTTACTTTGGTACTATAGTAAACTATAGTAAACTATAGTTAACTATAGTTTACTATAGTATATTTTTGTTAGGGTGATTAGCATAAATGGCAAATACTTCGAAACTT
Organism: Saccostrea echinata; assembly: GCF_033153115.1. Classification (NCBI taxonomy): domain Eukaryota; kingdom Metazoa; phylum Mollusca; class Bivalvia; order Ostreida; family Ostreidae; genus Saccostrea; species Saccostrea echinata. Next base: position 64,508,488 of record NW_026889803.1, read on the forward strand.
ACAGATTGGTGGCGATTTGGAGCATTTTTCATTTTAATTCCTAAAATGTTATATTTCAAACACCATGATAGCACTTTCCATTTGACGTCACAAGCCTGAATATGTTCAACAGGATTGGTAAGAAAACAAGATAATGATTGAGTTGTTTTCATAATGTGTTATTCTACTCTTCATTTTGTTTAAATGTTAATTATTTTCACCTTATTATGAATTAGGGAATTATAAATTTAAGACTTTGAGGTCTAAATCTGTCTTTGATAATATTATTATATAAATGTTATTTGAATTATTTAATATTCTTTGATAATATTATTATATAAATATTATTAATATAATTGACGTAATTAAGTTTTTCATCTCAAAATAGCACAGTCTCATTTCGAATTTACTTTCTTACGTCAATAATGCGTTGTCGTTTGATTTTTAATTTGTTCAACATACAAGAATGCACCCAATTTTGAATTGTGATGAGTTACAAGTATAATGTAAGAAAATCATCTAAATTTCTTTGGTTTATACACTGTTGACTCGCTGTCATGATGAGTAATACTGCATCTTCGTGAAGCAAATTTATCATTAATTAACTAAAGAATCCCCCCCCCCTGCAGATGAATAATAAATAGAAAAAAATATGGTAGGTCATAAACGAAATAATTAAGTGTAGTTTCTTTCTACAGAAAAGAACGCTCGCGTAGGTCGACAGTTCATCATCTCGTATATATGTAAATATAAACAGCATCAACGCTTTCTGCAATTATTGTGAAATTGCTTGTTCATTTTCAATTGTAAAATAAAATTCAGTTTTGAAAAATGAAATTAAAAGCGTATTCTTCAATGAAAAAAATATTATTGAATCTCATTTCATAAAATATCTAAGATTAGAAGAATTCTTTCAAGATATTTTAACTGCACTATGCCATATTAAATTTACTATCTCCGATATCAGCACTGGTTTATATCCTTCGCATTCGTTACACCTGACTGCTCTATAGTCACGGGTACCTGTGTGGAATGGACGACTCGTGTTCGTGCTGGTTACCTGATATTACTTAAGTTTACATTTTATTGAAGTTTACGTGTATTTGTGTTTGCTTTTATACTGCACTGACCTGTGCAACTGTTGTAAGTTTCTTTGGTATCTTTCTCTCCTGTCCGGTACCGTGAAAGAAGCACACATTTACTTCTATCACTACCGAATATTTTACAATCGATATAAAATATACATCTGTCTACACCGTTGACAACTGATTACAATAAACAGTGACTTTGTGAACGGCTTATATAGGGGCCCTTAGATATAACGACTGAATAAAAGAATATGGCGGACAAGTTCCTTTTATGAATCGTGTTCAGCTTTAAAACATTGCCCTTTAAACTTATTTCGCTGATTTACCTTGGACAGTTCGATATGTTAACAATTGACAAAAGTGCTATTGACCATTGAAGCAATTCTTACAAGAATGCATGCTTGAATGAAAACTACTCAATATTCTTTAATCAGCAACATAAATGTAGGCATTTGAAGTAATTTGGCAAGATTTTTTGGAAAAGAAAGTGAATATGAAAATTTCCTTACTTGAAATACGCATAGAGTTTCAAGATGCGTTGTATTAAGATTGATCTGGTGAATGATATTGTGGAAATAGAAAAGAAAATGCAGATGTGAACCCTAATTTGAACTGAACAAACACAGAAAATAAAGCAGATACTAAAGGTATGCTAATTACTTAATTGAGAATAGATTAATATAAGATTGCTTTTGTAATGGGCAGTTTTGTAATCTACCCAGATGTAGAACTCTTGTATAAGATTCATCAGCCAACTTTGCTTATAGCGGTAAACTACCTCCGATTTTAAATATTCAACCTGGATAAGTGTATTTTTGAACTTTAAATTCTAAAGAAATCTATTTTTAAAGTTTATTTATTGTATTAAAAGTTAAGATCAAGATTTTTATAGTAAATGAGTTTAAAGTGCAGTCACACGGTGTGATTTTTCATACGATTTTTACTCGACTTCCTAAGGTGAGTCGACGACTTCCTCAGGTGAGTCGAATGGAATCGATTGGTGGAGTGCTCACAGGATACAATTTTACATTCGATTTACAAAGGATTTTTAACAGAAATGAACAATTACTTTGTTTTATGCCCCCGTAATCGAAGATTCGCGGACATATAGTTTTTGCCCCTACCGTTCGTCTGTTTATCTGTTTGCCAGCAAAAACCTTAACATTGCCAATAACGTTTGATTGGTTGGAACTATGGCTTTCATATTTCACATGTGTATTCCTTAAGACAAGACCTTCCTTTGGATATCAACACATTTGACCTCTTGACCTTGATCTTGGAGTTTGACAGACGTTTACAAAAATTTACCCAACTTTAATCTTTGCCATAACTTTTGAACAGTTGGTGCTAGGGCTTTCATATTTCACATGTATATTTATCGTGACATGATCTTTCCATGGGGGTAAATATTTTTTTCCTTTACCTTATAGTTTGACCAACTTTTTTAAAAACTTTAGCCTTGGTCATAACTTTTGAACAGTTAGTACAAGGGCTTTCAAATTTCACAAGTATATTCCTTGTGCCAAGACCTTCCTTGGATACCAACAATTTTGACCCTTTGACCTTAACATTGGGGTTTGACCTACTTTAAAAAAGTTTAACCTTCGCCATAACTTTTGAACAGTTGGTGCTAGGACTTTTATATTGTGTATTTCTTATTACAAGGTTTTCCCCTGCGTACTATTAATTTTGACCCTTTGACCTTGTTTAACCCACTTTTAGAAAACATTATCTTTGACCATGACTTTTGGATGGTTGGCGCTTGGGCTTTCATATTTTCCAGGTATATCCATTAACACAAGTCCTCTCTTCGGGTAACAACATTTTTTGATCTCTTGACTTTGACCTTAGAGTTTGACTTGCATTTGAGAAACTTTATCCTTCGCCATAAGCTGCTGTACGGGGGCACCAGTGTTTCACAAACACATCTTGTTTCTTTCAGTTTTAAGTTGTTCTGTAAAACAATCCTTAAATCATCAAAATGATTTTTTTTTTATTCATTTTTATTAACATTATGTCATTTTATCCCATCATAACGTTGATGTTGACGTTATTTAAACGTTGTGATTTCTTGAATATATGAAGAAACATTCTCTCATAAAGGATAGCAAATACTTCATTTTTTTCTACTCCGGTACAAAAAGTTTTTTTTTTAAAAATACCTACAATAGACTTCGTCTTCTCAAGAAAAGTGAAATTGGTATGCCACAAAAGTTAACTTTGTCCATTTGATCAACTGATGACGAAACAATTTAAAAAAGAATATAAGACACATCACCTATTATATTCACAATTTACTGTAGGTGAAATATTCACGGCCATTTGATTACTCTGTATTGCCTGACTGGGTACACTGTAAAGCGAGTTAAACTGACAAAGTTAATCAAAATTGGGACAAGGTTAACTTTTAGTGGGTGTGTAAAAGATCAATGCTATCTTCCTTAAAATAAGATTTTAAAAAAAAGGCTTCATCGGACAGTATGTAAATCAAATTGTTTTGAATGAAGTATGAAGATAACGAACAGTATCTCGAAAGTCCAATAAAACGATACAAATTTGGAGCACAGCAAACACGGACCTCAAAATTTGGAGGTTGGATCAGGTGCCATGGAGGAGTAAGCATCCCCTGCCGACCGGTCACACCCGCCGTGTGCTCCTTGTCATGATCGGAAAAAGGAAAAGTCCGTAGACAATTGAGCGTATAAGTAATGGACTAACAATTAGTATGAAAAACATCAGAAAACTTCATTGACTTAATGATAGGTTGTATGTGCTGAAAAGGTCATTGTATCGACCATAAAACTTGCGAAATGATGACTTCAATTTTTCAGTCGTCAACTTCCTTTACTTATGTAGCAATATACCCTTATCACCTGCATATGGTGTTTATCTATGTCTCCCAGTTGATTCGATACGCAAGAGCATGCTCTACGTATGAACAATCTCTAAAACGAGGTAAGCTATTAAGCAACACAATGATGAAACAAGGATATCAACAGTCTCGTTTGAAGTCATCATTTCGCAAGTTTTATGGTCGATACAATGACCTTGTCAGGAAATACAACCTATCATTGAGTGAGTCAAATGCTGACTGACGTTTTTCATACTAATTGCGAGGCCATTATTTACACACTGAGTTGTCTACGGATTTTTCCGTTTTTCCCGATCATGACAAGGAGCACACGGCGGGTGCTCACTCCTCCATGGCACCTGATCCCACCTCTGTGTTTGCTCTGCTCCCGATTTGTGCTGTTTTTATGGATTTCGGACTTGAATCCATATTTCATGAGTAGTTATCAAAAATATACTTCTAAAAAATCTTTAATATACCTCATGTCAGTAGTGACATACCATAAAAAAATCGTTGTAAATATAAGATTAAACTTCCTGTTTGCTAATTAATCACTTTTTATAATTTCTTTTGATCAGTAACTGAGACAGTCTGATATTACAATTGATGTCAGACATTTAACTTAAATCGGACTGCCAAAGGTAAATGTTTAGACTGCAAGAACAAAGAACATCTTTTTTTTTAACAATAATTTTTTTTTACAATAAATAACGTTTGTTAAAGTTTGTATGCCTCTTACCTTGATTCAGAGAAACTTAAATGCTCCTAGAAACAATATACAGTGTATATTAAATGACACTTTTATGTAAATTTTCAGTAATTTGGACATTATTTTAATTTCAGTATGAAACAATATATGTCGCAGAATAGGTTAATTAGAATTTAGAAATTAACATTTTATCTTATCCCGGACAAAGGTGCTTTCATTAGGTAAGGTAAGTAACAGTAAAAAGAAAATGGCGGAAGCTATATCAAATAACAGTCAGAAGACGTGACATATCCCTCACTATGCCTATGACAAGTAATTCAAAGCCCCTCTTCAAATTTTGGAATATATTTTGTAAAAGTGCCCAACAGCATCAGCAGATATTTTTCTTATAAAGTACTGACATTGATTCATGATATTTTACTTCTAATGTAATACTTTTTCGCTTATTTTTTTTAACTGTAAAAAAGTCTGCAGTGGGATGAATTTTCTATATGGGTAGCCAGTGACCTGGTAACAAAATACTTTCTGGGGTGGGATCCAAAGCCACGTTCTTAACGAGAGTTTTTTTCCCCATATCAGATCATTAACTAACTGTTCAACTATATATCTCACATTTTCATTTAGAAACATCCTTCTAAATTGAGATACAAAATATCAGAATTCATCTCAGTAACCTACTTTGTGATTTAGCTGTACAAAATATCATAATACATCTCAGTAACCTACTTTGTGATTTAGCTGTACAAAATATCAGAATTCATCTCAGTAACCTACTTTGTGATTTAGCTGTACAAAATATCAGAATACATCTCAGTAACCTACTTTGTGATACAAAATATCAGAATTCATCTCAGTAACCTACTTTGTGATTTAGCTGTACAAAATATCATAATACATCTCAGTAACCTACTTTGTGATTTAGCTGTACAAAATATCAGAATACATCTCAGTAACCTACTTTGTGATTTAGCTGTACAAAATATCAGAATACATCTCAGTAACCTACTTTGTGATTTAGCTGTACAAAATATCATAATACATCTCAGTAACCTACTTTGTGATTTAGCTGTACAAAATATCATAATTCATCTCAGTAACCTACTTTGTGATTTAGCTGTACAAAATATCAGAATTCATCTCAGTAACCTACTTTGTGATTTAGCTGTACAAAATATCATAATTCATCTCAGTAACCTACTTTGTGATTTAGCTGTACAAAATATCAGAATTCATCTCAGTAACCTACTTTGTGATTTAGCTGTAACAGTTTTTGATTTCAACATCAAATTTCATTGTGCGTATTAATCAACTGCATTGGTTCTTCTACTAGGTGCAATCGAAAACAAGTTGTGTATTACAAATTCATCGTTATTGCTTCTATCAATTCTCCTTTAAACATCAACAGTATATGACAATTCTTGCAGTGAAATTCAATATTAAAATATCTTTCGAAATAAAAATGAGTTGTCAGGACAATTACATAGTACTACGTCACTTCTCAAACAGGCTTAAGAAGTAATTATTTGGAGACAATCTTAGTAACATGAAAATTATTTTGTAAAGGATTGGTGTACAGAAGATTGGGTTATCACTGTAATTATTAAATGCTGTCATAGTATCGGTTAACAACTTTTTGCCTTTTAATTGTGCTCTCTTTCGTACCTAGTCCGAAATATCTGACGTTTTCCAGGCTTTTATCACGATTTTGATATTTTACGTGCCAGGAAAACGTCAGAACCGGCGCCATTACGAAAACTGGAAATTCGCCGCCTCCAACCGGAGGCGGTATTCTCGGGCTGATTTTCGATACTTGCGAACCGAATTAAATGCTGAATTCACAACTTATCAATAGTACAATGCCTTTAGTACTCACCAGCATCGTTTATATGGGTTTGTTATGAAATATACAATCTTGTGAAAACATTTTATCAGACGGTCGAGTTTTCTTTACATTTCGTCCATTTTGAAATCTTGCAAGACCAAATCGAAATGTGGAGTGATATTTTCTTTTCATCGATATTGGTGAGTACTAGAAGCATTGTGCTACTGATAAATTGTAAGTTCGGCATTTAATTCAGTTTGCAAGTATCGAAAATCAGCTCCGGTCGGAGACAGTGAAATTTCCAGTTTTCGTAATGGCGCCGGTTCTGACGTTTTCCTGGCACGTAAAATATCAAAATCGTGAAAAAAGCCTGGAAAACGTCAGATATTTCGGACTATTTCGTACCTAGCAAAGAATCAACAAAAGTTATTCTATAAATATACAAAAATTAGCATGTATCAAATTGAGCATAAAATGTTCAGATGAGCATAAAGCGCTTGTTTATATATCATATTAATAATAAAATTCATTACCAGTCTGAAATTAAAAAAAAAACAATTTCATAAAGTTTTGGTCTCCTGGTTGAAAGTGAAACTTTCGAAACCTTTTTGTGCATCTACAACACACCAATCAATTTCAAAGGATGATTTGGCGATTGCGTAAAATATAAGAGAGTTCTGCTTAGGTACATGATTTTTTTTTTTTTTAGAAAAAAATGTCTTTTTTGAATGAAAATGAAAATTCCAAAACCTTATTTTATATCTACAGGACATTACCATTTGCATTCCGAAAGGCGATTTGGCTACTGCATAAATGTAAGTGGAGTTTTAGGAACCAGGTTTTTATGGAAAAATGTTTTTCGGACCCCAATTCGTCTCCCTGATATACATGATAATTTGAATCCTTCTACACGTTTACAAAACACCACCAATCACATTCCATACAATTATCCGGCTACTGTGTAAAATGCAAGAGGAGTTAAACTCCGATTCTGGAGAAAAAACGTAGAAAATCTAAATTTTAAAATAATGTAATGTTGAAAATCAGAAAGATATTTTGTTAACCAGTGGTGTTCATTTATAAGATTCCGATTATGTATCTTGAAAGGTTGATTTAATAGTTTGCAAAGTGAATATTTATATTAGGCCTATATAAATATGTCCCTATGGATTCCAGACAATTATAAATAATGTTAGTATATGAAGTAACCACGAAATAATAAATATAAAAGTATCAAAATATAATTTCTTCTGAAAGCAATTTACACAAAAGTGCATGACCATGTTAGAGAGAAGAAACGAATTATTTCGAGAAAAGGAATTTTATCTTTTTCATTCATCAAATATTTGTAGACAATTCCTAGCAGAAAGGGGAGCTGTTTGGATGCCTATTCAATTACCAAAAACAACAAAGCATACACATGGGAAAAAATTAATATTGGGGAAAAAATAAATGTGTACACAGTAGGTAAGGTTATTATTTAAAGCAGCCATACGTCTGAAAATATCAGAGTTATTACTATTACTGATAAAAAAAATTCTGGTAAACCAGAGATATTTTTATGCTATAAAAGTTTTATAAAATGTATGTGATTATTAATTGTCGATGTTTATCTCCGAGGAGTGAAAACCTTTTAAGTTTATTGAATATTAATGACCTTTTTTGCAAAACAAGTCATTCAGCAAAACAACTAAATTAATTTTAAGAGACCCTGTCATCTAGTAATTGACGGATGATATTCCTGCCTATTTATAATGAATTTTGATAAGAAATGACGCTAACAGAAACTGTAGACTAAAAGTTGTCAGAATACAACACTGAACAAACAATTTTGTGAAGAAATACATAAAATTATGAAGGCTACAATCAATTTGGCTGGCCAGAAACTTAGGTTCAACATATACAATGACATTGACCTCAAAATGTTGAACTTGTGTCAAGGAAATGACACAGTGTTAAAGTAACAGGGACTATTTTTGGAAGAATCGTCTCAGTCTTGTTTTCAGAAATTTTGGGCAATGAGAATAATAAACACCATTGCTTCAAAGAACATTGAGCTCAAATTAAGTATGAAATTTGAAGAAGACATCAAACAGCGATCATTCTCCTAAGTCCTTTAATCAGTATAAATTATGAGCAGAGCAAACAAGGACCTCTGTTTTCAGAGGTGCCATTGAGGAATAAGCATCCCCTACCGACCGGTCATCACAATGGCCTCAATAGGTATGAATTATGTTAATCAAAAAACGAACCAATGATAAGTTGTATTTGCGAACAAGGTCATTATAACGAATATAGAATTTTCGAAATGCTGGCTTTAACGACTTTGTTGACATCCCTGTAACATTAACTTCTTTGTCATTAGCTTAAAAATTTATTATTTTGCATATCGAATAAGTTGGGAGACATAAACACCATATGTAGTCAAGTATTACTGCATAGATAAGGAAAGCTGACGATGGAAAAGTTGAACTCATCTCGTTTGTCGTACAGCTTTGTAGTAAGCTGACCATTATCGTCTATGGTCAATAAAATATCCAAGTATGAAACAAATGTGACTGGCTCTGTTGTTCTTTTATTTCGAGTTCACGGGAATATCAGCATATGAATGAAGGATACTCAATCGACTCACTCTATACTGTTCAATCATCTAGAAACTATAAGAAAAATATCTATCATGGATAAGACCCTACATTACTTACTAACATATACCAGCAGGTTGTCATAAACCTGTCAGAATCTTTTCATTTTACATTTGGTGTTCTACAAGGAACCGTTCTTCCAACAAAGTTTTATTTTCTATTTTCAAGTCAAGTTGGAGAAAACTATTGTCGGTGGTTTTTAAATATCTTTTTACAGACTGGTTTATTTAACCGTTTATGTAACCTTATGTAACTTCCATCAATAAAATGGCTACCATCATCTGATTTCATCATCTATTCTTTACTGCTAGGTTAAGCTTACAACTAACTATTTTAAGGAAACTATTATTATCAGTGATTTTGTTCATGGACTTGCCAAGTAGTTCTTCTGAATATTTATTTGATTTTCAGTTTTTATTATGTTTCCCCGTGTAAGGCACCTAAGTGTGGTATTTTATCAAATACAATTTTTAAATATACATAAGATTAAAAACTTTGATTTTTTTTTAAAGTATTATCTTTAAGTCACCTAGACAAGCACAACAATTATATGAAGTATCTAGTGAATTTAAAATCTTATAAATACTAGACAGACGAAATTACAAATTTAATATCTACAATGAACTTGGATTGAATAAACAACGGTTCAAATTACACCTATGTGTGAAATACAAAATTTTCCAAACAAAATAAATCGAATGTTGCATAGACTAACAAATAGACAGATTGCATATACAAATTCATTGAACCCCTTTCTTTGTTGTGTGGGTGTACATCTATCGAACTACTGGATTTGTTTTAAACAATCGTTAATTTTAACATTTGAGTGGTGAATCTTTCTAATTATTATAAGGAAATTACCTTCGGTGTGTCTTCTACTACGAAGGTGTTGCAGGTTGTACGCGTCAACTAACTTTTTAAACTTCGGGTTTTTCATCCACAAAGTAAAATGGACAGTAACTGCAATATAAGAAAGCTTCCATAAAAATTGGTAAAACTTCACGATATCATTTTTTATCACAGGAAATCTATATGACGATATCAAAACATTTTTAACTTTACAAAATAAATTTTATCTATAAAATCATGTAGATCTGAGATTGAGTTTTTAATATCAAAAATTTATTGAAAAATCCAACCGAGCTCCAGTGTAAAAGATTTCGACAAAATGTGCACATGTTTACTGTACATATTGTCGCCGACGACAATTTGTGCAGATGTCGTGCATTCTGCAGGAGGAAAAAGGAAGGCTTGCCTCGGCACATATTGTCACTGGTGACAATATGTACAGAACGACAATGTCACAAAATGTCTATCACATTACGTATCAAGTTCTCTTTGATACTGGCCAGAATACCGCAAATTATAATAGCAACTTCTTCATAAACTGTGAAACAAGGGCACAACAAAAGCCCAATGCAAGTAAAACCCACGTGCAAGACTTGATATTATTCGGCAATGCAAAGATAATTACTGACTAGACCAATACAAGAACGGACAATGAACAAAGGAAACTATATGAAGTCCAACCATTTAATGAAATCCGAGGATAACAAACAGTAAACAATACAGATAGCAGGCCAAACAGGAACCCCTAGAAACACCAGAGGTGGGATCAGGTACCATGAAGGAGAAAACATCTCCTATAACCCGTTATACAATTTTTATGAAAAATATCCCACCTTTCCAGGAATACGTGTTTTTGCCCGGTTCAAGATTCGTTTTGTCTACAGTATCTATAAGATATTGATCACTGTTCTTTACCTTTACCCGTACATGATATCCCACTTTTTTTTTTTACACTTTCAATAGTGAAACAAAGTGATTTATTTATTAAATAAAAGTGATATTCTTTCAAAGTGTGAAAGGATACCAAAATGATATTCTGTCACAATGTAAAAATAAGTAAAATTGATTGTCATAAGATAGAGGTAGTAACTATACCATCTTGATAGAGACTAAAACTGTAAATTTCCTCCCAAATATATTGCTAACAATGTTTTCAATCTCACCATTGCTAAGCTATGACGTCTCAAGCCTCAACTATGACGTCACAGCATTTAACTCTGTGTTAAGAAAAGACAGAGGCAAAGAGAAATCAAAGAAAATGTAATAAACAGAACATTGAATTTTTTGTAGTTGGATATGGATTTTATTTCACTCGTGAGACAGGATATTTTGATATTTTCACCTGTGCTTCGCACTCGTGAAAATATCAAAAAATCCTTTCCCACTCGTGAAATAAATTCCATACCCAACAACAAAACATTGAATATTCTCTATGTATTTTTGTTCGTTAGAAGTGTTATGAAGGTTGCTGTTGTAATTCATATTCAATTCAGTTGTTGGGAAAATTGAAAAAAGTAAGGTTTTAAAGAATCTCTTCCTTTAAAAGGGAACTACTAGTAAAACTTGAATTACCAGAATTAAAGCCAATCCTCTAGAAAACAATTATAATAAACCTTTTGAACGATTCTGTTGTTACGTGATTTGCAAGCTGGAACTAGTACTTGTTTAGTAGATTGACTCCATAATGATCATGCAATCAATCTACTTTCTTTTCTCACTTCTTAATTACCGAGTGTAAAGGTCATCTTCATATCTGATCCATCGTCTGCCATAGTTTTTGGCAAAGTTCATAATGGTTATGAAATTCTTCCCCAGTTCTAAAGAACATATCTCTCTAAATTTTAAACACTTAAAATGAGTGATTATGGCATATATGCACACCATCATAAGCATAGATGAAGGAGAAGGAAAAATTGAACACTTAAGAATTTATTTTTAATAGTCGATATCTAGGCACTTTGGACTTTTGTAGTTAAGAATCTTGGAAGCAACAGTGGAAAAATATTTGTAAGAAATGCAGGATATGAACGTAAACTTAAAAAGGTTGGACCTTTTCTAAGAGACTAAGAATTACAGAAGTAATTCCTTTGTGACCAAATGTGAGTTTAGTAAACTTTTGTCAAAATAGTTATCTCGTGATAACGAGTTAGTATCTCGTTATAACGAGTTAGTTATCTCGTTATAACGAGATAATTATCTCGTTATTACGAGATAATTATCTCGTTATAACGAGTTAGTTATGTCGTTATAACGAGACAGTTTTCTTGTTATTTCGAGACTTAATAGCAATATAGGAATAAAAATGGCTGCAGTTTTAAATGCCGTTGAATTTTTAGCAAGTAATTATCAGTCAAATTTAACTTGAACAATTGATAAATGGTTGAAAATTTAATTTGCTCTGTGGTTTACTTATGATTAAATCTTGAACTATCTCGCTGTCAATAATCATAGCAACTCTAAGGCGAACACATTTACACATTTTCGTGAACTCCTCCTCAAATTGTTGCATTAGGACGCGATATTTTTCTTAAAATAATATTGCCAAACATACTTGCTTCAAACTTTGGCAATTTATTTATGACAACTATTTCTGATGAATGACACTATTTCGATATGTTCTGGATGACTTACTGGTATACACTTTCATATATCAATTTCTATACCGCTAAAATTAAATATCAGAGACAATATAAGTGCAACATATCGTTTATGCAACATATAATATATAGATTACAGTGTTATACATATGTTACTTCTGAGATTCAGAAATGTTTTGAAGACGGGGGATGGTGAGACATCGGCAGTAAGATCAGAGGCGTAGTAATAGAGGGGCTAATGTCCACACCACCACTTTTGAAAAGGGGGCGGTCAAGAGTATCTTTGTGCCCCTTCCTCCACATTTTTTTACCTGAGTAAATATCTCCCGAAAATAATGGCGAATACTCGTAGTTGGAATATCAAATCCATTTTTTTTTACTTGTCAAATATTTTACTTGGTTTACCCCCCCCCCCCCCTTGAATTTCATGACTTATGCATATTGTCCACGATAATGAGGAATGGTGAAGCAAAAATGATATTACATCCTTTTAAGTAATAAGACGTTAAATCTGATCTGCTGATATTGACATTTTATCTAATATTCTGTCATGATTCACTGTTTATATTTTTTGCGGGGGGGGGGGGGGGTCCAAGTTGTGGAGATTCACGGAAACCTTTTGGAGATTCACGTCTATTTGGCGGATCCTATATGTTTACCACATAGTGTCAGAACGTCAAACCAGAGTTTACAAAAAAAAAAAAGTTTACAGAGTTTACAAAGCCAGTTCACTTTTATAATCTTTTTACTTAGGATTGATCAACGAATAGGCCTAATGCTACATATGTACATTTATATTATTAATACAACATTGAAGCAATGTCGTTAATTATTTTCCTCATCACAATATTTATTATGTATACTTTACAAGCATATAATTTTTATTTCAAAAAGAGATTGATGATTTTTTTTTTTTGGGGGGGGGGGGGGTAATAAATAGAGGATATTCAATGTTTTGTAGTTGATATGGAATTTATTTCACGAGAGGGACAAGAATTTTTTTTATATTTTCATGAGTGCGAAGCACGAGTGAAAATATCAAAAATCCTGTCTCAACATACAATACACATTTCTTGGCAAAATTTATGCTTGAAATACACCTTAAGTAATGCTTATCATATTGTAAACTTTAGATATTAAACTTTCATTCTATACCCAAAAAGGGTCACATGTAAACTGTTTTTACTAATGCTGACCTTCACCTTTTATTGTGGCTTCCGTAGAATAAAGAGCTCCAAAAGTTTTTTTAATTCTACCACATTGATAATAACGCAAAAATTACATATTGTAATTTAAGATTCCATGCCAAATTGGTAAATTAAAATGTTTCTTTCTTTTAATAAATAGAAGAAATATATAAATTATTAAGTGATAAGTACAGTATTAGTTCTTGATATTCATCATATTTATTATTGAGGGGAAGGAGGGATTGATGATAAAAACAACGTGAATTTAGTTTTTTGTCAGACATTGAATTTTGATCTTGCCCCTTTAAGACGATAAAATTGAACTGGTATTCCTTGTTAACAGGCAAGGAATTATCAAAATATGATCGTAAAAGCCTAACAAATGGTTTCATATCCACATGATTTATTCGGAATATTCAAAATAATGGGACTATTTCTATGCATTTTTTATTGCGACAAATATTACGCAAACATTATTATAATTTTAACAAATTCAAGAAAGCTTGAGCAGGGCAGTTAAATCAGCCAGAGTATATCATTTTTCTCTGATCTCCTTGTACAAGTTGACAAAATTTTGATGTTATATACATTCCATTTGAAGATGACACTAATTCTATTTTGCAGTTTTCAGGTATAACACAAGAACATGAGGCGGTCACAAGTTTCCGTATATTTGTCTTCGGTCTTTCCAATAAACAATACTAATCAAAGGCATAACACAAAAAAAACTAGTATGCTGTTCCATAGAATCTTTATCACGCACACTTCAAACAAATTTGATCGACTTGCTTCTGTATATTTCCTATAAATAATGGTCTATTCTTTACTTAAATATATCAATTCTAGATCAATTTTTATCTCGTTATAACGAGATAATTATCTCGTTATAACGAGATAACTAACTCGTTATAACGAGATACTAACTCGTTATAACGAGATAACTAACTCGTTATAACGAGATAACTAACTCGTTATAACGAGATAATTTTCTCGTTATAACGAGATAACTAACTCGTTATAACGAGATAATTATCTCGTTATAACGAGATACTAACTCATTATAACGAAATACTAACTCGTTATAACGAGATAACTAACTCGTTATAACGAGATAACTAACTCGTTATAACGAGATAAATATCTCGTTATAACGAGATAACTAAGTCGTTATAACGAGATATTAACTTGTTATAACGAGATACTAACTCGTTATAACGAGATACTAACTCGTTATAACGAGATACTAACTCGTTATTACGAGATAATTATCTCGTTATAACGAGTTAAATATTTTTTTTGTCTTGTCAAAAATGAGCCTATCCGGCTTTCGTAGTGATGTGTATTCTAACAATCACAACTTTGATTTATATTTTTAAAAAAATGCATGTATGTGAATTAATTAGCATTAAAACACAGGTGTACTTAATTTGGGTCAGCTTGGGTAATAACAAAAGTGAACTACGGTAACCATGCTTGTCCAGTCAAAGTGTAAAATCTAGTAAGAACATCTAACAATTGGCAATTTAATTGAAAGGTTCATCATTCATATTGATATGAGTAATAATGAGTTAATATATTATTATCATGGGCAATTACATATATAACAGTTCTCAATTTAATCTCTTTATCTCTAACTATAATTATGCCCAATTTGATTGGTAAATATTTGTTTTTTCCCTCAACAATAACACAGCTATTTAGTTGAATATATATAAGATAGAAATCGGATGATCAGATAAAATAAGATAGAAATCAGATAATCAGATAAACCATTTCAAGCATCTATATAAGGACTTGTAACCAAACTTTGTCTGAACTCTACCTTTAAATTGTAAATAACTATAAAAAAGCACTTTCCCACTGAATATTAAACAATTAAAACAAAATAATATGCATGTACACTATAAGTAATAATGATTACATGATGGAAAAGTAATCAGATGTAATTGATTAGTTAAATAATGGCTGTAATCAGCTTGTAATCGATTACTTTTAAAATCCAAAGTAATTGTAATTTAATCGATCACTTTTGGACCCTATCCCTGATTGTGACTTGACTTCCACTATGAAGGCGTTGCACATATCAAGATCCTCTAAATTTAATGGATTTTGTTTGTTTGGATGATAAAAAAAATGAGTATACTAAAACTCGTTTTTTTTTTTTTAATTTGATGAACACCCATTTTCTTTGGTCGACGAGTATCTTCCATAAATACTGTTCTAGCTTATCGTTTAGGAATTTTACCCCTCTCTTGACACATTACCGTGTGATTTGCCTATTTCTTTAAATGCCCAACTTTCCTAACTTTAAGCGGTATGCTTTCATAAAAATGGCTCGCATATATACATTCTGATATTTTAAATCAAAATGCTGTATATGTTCATGTTTTTTACAAGGCATATCTGATTAAAAGAAAAGCTGATTATAAAATAAATTACTATCATAAGATATTTCAAAACATTTTGCAACCTTTAATGTACAAATTAGCCATTATGTTAAAAAAATTTAATCAGGAGTTTATGTGTTACGCTTATTGTAAAAAAGAATAATTACCCTCTACGTAAACTATTTGTTATTAAATCAAAGGTCATTAAACTCCTTATTGATCCTTTATGTAAAAATACTTATTTTCCCAAGTTCAAATGTGCAGTAGTTTCCAATGAAAGTTTTAAAGAGAAATAAAGTGGACTGTAACAGGAATCAGACACGACACTTTCAAAATAATTACGGAAAATCTTATTTCAAATGTTTCATATGACGTAAAATAGACTGAAAACCAAACAAAGGAAGCAGAAGCAACACACAAGACAACAACAAAAACAAAGACAAAAAATTAAAGTGTTAAAACATTCCCTGAAAAAGTGTTAAGCACTTAACTTTTTCTCATTTTAAATAGTAACCAAAAATGTAAATATCGAAACATAGAATCACATACCTTAAAGTAGTGCATATATGTAGAAGAATAAAATTCTATATTCAAAATTTCCCATAATTGTTTTACTTTAGAAACCCAACCATTTTTAACCAATAACAAGATGTGCTTGTGAAACACTATGCCCCCGATGGTCACACAATTCTGGAGTGGGACGTAGACTACAGTGCAATAGTTATGGCCAATGTTAAAGTTTTTCAAATGTAGGTCAAAGGTCACAGTTGAGGTCACAATCAAAAATTTCTGTACCAGTGGAAAGGCCTTGTCATAATGAACACTCATGTCAAATATTAAAGCCTTACCCTTGACAGCGCAATAGTTATGGGCTAGGTTAAAGTTGACAACAGACAGACAGGACAAAAACAATATGTCCCCGGGATTTTCGATCCGGGGGCATAAAAATATGAACTCCATGATTCTAGGATGCTTGTATTTTACATATGAAAATTAAGACATTTCTAGACAGTTTCTACAGAGAGGATATACGAGTATAAAATGACACTCATTACTTGTAGGTTATCACCTTTTGAAGGGAACATTATCCCTCATTTGAAAAAAAAATCAGGAATGCCCGGTGTCCCTTTTGGTTGGAAATTATGATGTGACTATCCAGAGGAATTCTGGAACGTGAAAGTTGAAAGACTGACAAACATTGGCTCACTTGATACATTAAAAAAATAATTGTTGATTTTTTTCTTTGCTTACTGAATGGAAAATGCAAATACTATGTCAAAGTAATCTTTGACTTATTTGAACGAAGGATTATTCTCTATTTTTGATATACATCTAAATAACCAAAACAAATGAATTTTTGGTAGATATGAATGAAAAAATACGGAAGCCCATTTAGGACCTTTCAAACAATTTATTTGAATATAACAAATTGTCAAATTTGTTTAAACGAATTTAATTCATTATAAAATTTTTCTGAATTTGTTGTAACGAATTAAAGAAAAAATACGAACAAGGCGTGCAGAATGCCTATTGCTTCAGATATGTAAAATTCATATTCAGTTTGTGAATTTAATATTTAGAATTTTCTTTATTGAAATTTATGAAATTGTGAAAAACATAACTTTTCTGAAGAAAATTTTCTTGACAAAAATTCTTCTATTAATAAAAAATAATTTGGTATTCGTGGAGTTCGAACCCTGGCAATAAAAATCCTTAGTATCAGTCAGCGCTAACCACTACGCTACACAGCTCCTGGTGAATTGTGGCTTTTAAATCATGCATGTTTGTGATATGACCCTTGACTAAACGGACTTCATTTCTCCGAAAGATGCGAGTGTTGTGTCATAAAAGTGTATTTAAAAGGTAAAGTGGGTCTTTGTTCCATGTTTTGTTAACCAAACAATGTATATTTTTACGTAGACTTTGGGGAAAAACATTCAAAAAATGGAGCAAAGACCCACTCATATCCAAAAATTATGTTATTATATGAGAAAATTATCCTTTTTGCCCACTATAGCGTGTATGTTATTTTATAGGTAAATAATTTTAATCTTTGTGAAATTTTTGAAAATTGTGGAGATTTTACTTAAAGTATACTTAATGATAGATGAAATATCAAAGAAAATTTTGTTTTAATTAAGATTTAATTTTCACCTTCATGTTTGTCGCACTATAGGCACTTCGCTCGCCTTTTTTTGCCCATCTTCTTTATAAAAACATATTTGTTGAATTAGTTATAACAAACCCAAAACTTTTTATAACAGATTAAATTCTTTTAAACGAATTCTGAAATTTGTTCAAACGAATTAAATTCACTTAAACCTATTATAAAATTTGTAAAAACGAATTAAATTCGTTTCATCGAATTTGACATTTGGGGCCTATAGTACAATATTTATGAATGCCATATAACGAATTGCCAAATTCTTTATATCGAATTCAAAAATAATTCTTGATAGGTACTAAATGGGCTTCCGTAAAAGAATATATTGAAATTTGCAAACAAACTCAACTCATGGCAACGTTAGCCAGGAAGAAGCTACATTGATTTTTTTTCTTATCTCTAAATGACAAGTATTTCTTTAGGACTAATATACCATGAAATAGCTTTAGTAACGTTTGTATTTATGATTAAAATCAATTTTTCGATCAGTTCTATATGACCTGAGGTTTGATATTAACGCAAGAAGGACATTAATGGCAAGACCAATTTGTATGAAAATAGTATATTAATCATATAAATGAAAAAGAATAGAATACGAATAAATCGATGTAATAATTGCCATCAACGCAATTAAGCTCTTCTTTTGAAGAAGAATATTACCATATTAAACCAAGGTTCATACAAGCATTTAAAAATAGAAAGTAGACATCAATGGAAAAAAAAATAAATTTGCAGGTTTTAATGGAATTCATCTTTTTGACGATACATCTCATAAATACAGCATAAATTGCTAAAATAGAAGTGCTATTTGAGAAAAATTATCCCTGTTTCATGCAATCCTTCCAAAGGTGATCTTACTAAAGGTTTTCCCGCTTTATTTCATATTTGGAGTCTCAGATTATTTGAAGCCATGCACAATGACAATTAATTGATATATTTTATTTAAAAAGAAAGAAAACCCTAACAATTCCATACAGAGATTTCACATTTACTTACATTGTATAAGTCCAACTGAAATAAAATAAAATTGAATTGATAACCCTAAAACGGAAACAATATATTCTCGATGATTAAGCACGCATCATTCTTTTGTCATCAAAATACATGTACATATCATCAGTAATTGTTAACAGCAAAACAAGACGCCTTTTCGTAGCAGAATGATTTATTACTCTCTCACATTTCTTGATTTAACCTTGCCATGAACCTCCAAAATTAACAATATTGGTGACTTCCTTCACTGCATCTTTATTGCTTGTCACCCCCTCTCCGTGCTGTGATTTTTTCTGCCTGACAATAAATCAGTTGACCATCGAGAAATAACCAATCTCCAAGTTATTTGTAGGATTTAGTGCGATAAGTCAGCAGGTTTTGATATTGACTTTCCATTAACTAAATAAAATCCAAGAAAGCAGTTTCTGATTTTTTTTTAGTTTTAACATGGATTTTTTAAGATATGGGAGGATAGAATTGTCTTATTCTTTTGAAACTAAGTATATACAAACTAACAGATGCATGCATTTTACTATTTTGTTTGATGTGTTTATTCGGTGTATTTTTGGGGTGTATTCCTCGAGGCAAAATATTTTAGTTTTTGTAAATCTCTGCATGGCTGTAAAGTCAACATTTCTACCATTTATAAACCTGTACAGTGATCGGGCATTCAAAATTTCTTCCCATTTTGATACAAAGAATTTTCTTTCATTTTCACTTCATTGTGGAAACTGAATTGCAGGAGAAGGCATCTCTGAAATATAGCAGATTCACATCTGAAAACTTTGATAGATTAATCTAATTTTCCTGAAGATTTCTTCGAATTTCCATTAAACTGATTACAAATATTGGTATTTTTAATCTGCTTTTTCATATTTTACTATGATTCAATACATTAAACAAGCTTTCATATTTCATAATCCTTTTTGTCAGGAACATTATACATTAATTAATATCAGATAAAATTTTGTCCTTAATTCAAAGTTGTTTTTACATATATATTACTGATTAATAGCCAAAAATAATGATTTTGATACTAGTCAACAATGAAGAAGGATTAACATTCAAAAACAGCAAAATAACATTTTAAGATAGGAAAATAACATTTTAAGATAGAAAAATAACATTTTAAGATAGAAAAATAACATGTATTTCTCCTTTCTCCATATTGTTATTGGGAAAAAAAAAGACTTGGGAAATCGATGACATAGCAAGACACGTGTTCTGGAGTAATAAGTAAAACTGATTAGTCAGGATTCTTAAATACTCCTTAGCCCAGATAAGAAGATCAGTTATATATAATGGATATGCAATGATGGACAAATGTAATCACACTAGGTTAATGGCATTGGCTTTCTCGCAGAGACCAATTAAGGCACAAAATGACCTACACAATAAAAATGGTAATTACGGAGGCAGGTATTTGGAAAGACGTCACAATGCATGTATTTGCAGTCTACAGAAGTTCTTTCTTTAAAATTAAACTTTATTGAAGCAACATTTTTAACAAGACTGGATAAGTCAGCAAACTCTTTAAACACGCCTTTTACCCCAATGTCTCAACTTGACAAAATCTTAACATGTTTACATTCACTGAATTTCTCTCCTTTATTTCTATGAAGACCACTTCCCTTAATCCAACTATTAACTATATAAATACTAGTTAGAACCGGTTTTTATAGCCACATGTATGAAAGCAGTAGGCTCTTACATCAATAAAGCAAACCATGACGTACAAATCAATAATACATCTTACGTAATTAGTCCATAACATATAACTTTAATTATAAATCCATAATATATAACTTTAATTATAAATTATAACTTTAATTGGTATAAACTTTTACCTTGATTTTGGATGGGCGCTGCAGGTATAAATTGTGAACAGTAATGGAGATATAAATTAATGTAGAATTAATAGTAAAGATATTGACAGGAAAAAGTTATGATGTCATATTCCTATAGTAGCTATTCTATCAAAAGCTATCGATTTCATCTTTGTATTCTTATGAAGGTTACAGGGACAATAATTAGGCAGTTAAACAAATGAATCCGTCCGAAGTATGTCGAAATCGCAAACAACAAAAGATAAGATTTTTGTGAAGAAAAAACAGATCTTCCACTTTAAAAATGAGGAAAATGATTCCCTAAGTTTGCTTCAACCTCGAGGGGATTCTGGTAGTAGTTTGCAAGCTTGATAAGTGATTATAGAAGTAATTAGGATGATAAGAGAGTACAGAACCCCGGTTAAAGTCTCATATGGCCACCCAACCATTAGTGATACGATTGAAGGGGCGGAATAAAGACTCAATTTTACTATGCCAAATAATAAAATCTACCTAATCACTGCTAACAGAACTGTCCAAACACAAAAGTGGACGATTTTTTTTACTCAACCTACAGGCACACTATTAATTATAGGACAATATATTATCTTTAGATATTTCAATTTAAAGGAAAGAGTCTAACACGGTAAAAAAATGCAATGTTGTTGTTAGGTAAGCAATATTCAATTGCATGCAAAGCATGCATTTACCTATTATAGTTCAACTGGTTTGTCTGTTCTTGATTTGTCAGATATGCACAGAATTTCGGAACCTTAGAGACAGAACTATAAGTATAGGCAACTGTTCGGTATATAAACCGTCAAATCATCTTGTGTGTTAAAGGTCACACGACACAAAACGTAGAATAAAATAAGTCAAACCTTCGAAAATAACACGAGGTAGGACAATAATAATTGACTAGAATAAGCAATTTTTGAAATAGCAAGATATAGCTTCTTTTATGTTGAAATTTAACAGAGTCCTACAGACAGATTAGCTACAGTATGGCAAAAAAGTAGGAGGACCTAAAACACAATTGTAAAAGAAAATCGTCACAGAACTCTTACCGACGTCATCTTCAGACGTCATTTGTTCCTTGTTGTTACAGACGCAGAAAGCTCAGTATATGTATAGTAATTAATGAAATCTGAATATTATAGAATATACACATAATCATAGCTAACTAAAAGCTAAAATAACATCACATTTACATATTCACTATTTGCAATGAAGTACTTATCGATATTTTTTTTTCTGTTTTAACTCAAATAAAAAGTCGGTGAAAGAGACTCTTCGAAATAGTCGATCTAAGAAGACTTTATCTACATAATCCATAGAAATATATTTCTGTAAATCCTTATTGGTGATTCCACTACATTTATAGCAGTATTGGGCTTGTTTAAATCGATAATCGTAAAAGTTTGGAGAGATGTTGTTTATCTCTTTTTGCCAAACTTCTTGTTCAAATTATTTTTATTTATCTCTAATTTGGTCTAGCATGGCAGCACTATAATGTTCAGGATTCCGATGGCTTAGGCTTTCCTGGTAAATTTGATGGAACCATTGGATTCTTCTATCCTCTACCAGCTGCTATACTTCCTGGACTTTCTGTGGGTCATAGCAGAGACGTCATTAATCATTATTCTTGGGAAGTACCAATATACAGGCCGTGTTTCTAATGAACCGATTATTTTGTAATAGGATTTCTCCGATGATAAGGTAAGATATTTCCTTTGATATTTTCGGAAGGTTGTTAATATTTTACTCACTATATATGTTTGACAAAATAATTTTATGTTCAATTCTGCCGATGGTGTATCATAGATTAACCAAAACGATAATTTATACCATAATTGAAAACGACATCCATTGAAATGTCAAATTCAGATTTAAAATGACAAATGTAATTTACTACCGCATCATGATTGAAATAAACATTCTGCTGACCATCTCTTCAAGAAATAAATGACCGGTCACAGTAGCCTAGTGGTAGGCGTTCGCTTCGTGATCTGGAGGCACGGGTTCGATTCTCGTTTGCTGTAAGACCTAAGAGGTAAACGTAGTTAGTGACTGTCCCTTCGCCAAGCGCATGGCATTAGAAGTGAAAATCGCGGGTCGTAAAAACCGATGTCCCGTAACAGGATAGGCGTTGCCACAATAAAGAACCCTCACTGCTCGAATGACCCTGAGTGCCGAGTATATGTCTAAATTTGAAACCCTTCACCGGTATATTGTGACGTCTCTGAGAAAAATTCTTGAATGAAACGTAAAACAACATACAGTCAATCAAGAAATAAAGAACATTTTCATCATTTTTTAAAAAAGTATTTTCCATCAAATGTTTTGTACCTTTCAAAAAAATCTGCTAAAGAAATGTTTCTCAGAAAAAAAAATACCAGACCATATTGATTACTTCATAAAATGTTTAAAAAAAAAATAGAATGTTCATTATGTCATGCATTTGAATTTATTGAAAGACTCAATTGGTATATTCTACTTAAAGTAATTTTGTAACGAGCTCTGAATTTTTTATTGTGCATAGCATTAGTAAAATGATGTGTTTTTTTTTTCAAAGAAATATTCTTGTTTCCGGTAACTGTAATGGGTTTGTTTCTAATCCAATTAAAAAAAAAAATAAAACAGAACCAAATCGTAATGAAGCTTGACACTTTTAACATGTTCATCTTATGTGGGATTGTGAAGTAAGTAGAGACAATGTTCTGTAATTAGACTGATAATCGAATAATTCAGATAGGAATACCTTGTAATAAATATTACTCGCAGTCACAGCAGTCTGAATATAAGTAGAGTGGATGCTTTAGAATCACGCCACACTCATGTCGAAGTTAGTAGAGATATTTTGGGAACTTTATTCAAGGCGTAATGTTAATATACTATAGAAAACAGGAGGGACACTGTTCAAGATTTATAAGAATCACACACACAAACCTACTGCGGCTTTTCACAGCACGTTGGAAGATTGTTTTTCTCACATTCGTATATAGAATTAGTAAAATATATTTAAGGGCCTTTGTTCACTACTAATCAAATTTAAGTTGAAAATATTGTGAATTATTAAAGACGACATAGCAGATATCTAAGACAAAACGTTAAGTAAAATATAGTTCTTTACATTCCAACTTAAGGACACACGCAACGTACATGTACGTGTACTTTACATGTACCTTTATCAATGGTAATATTCTAAAATATTCTTAATTTGAAATCACAGTACAATCAGATGTCTTTTGACAAAAAAATCAGCATTCATTACCAAGGGTTTTAAACAGATATAGAATGATGAAAATTCTTGTGTTTTTTTTAAGCATAATAAATATAATATATAGTTTTAGCTGGTATTTCCTATAAATTTGATTCAGAGGAGGTGTGTAGCATTACAAGGAATCATAAAAATCGCACAAAGGTCCATCAATTATTGGAACTTTTAAATAATATAGGGAATAAGTATTTAAAGTTCAAAACTACGTTGCGTATGTCTTTAAACTTAAAAATATAGACAAAAAGATTAAGATTTAAATTGTACGTCTTTTTACCAAGATTCAAACTGTTTGTCCTACTGATTAGACTAAACATATGTCAGCTAATCTAGACTTAATCAATACGACTACTGATTTAAACTTAAACTATATGACTACCGATTAAGACTTAAAATTATAGTTCTACTGATTTAGATTTACATTAAAGTTCATAGAGGTTGACTTTTACTATAGGTTTATAGATTTACACAAATTATAGGTCTATAGATTTAGACTTAAACGGTCGGCATGGGATGCTCACTCCTCCATGGCACCCGATCCCACCTCTGATGTTTTAGAGTTCCGTGTTTGCTCTGCTCCAAAATTTGTATTGTTTAATGGACTTTTGAGCTTGAATACTGTTCGTTATCTCCATATATTTCATGGCTAAAAAGTTAGACTAAAACTATAGATCTATTGATTTAAAAGTAAATAATGTCTACTTTAGATTTAAACTATATTTCTACTCATTCCCTTAAACTATTTAAAATTATGATTTAGACAGAACTATAGGTCTACTGCTTTTGACTTAAAATTACCTTGGCAGGTAGCATATATCATACTTAAAACAATAAGAAATGTCATTCAAATCTCAGATATGCAGATTGTTAAAATAAACTAAAACAATCAAAAATGGCGCATGTCGAAAACAAGTAAAAATGTCGTTGATTACATTTATAATCCGCTGTCATATATCAATTCTGTAGTAAATAAATACAGGTTGTTCAATATTTTGTAGTTGGATATTATTTTATTTCAAGAGTGGGGCATAAAATTCTGTCTCAAGAGTGAAATAAATACCATTTCCAACTACAACACATTGAAATTTCTGTACATGTTTCCTACACTTTAAAAGATTTTTTTTGCACCCGTGCCGTAGGTTGTGACGTCATAGTTCAGTGGTTGTGAAACGTATTTTCTAAGCTATTGTAAGATTAATTGAAAATACTGATTTTAACAACAATTTGAAGAAACTTTGGCTGTTTTAGTCTGTGTCAGAATGGCTTAATTACTCTCGCTATATTATAATAATATTTTTATATCACTGTTTGTGGACGGAATGAATATCGAGAGTTTTGTCACGCTTTTGATATTTTCACAGTGAAAAAAAAAAAACCTTTTTAAGAATTTCACTTTTATTTAATGGATAAATAACATGTACAGTATTTCAACGTTAAAAATGTACGTCATTCATATAGCTCCCAATATTTGATGTGTTAAAATTATTTCCATAAAAGCTAATTATCAGGATTTCTCGATATTTTCTTTTAAAGACTTACACCCATGATTTTCAAATTAGAGAAATTTAATATTTGATAGAAATTGTATTAAACGCCCATTATAATTTACACTTTTCACACAATTAACGATTTGTTCAAAGATAAAAGCAATGAACTTATTGTCTGGCTAGTGTACTAATCATCAACCCGGAGTGTATGTGAGAGAGTGTGGTGGTTGCTTTCTCAGACACGTGAGTTTTCTCACTCTGCTACCTTCTATAGTCATGGGTTCCCGACGCTTACATGTATGCCCTCCGAGAAAGATAAATATGATATAAGCTTGCTTCGTAATTGATATAAGAGTAAGCTTATTGAAGAGCTACATTTGGAGCCTTCCATTTTGCTCTTTCTTATACCTTACATCCTATTTGAACCTCATCAGTATAACCACTAATCCAACTTCTTACCCACTAATCCAATTTCCTACCCTCTAATCCAACTTCCTACCCACTAATCCAACTTCTTACCCACTAATCCAATTTCCTACCCACTAATCCAACTTCCTAGAACTGACTTGTAGGAAGAAATATTAGAAGGAATGTCTGCTTCCGAAAATTCTCCTAACTTTATAACTTTAAGCCCTCATAAATTATCTACACGTCAATTATTCTGAATATTTTATAATTATATTTATATACACTTTTACGATGATGACCATTAAAGACCCTTAAATCGAGTATGATTAAATTGAATCAACCATTCGGCATTTTATGGTGGAAATGGTCAATAATCGGGATTTGATTCATCGATTCACACAATCCATTCTTGATGCTCAACATTACATCAATATACGCATCATCGTTCCTATACAAAATAAATGGGATAGCATCTATTTATTTTCCTTCAGGGTTGTTTTTAATCGCTTTTTGGTACGCCATTTCATTAATGCTTATAAAAACCTGTTTTATAGGTCGGTTAACCAAAAGAAAATGTAAACTACTAGGAATTCCCTTTAATCTCTTCTTTGGAATAAAATAACTGTAATAATCTTTTGCTTGTTTGGTTAAAAAAAAAAACCTTGCGTATAAAATGTGAGGTTTTTTTTCTTAAAACAAGGAAAAAGGCAAAAATAAAGGTAAAGAAAAGTTGAATATCCCTACAATTTATGAATAAAATAAATTCTTAAGTAAGTAACACTTGAAATATGAAGATAACAAACAGAATTCATACTCAAAGGTACAATTAAACAATATAAATTAAGAGCAGAGCAAACATGGGCCAATGAAAACATCGGAGGTGGGATCAGGTGCCATAGAGGAGAAAGCATCCACTTTCGACTGGTCACACCAGCCGTTAACCCTTTGTTTGGATATTCACAGAACATGATCTTGCATATCAAATTAACTGTCAAACCATTTAATTTCTTTTCATCAAACATTCCTTACAAATTAAAGTTTCTTTTTCTAATAGAGAATGTGGAACGTTGTTTTTTCCTGGTATTTGATCTGGTCCAGAGACAAAAGAAAAAAAAACCTATTACATTCAAATGATGATAAATATCAACTTTGATTTTACTTGCCAGTTTTACGGTGACAAACATTTGTTTTACCAGTTTCAACGTAAGTTCTACTTATATATGAGGTAGTGTTAAATACCTCCAACCGAATGAAATAAGATTGTTATTCTGTAGAGTTGTGTAATATCTTGCAGGAATGTGTTTGATGTCTTAGTTTTATTTTAGTTCTTACTGAGCAATTCTTGTTAATCCCTTAAAAATAAGTTTAAAAAAATGATTGATTTTTATCTTTATCTGCGGAGACCTTTTAAGAATATTTTATAAATCTGAAGATAGAAAATAAGAACAGCAATATACCGTTTATTTCTTAGATACAAAACATTTAATTTCAAGGTTCCTGTAACGTCAAAGTGTAACAACAAAATACAAAACATCAAAAGGACTGTTGAATGCCTTTACATCTTCTGCGTGTATTTATCTTAAAAGGTGTAGCAGAGGGTACTTAAGCAAGCTGGCAAACTCGTGAATTTAACAATAACTATAGCACTAGAATACGTTCACATGGTTAAAACCCATTACTACTTATTTAAAAAAAAAGGGCAACACTAACAGGTTCTATAGAAAAGTGATGGAATAGAGAAGATAAATAAGATCGAACGAACAAATTAAGATTCAGTATTATCCGGATTTTTTGCTAGGAAGCAGTGCATAACTTTAAATATTCACAGTGTTTTTATCAGCTCACAAAAAATTGAATATTCCGTTTATGTTAGTCTCTAAACCAAACACACCATCTCTGATTTAAATTTTAACCTATCATTCAAGGTAAATAAACTTGAAAATATGATGTTCACATACGTTGGTCACATAAATATAATGCCTTTTAACGTTGTAATTCTACAATACAGGACCATCTTCAAAACACCAGACCGTCACTGTAGCTCAGTCGGTAGAGCGCTCCCTCCGTGATCGGTAGGTCGTGGGTTCAAACCTCGGCCTCCACTGACCTAAGTCGATAAAAAAAGATAGCAGTAGTTCCTTCGCCAAGCGCTCGGCAATATGAAGTGAAAGTTGCAAGTCTTTCGAATGAGACCATAAAAACCGAGGCCCCATGTCACAGCAGGCGTTGGCACGATAAAGATTCCTGGCCTCACTGCTCAATGGCCCTGAGTGTCGAGTAAAGGTCTAAATTTGAAGAAGGCCTTCACCGGTATAAGGTGACGTCTATATATATGAGTAGAAATTTTTGAACGGGACGCGAAACAACATACAATCAATCTAACAAAACATCAGAGTAAATATGCACTTGAACCACAGGCATATAAAATAATCAACATACAATCAGCCTTACCAAATGGTTCCCCGCCTAAAAGCAAGCAAAGCTAGATTTACCGGCATAGATCATATTGCCAGCATAACCAACATAGATAGGCCTAGCTAGCATTACCAGCATATATATCATAATTATGCTGTTTTCTGAGACATGAGCTCAAGAAAATCAACTTAAAATACATGATGATTATAAA
The DNA here is from genome assembly GCF_033153115.1 of Saccostrea echinata. Classification (NCBI taxonomy): domain Eukaryota; kingdom Metazoa; phylum Mollusca; class Bivalvia; order Ostreida; family Ostreidae; genus Saccostrea; species Saccostrea echinata. The sequence continues at coordinate 64,537,380 of NW_026889803.1, forward strand.
ATTTACAATTTTATCAGGTAAATATCATCAGACTTTAAAATTGCAGTGCTTCAATGTATTATATTCAATTCCTGTGTTATGCCTTTACTGATATTAGTGAAGCTTCTGATGGTATAAACTATGAAGATTACGAACAGTAATTAAGCTCAAAAGTCCATCAGAACAACGCAATTCTGAAGCAGAGCAAAAATGGACCTCAAAAATATCAGAGGTTGGATCAGGTGCTTTGGAGGAGTAAGTATCCCCTGCCGACTGGTCACACCAGTCATGTGCTCCTTGAAAAAATCGTAGGTAATATTCGGTGTAAAATAATGACCCAACAATTTATATGTAAAACGTCATTTAACATTCGACTTAAGGATAGATTGTATTTGCTAACAAGGGCATTTTATTGACCATAGAATTTGCAAAACATTGACTTTCAAGGAAATGGTTGATTTCCTTGTAACGTCATCTTAATTGTCTATAGCTTCCCTTACGTGTCAAATCAACTGGGAGACATAAACTCCGTATGGAGCTAATAATGGTATATTGCAACATAATAAAGGGAAGCTGACGATAGAAAAGCCATTTTGTTTATCATAAAGTTTTGTTGTTAGTTTACTATTGAAGTCTTTCTCTATTAAAATATCATAATTTGAAACAGGTGTGTAAGACTCTTCGGTATCTTTTATTTCGAGTTCAAAGGGTTATATCGAATCAACATTGCAATGACAATGATAAAAATAGTATAATCATTAATTGAAATAATGTCGTCAGGGTATACATCCTAATATCGAATTGAAGTCCACAGCAAGAGACTTCTTCCTTTCAAGTAGAAGTGTTTGAATAAATTTCGTTTCATAAGAATACAAAAAAGGTCTGCAGTGGGGCGCAATTAGCATCGATGGTAACTCTCAAAAATTGTAGAAAGATTTGATCTTCAAAAACTGCATATGTATTGTTGATCAGAAACTCAAGCATCTTTTCGATATAAACTCCGGAATACTTGTGTGTACAATCAGAATGCTTCTTTTAAGAAAACATTGTTTTAATATTAAGTCAGCATAGAATTAAGCATTTCTACATCTACATGTGTATTCAGCAATCATCGACAACCTTAAGAAAAAATATTATTCGGCAGGGCAGGCTATACATTTCTCTTACAAAATTTTTTTATACTGTGTAGCCATGAATTTTATGCATGGGCAGGTAAACTGATGAGGGGTGGACGAGATTTGTCAAAGTTCCTTTTCATAACATGGCTTAAAAAATCTTAATTTAATTATTTCTGTATAAACCTTGAACATATTGCTCAACTTAATTTAATAATTCTATTTTCAGGAGGGCTGTTAGCACGATGTATTATTAATTCGTATGTCAATGACGTATGGGCGTATTGGTGATTTGTCAAAGTTTCCCGAATTAGGGAAAATAAAAATTATCATCAACTAAGATTTTTTGCTTATTAAAATTTCATATATTGCTTTATCTGATTTGATTAAAGAAAATAAAGCTTCTAAAGCAGTCATAACTGCTTAGTAAAAAAAATCCCCGAGGCTTTGGAAGTAACGCATGCGATATCGCTTTTTGTAAATAGCAAATTACTGATGTAAATTCCAGAGAGTGCTTACTTTAATCAGAATCAAACGTAAAATATATAATAATTAACTGCAATATATTGAATTATGTCTTTGTGCCAGCAAATGTGAGAGAGAGAGAGAGAATATGATTTTCTAAAAACAATCAAATGATATAATGTTTTACACTTTCTACTAAATATATACTCTGTATAACATGTACATTTTAAACGAGTTAAAGATAATATTTTACACTTTTCCTGTTATAAAATGGTACATAGTTTTCATCTTTTTCTTCCAAATGATTTTCTCTATATATTTGATAGATGTCATCCGTGTACAATATGTCGAAAATTATCATGCTACAGTCATCTATGATTATGTGTCTGTTAAAACTTGAGTAACTACAGAGTTATATGATTCTCTTCTGAATTCTGATGAATGATAAATTCAAAACATTTCCCACCAGTTTCCCCCACATATATTTTGTTACAAAAAACTCCATTTTTAGATTAAAAGTAAGTTTCTATCAGAGTCGATCTAAAGACCCGTCTTCAGGATATATCTTTTACATTCTTATTGTGGTAATCAGTGTCTTATCTTTGCACACTTACACTGAACTACAATATCAGAGAGCGAACTTGGAAGCATCAATTACTTTTCAAACAATAGACATAATAGAGTTTTATTATGATGACTGCCATCATTATCTCCGAATCCAATATACTTAAGTGGAATCGGGAAGCAGCCACTTGGATACAGGAATGAAAAATATCTAGGATTTGATAAATCAATTTAGTTAATCCATGCCTGATGTTTAACATTATTATCTTAGATTTAAAACTATTCGAGAAAACAATGGGTTCGATGGTGTCTTTTTGTCATTTTATTTAATCATATCATATAAAATTTCTTCCAGATTTTTTTTCAATTTACAAAATGAATTTCAAAATTTTGCAACAGGTATTTTTATTAAGACTCTGCATTAAATGACTTTCTTATAATGTACATAGTAAAAATATTATCCAGCACAAAGTCAGTCTAAAAAGCAGAGAAAGTTTTCATATTTTTACTTTACAATCCTATCACAGTTTATATAGATAGAAATCATCCATGAAAGGACAATATCACATGGTTCTTTACATATTGTTGAAATCTGAAAGTTTACTCTAACTTTTCACTGAACTAGAAATGGGACGCTAGAATTCCTATTGATCGTGTCAATGTCATTTGATCTTATACACACGATATTCGGGAATCTAGATTCCCTTCTGAGACTGTTTTTGAATCAGTGATCAAATCTTTTTGAATCCTTACAAATCCACCACATTTATGAGGAGACACAAATTAGCAGCCTTATTCTGAGAATATAATGTTCGTTGGGAAAGTCAGGCAAGTAAGCTATTGGTGCTAAGTGACTTTCTTACCATACAGATTGTAAAAAAAATTGCAAAGAGAATATTATTTTTGAATTTTGCTACAGGATGGAAGTGCGCATGTTTCCTAGAGCGGAAAATCAGTATACAATAAAAGATGAACATTCATCTTGTTCGACTATAAGATACTGAGTACATTTTGTTTTTCCCAAACAATTGTTAATGTTTCACCATTGCACATTATGCATTATTTTATACAACTTAAAACTTTCGTTTAAATGAAAAATTGCTATCGAGGGAGGCGCTGAACCACTTTGCAGTTGCTAGTGCAAACATTTTGAAAGTGACGAAGCACATTTGCGACTCTTACTTAAAATTGATCGCTATGGTAGAAATGTTTGCATTGAGACATTTTAATTCAATCATAAAGAAAAATATTACTATTAACAACACTCAGTGTAACATTAAAGATCAAAATTTGCTTGAGATATTTTCTAATCTGGGCCGATGGTCGTAGTCATGAGTTATTCAGATTTAATTTTCCTCGGATTTCAGTTAGTCTACCAGTTTGTTTGGAAGCCAATCCTCTTTTCCTTATGGGGAAAAAATCGAAACTTTTATTCTTCTCTAGACTCTGTTCTCCTATTATTCTTGTACAAAATAGATATTTTTACGCTGGTCGATAAGATTTAGATTTTTTTCCAGTAAGGGAAATTAAATTTTACTTGAAGAGTACCATGTTTACCCTAAATGAAAATGTTCTACAGAAAGGTTCATTTTAAATGAATATTTAGTACTGCATATATAAGATGGAAAAAGGTCTGTCAGAATGTGAAGATAACAGTGATCGATCTCATAAATCCAGTAAGCAACACGAATCGTGGTCAGGGCAAAAACAGACCCCTGGAAACACCAGAGGTGGGATCAGGTGCCTAGGAGGAGTAAGCATCCCCTGTTGATCGGTTACACCCTCCGTGAGCCGTATGTATTGATCAATTATACGAAGTACTCCGTAGTAAAATTTAGTATAAAACAATGACCTTACAATTAATTATATATAAATGTCGGACAAAATACGACCCAATAATAGGCTGTGTTTACAAACAAGGTCATTATAACGACCGTAAAATCTGCGAAAATCTTCCTTAAAAAGGATTGTTGAAATCCCTATAACATAAACTTATTAGTCAGTAGCTTGCCTCGGTTCAACAATTCAAAATTTGATCGCACTGAGAGCGTGTCTTTGCATATTAAATCAGACGGGGAGATATTAACACCATATGCAGCTGATGTTGGAATATTACTACATAAATAAGGGAAGTTGACGATGGGAAAGCTGAAGTCATACCGTTTGTCACACAGTTTTGTTACTATGGTCATCTATCATCTATAGTTAGTAAAACATACACATATGAAACAGAGGTTGCAGACTCTGTAGAGTCTTTAATTTGGAATTCACTAAATAATAACTAGTCGCAATATGAATGGACATGGCTATTTTTAATTGATAAAATGTCTTCGATATACGAAAAAGTCGAGTTTATTGAGAATGCAAACAATAGTTTTTTTGGTCTGGAAATTGCATTAAATCCTTATTTGTAATTTTTCAAGTAAGTTGTTGCTATGCCTGAGCCACCATGTTGCTATTCACCGCAAAGGATCATTGAGAATTGGAGATCTTGGAATTTTTTTTACGTGGACTTATAAAATTCATCATTTTTGAACAATGTGCAGATTTCAACCTGAACTTTGAAAATTGTATTTTCAAAGTTTCCGTATCAACTAAACATATGGATAAAAAGATATGTGATTTTTTTTCCTTTCTATTTGATATGATTGGACAGTATAATTAAAAAAAAAAGCCTTAGGCATTTAAGGCCATGTTAAATGAATTAATGAACTCTAAATTCAATTTAAAAAATGCAATACAAATTCAGATTTTCCTTATCAACTTAACATATCAAACCTAAATTTGATTTGATATGATTGGATAGCATAGTTTAAAAAAACAGCTTTAAGCATTAAAAAAATTGCCATGTTAAATAAATTGACCACCTCGAAATTCAATAAAAACTTATTATTCATTACAATAAAACATACAAGGGTGCTTGTACTTCATATATACAGTTTATAAAAAATTATAGGAATTATTTATAGAAATAAGTACTAGAAATAGTATTAAGCTTTGGTTGAGACTGTTTTATGTAAAGAGAACTTTGAAGAAAGACACATAGTTTCGTCCAGAGGGGACATAAGTTATTTACTGGTAAGGTTTAATGGCATCGAAACAAATTATTGATGATTCAATGCTCGAATAAGCATGGTAAATACGACTGAGTCTGGGTTTCATTGCATCTGCAACACTTAGGCTAGAATTGAACTTGTCCAAATCAGAAAGGGGCATTAGCAAACTGTCATTAATCTATCTATCTGGAAATTGCTAACATGAATGATGTCCTACCGTTAATCTGTATGGTGATTGGTGACTATATGATGGGAATATTCTATTAGAAATAAAATAAAGGAAAATATTTATTGTATGCCTATTTAAAATCATTAACCACAATTTCTTTTTCAGTTTATTTGATATATTATACTCTATTACACTTAAAGTTATTTCGCCTGTAATATTGCATATTTCTGACGATGTTGTTAGTCAGAAATATGATTAATGTGTGTTTTAAAAATAAAATACTACAATGAGTTATAAATCTCGTCACGTACATTTATATATCATGTATTTACGTGTGTGTTCTAAGTGAAAAAGGCAAAGATAACGAATAATGATCGATCTCAACAAACCCACAAACAATACAAATCTGTGAACAGGTCATAAAACAGTGGTCCCCCAGAAATTCTAGTGTGGGATCTGGTGCCTAGACGGAGAAAGCATCCTCTGCTGACCGGTCATACCTGCAGTGAGCCCTATGTATTGATCAGGTAGACTGAAAATTCTGTAGTCAAATTCAGAATAAAAACAACTCATAAGCCAAAATACGATGATAGGATATATTTGTTGACAAGCAAAGACCTCAAAAGTAATTATTGAAAGAATTCAGATGTCCTTAAACGAAACATGCTGGACAACAACACTTTTGTAAAGTATGGCACCATTCTCGCAATTTATATATAAAACTAACGGACCAAATTACTTTAAAATTGTTATTTTGGACGAAAGAACAAGGACCACTAAGGACCTTTTTGGCCCTGTGAATTTCTGAAAAATCTAAATTGCTCAGTTTTAGCTGACAATACATTAAATTTCACTTGGACCGTTGGTGACTGTATATCTATTAAAGTGGCGTAATATGACGCCATGAAATGCGTCATTATCCTTAAATCCTGAAAATTTCTTCAAAAACGGCCGAAAGTTTACGTTGTTTTCAATATTTTGTATAGAGCCCAACCTCTGATCCAAAATCTAATTATACATGTATATCAAGAATGAACCGTTTCTGAAGATTATAAAAAACATGTTGGTTTTTTTTAATCGAGGGGTGGGCTCATATTTTAATTATTTGTTGAAGGTACTCAAAAACACCCGTTTTCTACAAAATTCAAGAATATTGCAATTTCACAAAGCCTTTTTTAATACCTGAACTCTCAGAGAAACTTTTTTATAGGAAATGAAAGCACAAAGTCTTTACTTTATACTGATGCTTGAAATAGGACATTGGGTCTTGGTCTGTTAATTGGTTTATGGACAGGGTCATCTTGTGATAAAGTGAACCTAACTCTTTAGTGTTTTGACGGTATGAAACATTGGTATATTTTAATTAACTGTCGAGAAATATTTCAAACACACCAGGAAATTGATACATAGTACAAAGGAAATTAATTTGAAGAATATACTTTGATTTTTCGAGTCCTGTATTAAACACAAAACAGCAAAAAAAAAAAATTCCGGATTGGATATCAATATGATTTAAATGTAAAGCAGTGATTGAAAAATTGATGTAGGATGAAGCTTAATGGCATAACTCGTAAAATGTGTTTATGTATTAATTATATTATTAAACACATTGTCTTTAACAAAGATATTTCAAATATCAAACGAATACACGTAATTTCGAATTCCATATTGTACAGATACTATTAAGAATACAGCTAGATTTGAACATTTGAGAGTAACTGTGATTCTCTCCCAGCAGTTGTTTTTCATTCGGTCATAGAATTTGTTTGCACAACTTTTACAGGGAAAGGGGAAAAAATTTTATACTTTAATCGCTTAATTTTTTTTAGTTACTTCAATGTTGCAATTTAAATGAATATCTTATTTTCGATATTTTGAAAATATTGTCTTAAACAATTGTAGGAAAGAAAAGGAAAGTATTGATAACAAATTTAAATATTTTTGTATCACACAAATATCCAGTGGATCTTTTTTTTTTTTTTTTTTTTTTTACAATATATATATATATATATATATATATATATATATATATATATATATATATATATATATATATATATATATATATATATACAACCATGACAAAAATTTTCAAATTTTCCAAAAAGTTTCTAAGATAGTGTATGTAAAAAAAAGTTTTATTCCGATCAAATTAGTATATATGTTCCGAAAGAAAATAAATGTTCAATTGACGACGGTTTTTCCGTTTTTTCCCGATCATACAAGGAGCACACGACGGGTGTGACCGGTCGGCAGGGGATGCTCACTCCTCCATGGCACCTGATCCCACCTCTGATGTTTTAGAGGTCCGTGTTTGTTCTGCTCCAAAATTTGTATTGTTTAATGGACTTTTGAGCTTGAATACTGATCGTTATCTCCATACATTTCACTTTGATAAACAAAGAAATTACAAAAGTTTTCAAATTCTAATCTTAGTCGTAAGATTTAAGAAAATGGCCACTGATTTTTTAGTTTCGATTTTAATATCATTTGTTGCTTCATTCTTTGGATTTCTGTTCCTGATTTTTTTTGTTTCAATGGACTTTGGAGCTTGACTACTGTTCGTTATATCGATATTTCATTGGTACAAACTAGAATGAGATAATGGCAGGATAAACGTTGATCATACGGTAAATGTAATGAAACACGATACATTAATACTTTAAAATGTTTTAAGCTCTTTGAAAAGAGAATTGAAAGTTAAACAGGTTTAATAGTACAAAAAAGTCAGCTGTATATATTTGAAAGAGCACAACAGATGGGGGGTATGAGTTTTCAATTTTCTTTATAAAAAAAGTGAATTTCACTGATTTGTAACGTTTAGTTTATATGATACCTCATTTTTGAATTATTCTCATCTGCGCAGCATGCTAGCGAAGCCTTGGACAAAATCATTAACATCTAAAAGGTTAAGATAACGAATATTGACCAATCTCATAAATTCAGTAAAGAAAACGAATCCTGTACAGGAAAAAAGCACGGACCCCTGGAAACTGCAGAAGTGGGATCAGGTGCCTAGGAGGCATAAACCTCCCTTGTCGACCGGTCACATCCGCCGTTAGCCCTTTTAATTGATCAAGTAGATGGAGCACTCCGAAGTCAAATCTAATACTATTATAAAAGCAAAGACCTAGCAAATAGGATGAAATACATCAGAGATAAAGATAGAATCCATATCTTAAGGATAACTCTTATGATAAAAAATGAATTAACTACGCCAAAAACCCAATGCATTCCGATTAGGACAATTTGCTTTCCTGTTTTGAAGTTTCTTTACACTTGCTTCACTAGCTAAAGCTTACTCGCAGATAACCGTGCTTGCTTGAGTTGATTTCAGATCTTCCAAAATTCAAATCTTAATGACATATCAAGTTTTAAAAAAATAGTTTATTTAACACTACTTTTTGACCATTTTGTAAATTTTCAGAGTGTGGTAATATTTGAAAAATGTTGCCTATTATTATGTCAAGAATCACAATACAAATAAATAAATCCAGATTGTCCAGTCCTTCAATATGATCGAGGGAAAATTAAGTCATGAGCTATTGTTACGACACAGTGCTTTTCAGCGGAGAGTAAAGGGCAGATATTTTCTTGACAGTTTATCGTGAAATGTCTCTGAATGTCATGTACAGAGACGGAAGTCAGGATTTCTCTGATTGTAATAACAAATAATATATCTACACGTGCCGGGTAGGTAAATTGGTTCCTGTTTCATTTAGAGTCCAGTAAACAAAATGTTTTTCAACGATTTCGAAATAAATCAAGATTGTTCATTTCAAGAAAAGTAATCATAGTAAAAATTTCACTTTGTCAAATATTTACAAGTCTTACAACGGGCATTCTGAAATTATTTTATGTGGTGTTAAAACATCAACGCCTGTATTTTAGATTTTTGATATAATTTGTTAAAACATCAACGCCTGTATTTTAGATTTTTGATATAATTTGTTTATGTGAGTATAATCAAGCAAAGCGATCAAGCTAAGAATATGATTTCACACTAATTCTTAGACACAGTAATAACTAGAAATACGAAAATATGGCTAATATGCCAACAGAGACTTCTAAAAGTGTTTACTAATAGAAGACAAAAATGGAAGTCCGTCTGAATGACGTTATGGTGACAAAGTAAAACCTGAGTCATTACCGAGAAAGTTATTTGGATGTTATTCCTACAGATTGTTTACAGGTCTTTCAGACAATCCATCTCTGAATAACCTTTCATTAACTTTTGAAAACAAAATGACGAAAGAATAATAAAATATAATCCTCTCTAGATTTGTTTGTTTTGTATCATATTAGAGAATCTATATGATGAAATGTTACCGAACACCGAACCTAAAAAGATGTGAGGGAAAAATAGTTTGAAGACTAATATTAATTTGAAATTGAAAATGTATTTTCAAATCGGACAGCAGTGTTTAGAAAACATGCCCAATTAAGAATTAAAAGGTCGATTTCAACTCTAAGACTTAATATAATGGTTTTCTATATATATATATATATATATATATATATATATATATATATATATATATATATATATATATATATATATATATATATATATAGGATCTCCCATGATTTGTAGTTGGAATTGATTTTTATCCAACGAGTTGTGTGTTTTTTTTATCCCCGAGCCTTGGCGAGGGGATAAAAACACACAGCGAGTTGGATAAAAGTCATATCCAACTACAAATCATGGGAGATTCTTTTTATCCCATGTTTAATACTTCACAACCAATGTTTTACACTGTTTTATATAGGACTCCACTTTATTTTACTTCATCGCGCTAACGAAAACCATTGTGACGTCACAACTGTGGATTATGAAAAATTTATTCAATGAGTCATATCCACGGGATAAAGGGGTAAACATGGGATAAATATATATATATATAATTTCAAAAACAAAATGAAGAACCGGTACAGTTTTGCTGGGTGTATTAAAAATAAAAATCCAAAAAATCACAAAATATTTTCTGCAAGCGCTTTCGCCATGTTAGGCTCTTCAGGCAGTTATACAAATGTCAGGTAGGTTACCTGGTAACGTCCAAAAGCAAAAGTTCATTGTGACGTCATAATAGATCAAGGTAGCGTAAAGTTGCCGTATTAGATAATGTACAAATATTGCATTAACTTGAACACATAATATGCATAAAATCTTACAATATGTTATATAATAATGTATCATTTTCGATTAAGCTTTGGTTTAAAGAGTTTGATAAAGTAGTCCTCTTTTGCCAAACGTAGATTTTCATTTTCATTGGGAAGTTTATAAAAAGGGAAAATCTTAAATATTCCTTTGCCGCATTTTGCAAAATGTTCACAACATGGTGTATTACGCACACTAGGGTCTTTAATTTGTTGCTTGTGTACACGAACCCGGACATTTAGTTTCCCCGTTTGTCCAATATAGAATTCTTTGCATGTCGGACAGATTGCACAGTAGATAACGTTTTCGGATTTACAGTTCATTGGTGAATTGGTTCTAATTTCCATTCCTGATTTAAGTTGGATTCTATTTCCCTCTTCTAAATATGTACACGTTCCGCATCTTGGATCTCCGCATTTTTTAATGGTTGGAATTTCCTCCTGTGTAGTAAAACGGGCCTTGGTTAACAATTTTTTAAGACTGGTGCCTGTCGTCGACTATTGATAATATCATTTGGTTGTATTAAACTTTTCATATTTTGCGATTGTTCTAAAATTGGGTAGAATCTTTTAGCGTCCATAAGGATATTTCTGTTTCGTGGGTTATGGGTCACAACAAAGGCTATTTTCCCGTCATCGGTGGTGTCATCTACACGACGTGGATTTCTAAGGTTCTCTATTGGAATTTTGGACGCCTTGTCTATTCCAGCGTTGATTAAATCAATTGGATAGTTTTGTCGTCGTAGATATATTTTTAATTCCTCCAAACGTCTAGAACGCAGGGTTCTATCTGTAATAATTGTACAAATTCTTCGTGCTAAATTAAACGGGATATTACGTTTTGTGTGGGATGGATGGCACGATCTAAAATCCAAATACTGATGCGTGTCCGTAGGTTTACAGTATAAGTCTGTAGTTATACAGGATCCATTCTTTATAATAAGAAGATCTAAAAATGGAAGTTCCGCACGACTTTTTTCTATTGTAAATTGTATAGAATCATGGAGGTTATTAAGAAGTGAATGGAATTTATTTAAGTCTTCTTCACTCTTGGTCTAAAATATGAAGCAGTCGTCTAGGTAACGTTTCCAATTATTTCTAATATAGTTACCAAAGTCGTCATCAAAGAGTTCCGGTATTTTCCCATATAATTGATCCTCTAAGTATCCCATCACCAAGGTTGCATATGAAGGAGCAACTTTTGTCCCCATAGCTGTTCCTTTTATTTGTAGATAGAACTCATTGTTGAAGTGGAAATGATTATTTTCTAGACCTAACTTAAGTCCTTCTAAAATGAATTCCTTTGAGAATCGTTCATTTATAATATCCGGATGTTTGTCTATCCAGTAACTTACTGCTTCCAGTCCTAAAGCATGTGGGATATTTGTGTACAAACTTGTTACATCAAAGCTGACGAGAATGGTGTTTGGGTCTACATTTTGAGGAATAAAATTAAGGAAATCCATATCATCTCTTACGAAGCTAGGTATTAGTTTGCATAGAGGTTTCAATAATATGTCCAATAAATTACTCAGTCTATGAGTGCTTGATGCAGGTCCGGCGATGATTGGACGTATTTTAAGGTCAGCTGGTTGAGGTATTTTAATATATGCGTTATCGCAATTTTTCACTGCTTCTTGGATTTCCTTAGATTTGTGGACTTTTGGTAATCCGTAGAAATTACTAGACTTCAACTCAAAATGTGTTAAGAAATCAATTTCATCTTTTGTTAAGTTGTCGGCATATTTTTTAGTTAATTTCTCAACTTTGAGCATTGTGTGACGATCCTCGTTAGTGGTTAATTTCCTATAAAACCGACAGTTTTGAAGCTCGTTTAACACCATTTCCTTGTAATGGAGTTTGTCCATAATAACAACAGCGCCTCCTTTATCGGCTTCTTTTATAATTATAGATGAATCATTCCGTAAATTCTTTATAGCATTTTGTTGGGATTTAGATATATTACTTTTTGTCCTTGTTTCTACTTTGTTAGAGTGAGCGGAGGACTTAAGGCATGTTATAAATTCTTCTAAATGTTTGTCTCTGTTTATTGGTGGTCTAATTCCTTTTTTGTTTCTAACAAGTGATTCATCGTCATAAGAAGAATTTTGAAAATATTCTCTTAAACGTAATTTGCGACAAAACTCGTCCGTATCAGCAATTAAGTCCACTTCGTCCCTGTTTGGTGTTGGTGTAAATTTTAATCCCCGTGTTAATATCTCTTTTTCAGTGTCATTTTCTGTCATTATATATATATATATATATATATATATATATATATATATATATATATATATATATATATATATATATATATATATATATATGCAGTCAAAGTTTTGGAATGAACACAATGTAATGTTGAAAAACGTAGTCAGTTGCAAATCTTAATGTCGCTTCATTCATTTACAAATTTCAAGGGGAAATTTTTCTGCCTTAAACCCGTTCCGAATAATTTGTAATAAATGATAAAAAAGGTTTGTTCTTACATAAAATGAAATCAAACCACTTCTCGCAAAAAAATGCATGGATCTTATTTCATACGAAATCATACTATGTCCCTGAAAATCAATTAACCTCCGTAAAGATTTTGTTTTGAATTTCACGTAAAGAATGCAGATTTCAAAAAGAACTGAAACTTATCTGAAAGTGACCATAGAACCTAATATCGATTCTGGTTGCGACCATTATATTTTCGATATAACAAAATGAATTAGACAAAAACGGTTGTCTCTCTTAAAAAAAAACTTTCGTTACCTTGTCATTGGTCATTTGCAAAATTATTTTGTTAAAGAAACATTCTGATTGTACAAAAGTACTCTGAAGTTGATATTTAAAAGATGCTTGAGTTTTTGATTGACAATATTTTGTAGTTTTTTGAGATCAAGTTTTCCAGCAATCTGTGGGGGTTCCCATCGGTACCAATTCTGCCCCTTCATTAGCAGACCTATTTTTGTATTCATATGAAACGGAATTCATTCAAAACGTCTACATGAAAGAAGTCTCTTGCTGTGGCCTTCAATTCAACGTTTAGATATATCAGTAGTCTTTCAAATCATATTTCGATACTTTACTAGAAAAAGACTTAAAAGGTAACCTAACACCAAAGCTTTATTAAAAACGTGATAAGTTCAATTTTTCAATTGTCACCTTCATTTACTTATGTAGCAATTTACCCTTATCACCAGCATATGGGGTTTTTGTCTCCCAGCTGATTCGATACGCAAGAGCATGCTCTATGTACAACAATATCTAAAACGAGGCAAGCTATTGACAAACAAGTTGATGAAACAAAGATATCAACATTCTCGATTGAAGTCATCATTTTGCAAGTTTTATGGTCGATACCATGACCTTGTCAGTAAATACAACCTGTCATTAAGTCAAATGCCGACTGACGTTTTTCATACTAATTGTTAGGCCATTATCAACACGCCGATTTTTTCTACGGATTTTTCCGTACGTTCCTACCTTGATTAGATATATCCCTTTGAACTCAAAAAAGATACACAGAATCTGACACGTTTGTTTTATATTTGGTTATTTCACCAGAAAAATAAGTTAGTGGTAACATACCAAAAAAGCTTTATGATAAACCTGATGAATGCAACTTTTCTGTTGTCAACTTCCTTTATTTATGTAGCAATATAACATTGTCAACTGCATATGGTGATGTTTATGTCTCCCAGTTGATTCCATCCTGAAGAGCATACTCTATATACAAACAATTTCTAAAACAAGGCAAGATTTTGACAAATGATATGTTAATGGAACAATGATATCAACAGTCTCATTTTAAGTCAGCATTTAGCAAATTCTATGGTCGATACAATGACCCAGTCAATAAATACAATCTACTAAATGGAATGTTCACAGGTGTTTTTTATACAAATTGGTAGACCATTATTTTACCACTGAATTGTCTACAGATTTTCCCGTCTATTACCTGGTCATGACAAGAAGCATACCGAGCATGTGACCGGTCGAAAGAAGATGCTATCTCCTCCATGGCACCTGATCCGACCTCTGATGTTTTAAGAGGTCCGTGTTTACTCGCTTCATTTTTTTTTTCTTTTAATGGACTTTTGAGCTTCATTACTGTTTGCTATCTACATATTTCACTGGAAAGAGGGCGTGACCCTTCATTTAAACAAACTTCATTTGAACAAATTTGAATCCCCTTCACCCAAGAATGCTTTGTTGCAAATTTTGTTGAAATTAACCCAGCTGTTCTAGAGAGGAAAATGAAAATGTGAGAAGTTTACAACGACGTTGACGAGATGACGGAAAAATATTTCAAACAGAAAAGCTTACTTTAGCCTTCGGCTCTGATGAGGTAAATAAATCATTGCAATGTCAAAAATTGAAAATTAAAATGAAATTTAAAATATAACACTGTAAAAAAAAACTCTCAAATTTATAATATTGGGACCTTTAACCTCCCATGTTCCGAATTAAACAGGGTCATTTATTCAATCTCTGGAATAAATAGACAGGACCAGATGAAAAACTTACGCGAGAAATTTGTAAACGTGTAATGATTTTTCAAAAGCACACAATTTTCAATTTGCACTTCCATTATTTTAGTTGTATACAAATCATTCCTCATAATGATTACTATCTTTTTTTTTTTTTTTTTTTTTTTTTTTTTTTTTTTGGTAAAACATTTTTCCTTTGATAAGGACAACTTTTGCACTCTTTTCTTTATGCGTAGACGTTTTAGGCCTCGTTTAGAGTAATTATGAATAAATTGTAAAGATATCTAACAGTGATCATGCTCAAAAGTCCATTTAAACAATACAAATTGTGAGTAGAGCCAATGCAGACCTCTGAAAACAGAGGTGGGATCAGGTGTCATGAACTAATAAACACGGTCACATGATTCAATCTTGTTCTAGTAGTAATTTCGATATTTTAATGAAATTTGGCAACCAAGAGTAGATACAGTATTTCAATCTTTTTTTAAAGTATTAACTGAACTTTTTTAAATGCTTTATTTCTGTGTACTTAACACAGTTAATACATATATAAATAAATTGCAAAGAAAATTTTAATACACACACCCACTTCCACTCTTCACTCATACTTACATAAACAATATTTAATATTTTAGCCATATTTACAAGCTATATATAGATAAACAAATTATATACAGCCTTTATTTCTTAATATTCATCTTTTTTTTTTTCTTAACAAATAGTTTCCAACATATGCTTCCACTGTGTTCAAACAGACTCAAATTTATCAGGAGTTGAATTTTTAACAGATATGTATTTTTCCACATTATAGTATACTTTTAAATAGGCTACAAGTCCAGTTAAATTTGGCATTTTAGCATTTTTTAAACAATGAAAAATATACTGTTTAGCATATAAAATTATAAAATTTATAACATAGTTTGAGTTTGAAAGAGGCAACTCTCCAAAAATTACATTTTGAACATTAAAACCTATATGTTTTGATGTATAATTATAAATTTATAGACTGTATATGTAATACATCTTTACCCATAAAAAATACATGCAGAATGGTTTCGCATTCATTACTACAGAAAATACGAAAATACGAATATCATTTTCTTTTCTTTTAATTTTTTAAGATAGTGATTTACAGGTAGTATTCTATGTAAAATTCTAAACTGTAACCATTGGACAACAGAGTTTGAAGATACAGTGAACCTTAAAGCACACTTTAAAGATATCTTTCAATTCCATTTCTTGAAAGCCCATCAAAAGCATTTCTGAATTCTATTTTGAAAACGCAGTAGGCTTTACAATTTTTGTATTAATACTTTTATAGATATGTTTTGTACATTCATCAGTAAAAATCAATTTTTTTAGATAACAATGGTACAAAAAGACGTTTTAGCTTTATAAAAATTTTCCCTGGATAATTTCGTCTCTTTCAAAATAAAATTCGAAATAGCACTAATAATACTGTAATATTGCATCAGACTATTGCATAAAAAAAAAACATAATGGATTTTGTATTTTTCCATAAAACTTTTTCTAGACAAAATTGATCCATTGATGTCTAAAAAATCATCAATAATTTTCGCACATATTTGTACCACTATTTTTATTAGTCCCCTACTGGTGAAACCGGAGGGGACTATAGGTTTCCACTGAGTCTGTCCGTCCGTCTGTCTGTCTGTCTGTCCGTCTGTCCCTCTGTCTGTCTGTCAGTCTGTCCCACTTGGTTTTCCGCACTTTTTTCCTAAACGCTTGCAGATATTGAGCTGATTTTTGGTATGTGGGTGTATCTTGATGACTTACAGATCAAGTTTGCATTTCGTTCCTCTTCATTGATTTTTGACGGAATTACGGCCTTTTCAATTTTTAAGGGTTTTCCGCAATTTTCTTCTAAACGCTTTCAGATATTGAGCTGATTTTTGGTATGTGACTTTACCTTGATTAGTTATAGATCAAGTTGGCATTTCGTCCCGCTTCATTGATTTTTGACGGAATTATGGTATTTTCAATTCTTAACGGGAACCAGATTACACTTACCGGTAGGGGACTAGTATTGCTAATGCAATACTCTCAGAATGCTTGTTTACTTTGATACAAGAGTTGAACCACACTGGGGCTGATAAAACATCAGAATGTGTAAGATTTGACTTGTCAAAACAATCAGTGATAACCAATAGCCAAGACTCTAAAACATCTCCCAAAAATTTGTTTTTTGTACATTTCAACATTTTAACACAAAATCATCACCCATATTCAATAACTTATCTACCACATTTTGTCCATATACTAATTCAAAAGTACTCTACCATGAGTGGTTTACTTTAATAACCCTTTAAATCCATGAACATTAAGAGATAATATGAAATTTTTAAGATTTACCATATTAAGGTCCCTCCCCCAGTATTAACTGAACTTGTTATTGCATTGTTTACATGTAATACTGTTACATGAAATATATGGAGATAACGAACAGTATTCAAGCTCAAAAGTCCATTATACAATACAAAATAGGAGCAGAGCAAACACGGACCTCCAAACATCAGAGGTGGGATCAGGTGCCATGGAGGAGTGAGCATCCCCTGCCGACCGGTCACACCCGCCGTGTGCTCCTTGTCATGATCTGGAAATAACGGAAAAATCCGTCGACAATTCAGTGTGTAAATAATGGCCTAACAATTAGTATGAAAAATGTCAGTCAGCATTTGACTTAATGATAAATTATATTTGCTGACAAGGTCATTGTATCGACCATAGAACTTACGAAATGATGACTTTAAACGAGACAGCTGATATTCTTGTTTCATCAACTTATTTGTCAATAATTTACCTCGTTTTAGAAATTGTACATACGTAGGAGCATGCTCTTGCGTATCGAATCAACTGAGAGATATATACCCCGTATGCAGGTGATGAAGGTATATTGCTGCATAAGTAAGGGAAGTTGACGATTGAAAAGTTAAAGTCCTCAAGTTTATCATAAAGCTTGGTTGTTCGATTACCATTAACGTCTTTTCAAGTAAAATATCCAAATATGAAACAGATGTGTCAGACTCTGTGGTATCTTTTATCTCAAGTTCACCAGGATATATCGTATCGACATAAGAATGAAAATAGCCATTGTTAATTGACAGTACGTCGTCGATATATCTAAATGTCGAGTTGAAGGCCACAGCAAGTGTTTTCTTCTTTTCACGTACAAGATTTTGGACAATTTCTGCTTCATATGAATACAAAAAAAGGTCTGCTAATAACGGGGCGCAATTGGTACCCATAGAAATTCCAATAGATTGTTGGAAGACCTGGTCTCCAAAAACCACATAGATATTGTCAATCAGAAACTCAAGCATCTTTTTTATGTCAACTTCAGAGTACTTGTGTGTACAATCAGAATGTTTTTTAACAAAATAATTTTGTAAATGACCAATGACAAGGTAAGTATATTTATGAGTTCCATTTTTATTGAAAAAGCAGCTGTCAATGATATCAAAAAGCCTGGACTTTAATTTATCGTGGGGAATGGTTGTGTATAAAGTTGAAAAGTCGTAAGTTTATAAGCTGTTGATTTTGGAAAAATCTTGTGATTTCAAATTTTCCAAAAGTTCCTTGGAATTTTTAAGTATCCACATCTGATTTACACCACTTTTCGAATATATTGTTGTACAGTACTCTTGAAGTTTCTCCTTCACCACTGTTAATATCTTAGTGAGGAGTAAAGATAGAGGCTTGGTTGAACATTTACTGGAACCCGCTATGTATCTTTGTTTGTAAGGATTTTTATGAAGTTTCGGAATCCAATATAAATATGGTAATTCGAATTCATTTTGGTTGTTTGGAATATTAAAAATATTCAAAACTGACATATGATTTTGAAGAATTTCTTCCTTAGAAAGGGAACTATGAGTATAAGTTGGATTACCACTTGTAGAATTAAATCCAAGTTCCTCTAAAATACATTTAATATAATGAGCCTTACAAACAAAGACAATGTTGTTACCTGCTTTGTCAGCAGGGACCAGCACGTACTGATCATGTAATCTATCTAATTCTTTTTTTCACTTCTGGATTATTGAATACAGAAGGATAGATCGTTTTCATATTGCCTCTCAATCTTTTAATGCGTGATTTTAACATAATACTGTTACATCTAATACTGTTCAACGACTTAGAATGTAGAATTTCCTTCTTCACACGTCTCTGTAAACTAAATAATGAAAAATTATAATCACCATACGTTTAGTTTTAAACAAACGGTACTTGTTGCATTTGTGCAAGATATTTTGTCTTTTAAATGATAAAAGATTGATTGATATATTTGAAAACGCCATAAACTGTTGAGTATTAATTATTTTCAGATACGAAAAAGAGGCAATAAATTGAATATAGAATTAAAATACCATATTTTTTATTTTTCTTTTTTCACTTTCAAAATGATGTACACAATGATGTACATTCACATAGTAAAAAATCAGACCCTACTTCAGAAATTACGTGGCAGATGCATCATTTATAGCAAAGTGCGTAGGAATCAATTATATTTCTGTAATTGGAACTCTTCCATATTCATTAATAAAAGAATACTCGATTTGGGTTCTCTTTTTACATCAACATAAATATTCATGATATTCTCTGCAGAATAAATCTACACCTTCTTGAAGCGTATATAACAAACGTAATGTAATACTGTCTTATAGAAGAATTTCATTATTCTATTCTACTTTTGACTATTATTTTCTGTTTTCTTTTTCCAGATCAGAATGAACTGTTCCCTCCAGATAGAATACTGTTTGGGGCAAAACAACAATTGTAGCTACGAGGTTCTTCTAGCAATAAATGAGCAGTGTATCTCACCAGGAGAGAAGGGGGATCTTCTTACTTCCCAGACTGCATATAAACTAAAGGAAGGGCTGCTTTTATATATCTCTCCTGTCCTTCTCGTGTTTGGAGTTATTGGTAATCTACTTTCCTTCGCTGTGCTCAATCAACAGTCAAAGAAAATGTCAACATATTCCTATCTAAGTGCGTTAGCAATAATGGATATATCTGTTCTATTAGTCGGATTATTACGTTTATGGGTTGCCAAGATTACCGGAAGTGACGTACAACACGTTTCGGATGTGACCTGTAAGCTTGTCCAGTTTTTTGGTTACGTCTGTAGTGATTCTTCTGTATGGTTGATAATAACAGTGACAACTGAGCGCTACATAGCAGTTTGTTATCCTTTGAAAACGCAGGTATTTTGTAAAATTGAAAGAGCATGGAAAATGTCCCTTTTGCCTATTGTAGTGATTTGTGCCATAAACTGTCATTTCTTCTTCACTGTGTCTATCCAACAAAAGCTGGGTAAAGCTGAATGCGCGGCAGGACCCTCATATGAATTACTTGTTAACAATGTTTGGCCTTGGGTCGATGCCGTCATTTATTCTTTTCTCCCCTTTGTAATTATAGGAGTTCTTAACGGCTTCATAATCCGGAAAATATCACAAGCAGAGAAAGAACGAAAACGTTTTCTTCAGGTCAAACATCAAAGTGCGCGTGTTATAAGACGCTACAAATCCTCTGATAATAATAAGAAATTGACGACCATGCTGTTGTCGGTTTCCTTTACATTCCTTTTGACAACTATTCCCATGAACATTGCTTTGATTTTCACAGCGTTTTGGAATAAGCAGCCGGATAATGACGTTGAAGGAGCGGCCATTTTTCATCTGATCAAAACTATCACGGAACTGCTCATGTATGTCAACCATTCTATTAACTTTTTCCTTTACTGTGCCACAGGACAAAAATTCCGAAGATCACTCGTGAAATTATTCTGCAAAAAACGTTTTGCCAACTTCGGTAACGAAAGAACATTTTTTACATCAATTGAACAAGCACATAGTCCATGATAAAAATATAAAGAACACTTCCTACCATATCAGTTTCATAAAAGCACTTTTTGGATGATCCTTATTCTATATACATGTAATAGAACCTATGTCAGGAAAGAAAAAGAATAGTTTGATTTAATTATTAAAGAAAATCAATCATTTTCATATTCCCTGTAAAAGCTCAAGTTATCGGGTATATAAATTAAATTACCTTTTACTTATGGAATGAATGAGTTTTCTTGAACATAGGAATCAAGAAGCAAAATATGCAGAGTGTTGCATTTAAGAATAAATTGGATTTTATGCGAAGTTATGAAATAGGATTAGACATGTAAATATATGTAGTATTGGACATAGCAATGGACATTTGGACAACATGTAATGAAAATGAAATTTTCCTATGATAGGTTGAGGAATTTTTCTTTTTCGCCGACTGACTTTGTGATTTTGTCTTCATATGTTTATGAAATTGAAATCCTTCGCAAAGAAGAACGGTCATTACTATAGGAACAATTACATATTCACATTTTTCCAAGATGTTTGTGTTTTCCAACAATCTGTCGGAATTACAATGGGTACCAATAGCGCCCCGTTATTAGCAGACCTATTTTTTGTATTCATATGAAGTAAAATTTATGCACGAGAAGTAAACACTAGCTGTGGTCTTCAAATAGACATTTAGATATATCGACGACTTATTATCTATTAACAATAGTTACTTCCATTCATATGTCGACACGACATATCCCAGTGAACTAGAATTAAAAGATACCACTAGGTCGGACACAGTTGTTTCATATTTGGATATTTTACTAGAAAAAGACGTTAATGGTAACCTAACATCCAAGCTTTATGATAAAAGTGATGACTTCATCTTATCTAACGTCAACTTCCCTTACTTATATAGCAATTTACCCCTATCACCTGCATATGGGGTTAATGTCTCTTAGTTGATTAGACACGCAAGAGCATGAACAATTTATAAAACAAGACAAGCTATTGACAAACGAGTTGATGAAAGAGGAATATCGAAAGTCTCGTGTAAAGTCATCATTTTGCAAGTTCTATGATCGATACAATGATCTTGTCAGCAAATACAGTCTATCATTAAGTCAAATGCTGACTGACCTTTTTCATACTAATTGTTAGGCCATTATCAACACGCCGAATTTTTCTACGGATTTTTTCGTTTTTCCTCATCATGCCAGGTGTGACCAGTCGGGGGGATGCTCACTCCTCCATGGTACCTGATCCCACCTCCGATGTATTAGAGGTTCGTGTTTGCCCTGCTCCTGCTTTGTATTGTTTGAATGGACTTTTGAGCTTGAATACTGTTCGTTATCTCCATATTTCATGATAATAAAGATTCAATTAAATGGGACTTTTCCATATCAAATTATTATATACATATGCATTATGTATTAAATTTGAGTTCTTTATTTTGAAATCAACTTTTAATTCTTAAAGGTCCCCGAAGAATTTTGAATTCCAATCTCTTTACTTGAATATGATGTACATGTCTCTGGATGAAAATATATGCTAAAAATTTACTTTTTGTGCAGCTTTTTCCTTCATATTCTGCATCTTTGATATTTTTAGCCTGCTTGTGAAGCTATGTATTTTTATCATAACTAAACAATTTATCATTTAGGCAATTGAAATATTAAAGTAAACCCTGACATGTTTATTTTGCTTTCTTAATAAAATTGAGATTTGTGTTCGTTTAAATAGTATCACATACTTCGTTTCATTTGAACACCATTTTTTCGAAGTATAGATAAAAAATATAATGATAAGCTTTATTATAGATATATACCTATTAATATTAAATCAAAAATTGATAATTGTGCTTTAAAATAAACTTTTTTCAGGACTGTGTCGACTGATTACAATGAAAATCGGTGTATGAAAGTCACATGATTTGAATCTAATGTAATTTAAAACACAAAAGCGCAAAATGCTTGGATAATTATTGTAGGACTAAGGAGTAGACTTTTTCAAAGCTACGAATAAAAGAACTCTTACCTTGATTGTCTCCATTGAAAACAAACAAAAAAAAAACATGGACTTAGATGAAAACAATAGAAATGGTTTAGCTAGAGTGTTAGAAGATAAAGGAATGGGGTATCAAAACATGAAAGGATGGGGTAGTGAAAAGATTTTTTAAAAAAACGAGAGGGCATATATATTTCATTAACTCAATAAACCAGATAAAATAATAAAAAGACACGTTTAGCTTGTTTTCTTGCATGTTTGTACATGTATGCTTTATCAACTAAAAAAGTCGGAGTCACCCTAATCTTTCTCTCCCCTTGACCACAGCAGAGGGCAAATTTTACGTTGTCTTCCCACTTAGCCAAAAATTCTGAGGGTGGAAATAAACCAATTTTACCTGGCCATGGATTAAAACAATTATCGAACATATTTACGTTACTTTATCCACTATAGGTAAAGATGCAAGATAACAATATCAAAGGATTTTTACCTCTGTTACCAATCAAAAATTTAATCAAAAGAATATTGGTACTCGAAGAGAAGATGTAAAAAATAAAAAAATAAATAAAAATAGACTAGGATACTGGCAAAACCCTGAAAAAGCAGCGATGAAGAATGAGATGTAAATTGGATGTGTTCCCTTTAGGGAGTTATTAGCTCACCTAAGGCTCAAGTGAGTTTCTTTTCTATCAAAGAGTGTCTGTCTTTCGTGCGTCGCTTTGCACATTTTCACCTTCTACAGAATCAGGGCCAAATTCAATCAAACTTGCCGTAATTCATCCATGAGTTGGGTAGAGGGGATTATATATTGATTTTTCAAGAGCAGTAGGGTCTTGATTACTGATATTAAGACAAAATCATCCTCAGATAATGCCGATTCAAGTTAATTGTTCAAATTATTTGAAACAAAAAATAATTATGCGCCAGCTAGGATCACACATTATCCCATTTATATGAAAATATTCCAAAGTTCTTTGGATTCACGTTTTATTTTCAAATTATTGATCAGTTGGTTAGAGTAGGACTTGAATCAGGAAGCAATTTCCCCAAATTATATTTACCTTTTCTGCAGAATAACAAGGCTCTACCAGTCATTTTGAAGCATCCCCGGGTGTGTGGATTCAAGTTAGGTTTCGTTATGACCTCTTGGGGCTAGGATGGGGTATGATTTTTCATGTGAATAAAGAGAGAAAATATATTTTTTTTATCTTCTGAGATTATCAAAGTCAAGGTGGCTTGGGTAAGCGTTTTAGTCCAGGTGCCTTTTGTTTTAGTTTTTCTTTTTAAAGTTTTTTTAATAAGAAAGTAAATTCCTTACACTTTATTTAAAAGTATTCTCTCTCTCTGTGTGTCAGATTTTTTGTAACAAATGTAGAGTTCATAAATTGCAGCCTATGGGCAAAAGTGTGATTTTCTATCTTAGTGTTCTACAGGTATGATATCACAGTCACACAAACAATCCCCATCTAAACAGTTACACCGCTGTTACTAATAAATAATTCATATTTTCAAAGTATCCCAAACTGAGGAAAGGAACTTCCCACATATTTTTAATTTATTTGTTCGTGAAGTAGATTTTAATCATTTAATGTGGGAATGAAAAATTGATGGGGGGGGGTATAAACTCTTCAAAAATAAAAGTCATTTTTAGATTATTTGTTTACTCATGAAGATTGGATTCTTATTGCAATTCCACTTCCTTCGCAAATGCATCTCAAAATATTAGTCATCATAGGGATACTCTATTATGTTTATCTAACACTACAATAACAAATTTTTGTTTATGGATATATCAATGACCTTTGAAATTATGGTGATGTTCCACAATGCATCAAAATGAAGAAAAGAGTTAAAATTGGGGTAAATGCAGTGAATATATACAATGAACGACAAAAGAAAATTTCATCATAAATTTAGGCCACAATCAAAACGTAATGAAATGTACATTTATACGCCTAACGATGGATATTGGCAAAGCTAAAGAAAAAAACGGTGCTAAAGATGAAAGTTAGAAATTACCTTCGTTATACGATATGGGAGAAAGCAGATGCTAATTAAAGTTTACCTTGGATATAAAGTAAAGTACGAGAATATAACAACATATGATAACAAATATAAGAGGTCAGTTACATTAATTACCTTGTTATTAATGAGAAGACTTCACATAAATAGAACTTTTGTAAATATTCTCTTCTTTCTCCTCTGAAGATGACCATAGAGGGTGCAATGATACTGCAAAAAAAATCTGTTAAAATTTCATAGACGTCGGAAGCAAATTGAAAGGGGGGCTAAACCAACAAAAAAAATTTTAAGGAACTAAGCCCCAATCTTCATTGCATATATTATGTCTATCTTTGCATAAAAAAGTGGGGGGATCCCTCTTAGCCACCCCCCCCCCCGTTCCGAACAGGTATGTTTTGATTATCCATGATCATTATATAATACTTTTCTGATCGTTTGTAGTCAGTAACAAAGAATCTCAATGATCTACGGGTGCAAATAAATCCGAAAGCAGTGAATATATTGATGAATGAATGTGGAATGTTGAATGTACATGTATTCAGAGTTACAATTGCACATGAGATTCAAACTATGCGTATATTAAAAACCTTAGCATAATCGAGGAAATCTGCTGAATTTCTGTTGATTGAATCCCATACAGAACACTTCGAACAGTGTTAGTTACACTACCACAGAATCCAATTCTCCTAAAACAAAATGCAATAACTTTTGAAACAACAACCATAAAGTAAGTGAGTATCTGGAAAAGAGGTTTGTCTGCAAAGCTTACTTGGGTAGAGTTTGGGTAAGGATATCACAATGCATTCTTATCCATTTATATTGCCATACGAGAATAATCTTAGCCATATCATGAGAAAAATAACTACCAACTACACAGAAGGATTTGGATTCTGTACCGATAAGAGGACCATGAGCCATGATGTACAATTAACGACATCTTGGTCGGAGAACAATAAATCACTCACTACTGGAGATAATGTTAGTTCAGAAAGTTGTAAACAAATATCTGAATATTTAACAGAGGCAGGCTACTGACAAACAAGGATATTACGGGGATTTCAACAACCTCGTTCGGCATTTGGAAAATTCCATGGTCGTTATTATGACCTTGTTTGCAAATACAGAATATCGTTGGGTCGTATATTGACTGACATGTTTCATACCTATTGTTAGGGCATTGATTTTATACTTAATTTGACTACAGATTAATCCGTGTACCTAATCAATACATAGGGTTCAGTGTGGCCGGTCGACAGGGGTGGCTTGTTCCTTTTAGGCTCCGGATCCCATCTCTGGAATTCACAAATACATGCATGCATTATTTTTCAAGAATTTTGAGATTGATCTTTATCTTATCCTTTCATAGTTATTCATATATCGATTCGATATATCCTAGTGAACTCAAAATAAAAGACACCACAGAAGATGTCACATATGTTTCATATATATTTATATATGGCTGTAGATGTAAATGGCCAATTAACAACTAAACAATATGATATGCAGGACGATTTCAGATTTTCGTTCGCCAAATTCCCCTTTTTATTTAAGGAATGACTAATAGCTACCAAAGTTATACTGGTATAACCTGGGTTGGGGCAGTTTAAGCTTTATAAACCGCGAAGCGGTTTATAAAAAGCGTAAACTGTTCCAACCCAGGTTATTCCAGTATAACTTGGGTAGCTATTAAAGTCATTCCTTATAATTTAATTTCCCATCATTAAGTGTAAAAAATAAAACAATTTCTCCTTCAAAAATGCCTTTAAATAGTTCGTATTTTAAATGTAACGTCAAGCGGATTGATGCGTTTTTGACGTAAGTCATTGTGACGTAGGCAATCCAGGTTATACTCTACATTCTAATTTTTTTATCCAATCGAGTGACGCTTTACAACCAAAATTAAATTATATAGAAATATTCCACATATGGTGTTTATGTCTCCGAAATGATTCGGTTGAAAGAACATGTTCTGAGTACGATAATTTTTTTTACCAAGGTAGGCAAGTAACAGGGTACCTTTTCTCAAATACAATGATCTTTGTAATGGTTTATGACGTACAAGCTTTATTTTTACATATATTTAAAAAAAAATTGAAGATCATGTTTTAATACTAATTTTGAATACAGATTACTCGATTTACCCGCTCAATACGGAGAGCTACGGCGGGTGCATGTGAACCGTCGACGGGAGTTTACTCCTCCTGTTTTCTAGGGGTTTGCGTTTTTGCCCTGCTCACGTTTACAGCATTTACGAGATTGAGTATTCATTATCTTCGCCTTTTTCATTTCAAACACTCTCAAGCGATCAGATAATTTCTTTAGTGGGAGGATGACTTGGTATGATGTATTTCATTAACTGATTAAAAAAACAATATCCTATTAACTGATTGCAAAAATAATATCATAGGAGAACGTTCACTCAACTGCACTCAGTTATACCTTCAATTATTAGGTCTTTCCACCTTTCTGTGGAAAGATCTATTGAAATTATTCTATTTATTATTAATATTTTTCCGCCGAGTGTGTTTTGAGTTTCAAGATTTATCGAAAAGATTCATACTTCATGAGAATGTACTCCTTAAAATAATTTTGCGGTTGACCCTGCATATATGAACTTTGACCCCTTGAGGAGTTATTACCCTTTTTTGCAATAAAAGCTTGTTATCGCTACTCCTCCAAAATGGTAAACCGTAGAGAAACCAAACCATCATCAATGCCTTCGACTAGCTTCCTAAAGGCTCTGACCTATTCAGTGAGAAAAAAATTTGTTATTGCCCCTGAAAGTTTTTGATTTTTACAAATAAAATTTTTCTAAATAACAAGTTGCAAGGACATGGGATCAACTGCACTAGATTCTTTGACCTTAGATCTTGAAATTATGGCCAAGGTCAAAGGTCAAGGTCATTCAAAATATAAAAAAAATTTAGCTCTTTTTATAGCTTTTTTGTCATTCAACATATGCTATATATCTTTTCAGCTTTAGTATGGCCTCTTAGAACTAATTCAAAGATTTCATTCTTGTCCCCTAAGCTTGACCCTTTTAAAAGTTATTGCCCCTTTCACTATAAACCTTATTATCGCTACTCCTCGGAAACCGCAAACCATAGAGATACCAAACATTTAAATTTCTATTGTCTTCAGGGTCTTTAAACACAACTTCAATCTTTTTTGTGTGAAAGGATCTGATGACCCCTTAAATGAGTTACTGCCCTTTGTCTTTGCGCTTACTATTAAATCCTATAACTTTAAAACTAAATGTCGTAGAAACTTGGGACAACTGCAAAAAGACCCTTGATCTTTGACCTTGAATATTTGCTCAAGGTCAAAGGTCAAGGTCATTTCATTTTTTTTATTTTTCCAATCTTTAAAGCAATTTCTGGTCTCTTTTTCATGCAATTTAATTGTAAAGAGTTAAAATATGATTGATTGATTGTATGTTGTTTAAGTCCTATTGGAGAACTTTTCACTCATATAGAGACCTCACCATATACCGGTGAAGGGCTTCAAATTTTGACCTTTACTCGGCACTCAGGGCCATTGAGCAGTGAGGGATCTTTATCGTGCCAACGCCTGCCGTGACACGGGGCCTCGATTTTTAAGGTCTCATCCGAAGGACCCACAACTTTCACTTCATGGCGAAGGAACAATTGCTACCCATTTTTTATCGACTTAGGTCAGTCGCGGCCGAGATTCGAACTCACGACCTCCCGGAGCGAGCGAGTCAAAGAAGGTGGAAAGACCTCTATTTGTTCTATGAACAATTAGTCTACTAGTTTTATTGTTTGTGGGTTTTTTTTTTCGCTGAGAGAATAATTTGCACAAAATATGTAGGCTGAATACTTGAATGGATATTCATTACACCTAGAAATATATTATTATGATGGCACTTAAGGTAAAATTTACTGGTGGGCTTTAATATAAGATTATTTGTTTTATTTATTTTCTCCCTCGTTTCACTCCTCTGAAAATAAATAGGATTGTTGCCTTTGTTACAAAATATCAAACCAAAAATAAAAACAACTTTTGTTGCATAATAGCGAACACAGCGACCTCTAACAACAACGTTTGGGCGAAAAGATAATTCGGACAAACGATTTTTTCCGCAGTAATCTCTGGCCCACAATGCAACGCGAATTGGATCTCGCCGCAAACTACGTTCTCGTGGTAACAACAAAAATTCAACAACAAAAAATAAACTCACCTTGATTTAAAGAATATTGCAGATAAATAACAGATTAAACGTTCTTTATTTAAAATTAGCATTGTTCAGGCTTCGGTTTGGTAAAAAGGGACAGCAACCTTCTACTGTCTCTTTACTGTGTAGATCTCTAGTTTCTTTTCTAGCCATCATACAAAATAAGGTGTTAAGGTGGGTGTGACCGGTGTCGACAGGGGATGTTCATTTCTGGTAGACACCTGATCTCACCTCTAGTGTGTTCGAGGTTTCCTGTTTTTGCCCTTTTCAGGATCTTTAATGTCTTTGAATAGGATTTGTAGGATTGGTCAAGGTTGTGAAAAATTTCTATCCAATTATATCCAAACTTATTGTTTGTAGTATTTTGTACAGTTCTGTCAAAGGGAGTATGAACTTTTTAATAGAGTTATATTTTTTTTTATTTGCAGATAGCATTCTCATACACTTGCTATAAATACATTAGAAATGTATTCCTTCAATGTTCCAACTCTGGCATTTAAATCTCGTAATTAGGCAATTCTTTGATAATTGTAAATAACTCTTGTCTTATTTTAAAGTCACAATCTGGCGATGAGAATTTACTACTGAGGAATGTACACAACACCAAAAATGTGTCACAGACTAGTTCAACTTTTCTTAGGAAATAAGTATAAAGGTAATGTATGTAACATTTCCCCTATATTTTTCCCGTGTTTACAAGAATATTCAATAATTTCCAGTTTTACCTACATTGTTTTCAAATTGTTTTACAACCGTGTATGACAAGTTTTCGTGATTTTTCGTGATTCGTTTTCAATATATTCGTGATCGACTTGTTGAAGTAAATTCAATTTCGGGATTCATCGAACTCATAACTCGGGATATTTAAAATTCACTGCCTGTATATAGCAATTCTAGTTCCACGAAACTTGCCCTCCCATTCTGAACTTTTGACAGATTTTTCAGTGTTGAGTTTGTAAATACTTGTACGGACTAGATAAATTATGATCTAGGTTTATCTCTTGGGATGTGTAAAATACCGGTATGCCTTCTAATATTGACTAAATTTCTAAGCGTGCCATATTTTGAACAGCAAGGGGGCAAAATCGTATGTAATCTCAGAAGTGTACTTGCATGTGATATATATGTTAAATATGGGAGGTTTTTTTCACATGTTATTAGTATTTCTGTGAAAATTTCATTTTTTAGGTTTGCTATCAATGATTTGGTAGAAGCAATGCATTATAGAACTTATATATAAAATACAAATGTGTACTAGTCCAGTGCTAGGTGATTTCATTTTGAATATGTGATATATATTCGAACAGGTGGTATCACCTTTCAAATTATAAAATTTAATGAAATAACAACTGATCTTAAGATTATACATGCACTGCATACATTTTCTCTATACAGGAAGTTATCATTTCAGTCTCTTTGTACATAAATAATATAATAACAAGAAAATTTAAAGAAATATAGCAAACTAGACTTCAAGGAAAATCTATATAACTTAGCAGTGATCGATAACATATGATGTTTTAAAATGACTATAACACAGGGGGGAAAGGGCAGCGCGAATTTGCTTAGGGTCAATGGAAATCTAGTTTTTCACATGCAGATCTGTTTGTTCTAAGGACCTTTTTAGCGTGCATATACATTGTAACTTTGTAACAGTGCCCCTCCCGAAACACTGAAAAAATGATCAATTATTTGAAATAGTAGAGATTATGGCTCAAATTAAGTTCAAAAATTCCATAGACACTTTTATAGTCTTTTTAAAAAGTTTGTTTAATAGTAATGAAATCAATTTCATCAATTTTGAATCAATGTTAAGGAAATGAAATTGCTCTTTGAAAGCCTCATAAAATTTCATCCTTTACTTTGCATTGAAGCTAAATTGTCTTGAGGAAGAGAGCATTCACTATTTAATGTTGTAAGAAATGCCAAAGGTAATATCACCAATTCAAAAGGAAAAGGTATTATCAGCAATTCGAATAGGTGATATCATCAATTAAATTCGAATAGGTGATATCACCAATTCGAATATGTGATATCACCAATTCGAATAAATGACATCACTTATTTTTTCCAATTGTGATATCACCAATTTGAAAAGGTGATATCACCTATTCAAATAGGTGATATCACCTATTCAAATAAGTGATATCACCTTTTCGAATAGGTGTTATCACCTATTCAATTTGAATGAGTAATATCACCTATTCAAATAGGTGATTTCACTAAATACGAAAACGGTGCCTCATTCAATAACCAATATCACTGCATATGGTGTTTTTATTTCCTATGTAACTTAAAAACGAGATTTGATTGGTTAGGATGCCAGGTGTAAATTTTCGTACACAAAACTTCAGCCATGTGTTGAAAAAAGTGACATCACAGTGCACTGATTGGACCTGGACTAATAATGTCTTCTGGGTTAATTCGATACACGAAAGCATGTTATACTAACGAAGATGAATATTGTTTATCTATATATCTAAATGTCGAATTGAAGGCTAAGGTAAGGGTCTCCTTTTCTTATAGAAACTATTGGGAATATTTTGCGTCATAACAATACACAAACAAGTCTGCTTATGAAGATGCAAAATTAATACCCATGAGAATTCCAATAGATTGTTGGAAAACGAGAAATAAGCGAGTCTGAAAAGTCATTCTGTACGTTTTGAGGCAATTGATTTTGAATGCTTTGTTATTTCAAATTTTCTAAAAGTTCTTTGGAGTATTTAGAATCCATATTTGACTAACACCATTTCTTTAATATGGTATTGCACGTTGCATTCTCCTTCACTGCTGTTAATGTTTTCAAGAGGAGAAAAGAAAGAAGCTTGGTAGAACATTTCACTAGATCCCGATATGTATCTTAGTTTATGAAAATTTTTAATGAAGTTTTCTGAAATCCAGCATGGGTGTCGTAATTTAAATTCAATTGAGTTCTTGGAACTATTGAAAATATTTAAAACTGGCATGATTTTGAAGAATATCTTCCCTAGAAAGAGTACTATAAGTTGGGCTGCCATTTATAGGAATATTGGAATAAAATCCAAGTTCCTCTAATAATGAGCCTCACTAACACAGACTATGTTGTTCCCTGCTTTGTCAGTTGTAATCAGTACATATTGATAATGTTATCTATCTAATTCATTGGTCATTTCTGAATTACAAAAGACAAAAGGTAGATGGTTCGCATATTGCCCTTCAACCGTTTAATACGATATTCATATCTTTTAACTTATATATACATGTAAATCATATACTGTATCAATTTCGATGTATTTATATCAATTTAACTGCTTTTGTTAAAGGTAAATGATTTTGAATTACGTATGTTTGAACAGAGAAATGCAACGGTGGAAAATCGTGAATTTTCAAAATGCATAATTAAATGCACTGCACGATAACTAACTATCATTGTAACTGTAACTATGATAATCATGTTTGCATTTTTCATAAAATAATGTAATATACATGGCATAAGTGTCAACGGAGATGTCAATTCTGTGTGACAATATTGTGTTGACCAGTATGTCACAGGGTATATCTGACACGAGTTCATGTTTATTTTTATTGGTTAACGTCCCATTCGAGAATTTTCACTCATATAGAGACGTCACAGCATGCCGGTGAAGGGCTTCAAATTTAGACCTATACTCGGCACTCAGGGCCATTGAGCAAGCAGTGAGGGTTCTTCAACGTGCCAACGCCCATCGTGGCACGGGACCTATGTTTTTAAGGTCATATCCGAGACACCCGTGACTTCCACTTCTAATGCCGGGCGCTTGGCGAAGGAACAGTCACTACCAATGTTTACGTCTTAGGTTTGACGCGGCGCGGAGAACGAGAATCGAACCCGGGCCTCCCTATCACGAAACGAACGCCCTACCACTAGGCTACCGTGAAAGGTTACAGTGGACTCGAACCCGCAACGTAAGGATCAGCCCCTTACTTCGCCACTCTAGAGCAGACGCTGTAACCACTGCGCCACGCAGGCAACTGACACGAGTTCATAAAACCATTGAAGACAAGGTTAACTTCTAGTCTTTTGACGAAGACAAGATTAGCGTTTAGTCTTTTGACACAGATTTCCCCTTTTCTATCGGGAAAGAAATCTTTCTTTCAACGAATCATCCCCTTGTTTTTCAATGTTCTTTATACAACAGTGTAAGAGACTTCTACATTTAAATGTTAGTAGGTTTGCTGAACTAAGAATATTTCCACTGTCTGTTCTTTCTTTCACTTGATAATAAGATCTCGAGAGATCGTGATAAAACCATTAATTTTATGTCTGTCACCACGTACAGACTCTCATTACAGGTTAACTGTTTGAATGTAGCTCTTTTCAGGTTTAAGCTCATTCACACAATATTAAACAGCCAATGAAACGCATGCTTCTCATTTATAAAAATAAGTCCTAATAGAATATTGTTTAAAGAATCTTCTCGCTACCTCATCAAAAACAAATCTTTGGAGGACAACTCAAAGGGGGAAGATGAACTGCAGTAAGTTCTATGAACAGTTACTGTACGGGATAAACACCGAAAGAGATAACAAAACTGAAACCGATCTACTTATTTCAACGTTAGACGCTACCAGTCCATGTGGACAACAAAATATATCTGACCAATATACACAGCTGTATACGACATTCCGCATTAGTAAATTCATCCTTCTGTATGTCTCACCTTTCATTCTATTCTTTGGAGTCTTTGGAAACCTTTTGTCCTTCATTGTCTTGCAAAACCAGTGGAAAAAGGTTTCGACCTACTTTTACTTAAGCATTTTGTCTATCGTAGATTTGGGTGTCTTGCTAACCGGACTGACAAGAATCTGGGGAGAACAGTTAACAGGGAAAGATATACAGGATTTTTCGGACTTAACTTGCAAGTTGTCCATCTTCTTTGGTCTCTTGTTTAGCTACGAGTCGGTTTGGATCATTATATCAGTGACAGTTGAGATTTATTGTAGTCAAATATCCATTTCGTAACCTATCGAAATGTAGAGTTCGCAAAGCAAAAATTACATGTGCCCTTATATTTACTGTCATTTGTATCGTAAATGTACACTTTTTAGTGCTTGCAGAAATTCAAGTCAAAAATGGAGTTCCGAAATGCGCAATAAAACCCTCCTCCTCAGCCATTATGCATGACATTTGGCCATGGATTGACGCAGTAGTGTATTCTTTTCTACCATTCTCAATTTTAGTGGTGCTAAATAGTGTTATTGTTTATTCTATTTGTAAAGCAAAGAAAAGACGAATACGTATGATGTCCTTTAACCGCCGACCAGAAGAATCTCCTACCATTTCAAAATTTTCCAAAGAAAACAAAAAGACAACAGCGATGTTGTTGGCATTATCGTGTGCCTTTCTCCTTACTACATTGCCAATGAATGTAGCAATTATCATTAGCAGTTTTTGGAACAATTCCGTTGATCGGACCTTTGAAGGATTTGCCAAGCTACATTTAGTTAAAACTATAGCTGAAATGCTAATGTATATAAATCACTCCATTAACTTTCTGTTTTACTGTGCACTTGGTGAGAAATTTCGCCGAGCAATATTCAAGATTGTTAGAATTATGTTTAAACAAAGAAAGGAGTCTGCTAATCCATTGATCCGTAAGGAAACAGCTGGGATCAGACTTTTATCTCATGCATATATTACATAGATTTTGATGTAGGGAGGAGTTTCAGTAATAAAAGTTGTAAAACTCTTTCTTATGGCACGCCCTTTTACTATTTATTCGTAAAATAATTTTTCTTTCAATAAGAGAGATATCTCTTTAGCTTATAGAGATATCTCTTTAACTAAAAGAGATATCTCTTTGACTAAGAGAGATATCTTTATAACCTACAGAGATATCTCTATAAACAAAAGAGATATCTCTTTTTGTAAGAGAGATATCTTTTTACTTAGAGAGATATCTTTTTAAGCTAGAGAGATATCTCTTAAAGTTAGAGAGATATCTCTTTAACAACGTTAAAAGAGATATCTTTCTAAGTTAGAGAGATATCTCTTTAGATTTTCAAAAAGAGATATCTTTCTAAGTTAAAGAGATATCTCTCTTAATGAAAGAGATATCTCTTTTCAAGTGATCCTTAAAATGAAATAATTATTCCTCCCTTATAATACGAAAGCGAGGCTAGACACCACATGGCAGGAAGTGTAATGTTTGATGATCATATATAAGGTAGATCTCTGCCTCTGGAATAGATTCAGCATGCCCAATCCCAGAATGAAGTATGTAGAAAGAAATGCTAAATCCCTTGTTTGAAACAACAAAAGGATAATGACTACTTTGTTGATAAACATGCTGAAGTCTTTATATTCAGGAAAACGAAAGTAGCTAGGCTAGCAATAATCTCAACTGCGATGGACCGAATTTTCTCAACTTTTGAAATAATCAGCTGTTTCTAATTTTAAATTTAGACAACACTGAATTACTTGACATATTCATTTAAGTTATATTGTAAAATAGGTCAAATTTAAAGACTACTTTAATTAACATCCTCGTCGAAATCAAGTTGGAGAAATCGGGTGGGGGTCTATTCCGTTGAACAGTGAACTTTTGCTGAATATTTTTATTGGGCGTAATTAATGTTGTTTTGTGGAAAAAGAAAGTGGGGAGATTTGCTCCCAGCCAACCACCAGCAATTCTACAATTAGCCCCATTAGGTTTTGATACTCATGGTTTAATGCACAGGTGCTTGGGGACAGGACCCCCCCCCCCCCCCGTTGCAACGATTTCAAAAGGCGAAAGTGGGGGGGGGGGGGTAGCAACTTCTCCAAACAACATTAATGGCTCTCTGAATTATTTTTTCATGATTTTTTAAAGCATTTGTTGATGTATAATGCACTATAAAAATTCACAGTTGATGCAATAAGCTATACATGTATATGTATCCAGAGATATATATGCAACGGGGGGGGGGGGGGTTCTTGTCCCCAAGCACCTGTGCATATATTATGAATGCATTAATTGTGAATTTTTATAGTGCATTATACATCAACATATATGCTTAAAAAAATTAATCAAAAAATAACTCGGGAAGCCCAAAATTTTAGAGGGTTGGGGTGGGTTGTGTTCCTGTTCCCTAGAAGCACCTGTGGTTTAATTATGTACATTTTGTCTCTTGTCTTTTATACAATAAGCTGAACTCTGATTGATTGCAAAGATCAATAATATGCGCTAGTCATTATCCTTCAATAAATCGCACAAAAAATTAACAAATTTAAATAAATTCAGTCTAACTAAAATTAGATCTTTATTCCGCTCCAACAAGATTGCTACACATTGCGATCTAGTTGGGTCTAATTTTAATTTTTTCTGCTCTCACTAAAGGAAAGGGATCAAGACATTCTTTGATTTTGATGCAAATTCTATTGTGTAAAATGGAAATAAAAATGATAATAATGGATTGCCAACTCATAATTGCAACA
This sequence comes from Saccostrea echinata, assembly GCF_033153115.1. Lineage (NCBI taxonomy): Eukaryota > Metazoa > Mollusca > Bivalvia > Ostreida > Ostreidae > Saccostrea > Saccostrea echinata. Next base: position 64,573,877 of record NW_026889803.1, read on the forward strand.
CTTCTTTTATGGAAATCTATAGCTTGAACTTGGTTTTTTTTTTTTTTAGAAGTTTGAAAATTTGCCTTAGCAGAATAGAAATACTTTCCTTAACATCTGAAATGTAGGAGAATATAGGTACCCCTTAATCTTCAGAATTTTTATTTATGCCCCCGCCATAAAATGGACGGGGGGGGGGGGGATATAGTGTTACCCTGTTCCGTCATTCTGTCATTCCGTCATCATTGAATTTCCGTTTATTATCTCAGCAACAGTTGCACACATTCAACTCAAATTTGATATATGGATACGTCATAGGAATATGCAGGTCAAGTTTGAATTTGGTCATGGTATTGACAGTTATCCCCCTTGAACTTAGAAAAGATTTAAAAATTCTCAATTTCTAATCATTATCTTGGCTACAAATGTGCAATTTGCAATTTGAAATTTTGACTGTCTGCGGGGGCATTTGTGGTGTTATCACACACATATAGTTTGTAAAATAAAATCCTTGCCCTTTGGTCTTTGTTTTCATTTCCCAACAAAATTAATCTATCATGGTACAATTGTACATTCTCTGACAATTCCTCAGAATTTTTTTTTTATATTTTTGAAATCAAATATTTCTGAAATTAAGCAAAGTTTACGGTTCAGTGCAGTCATTTAGGGTACATACCAGTAATATTCCAAATCACTTTTTATTTAATTTTATTTAAATGCAAAAGGTGTCAATAATTTTATGCCAGAAATTGGCTGTTTGGTATTGACAGAAAGCAGTTTCAGTAACTATGGCACAATTCATTGAGTATACCTTCCATAAAGTAACCATGACTGGGAGATTTTTTTTTATCTCTGATATAGTGTAAAACAGGTCACTTCAAATAATTTGTGTGTTGCAGGCTGAGACATCTGAGTTGTGTCCCCTCCTTTGTCATAATGCCAGCTAGTGTAAAGCTGAGATTGATCAATGTACTCTAAGCTAACTTAGGACAGTGCTCTAGACCTGGTGTATTCCTAAGGGAATAGAGAGCCAACAGGTATTTATTCTTACTGATTGCACGACTAAATATTAATAAAATATATTAATCATATCTTAATGAATTCCATCTGTTCAACAATCTTTGATTTACCTCATTACTTAAAAAAATGTTACACATAGGAATTGTCCATTACAGAAGGACAACTATAGTTGTAAGGGTCCAATCACTATGAATCGATTTCATTGAACATTCATATGGGAATGGGATATAACTCAATCAACAATATTAGTTTTCTTTATAATGTCCTTAGCTTTCAAATTTTATACATGTTTGGTCACAGAAGGAAGACACATGTAGTTTATGAGATCACACAAAATAAGTTTGTTTGTTTGTAGACCATTCTGCATCATCACATTTATGGTGATGTGTTAAATACACATAAATAAATACCCTGTACATGTATAACTTTAATTCACTCTGTCTTACAAATTAAAACCCTTCAATATTATATGCAGAAATAGTTGATGAAAGCTTGACACCTACATACAATGTAAATGAACCTAAAATTTAAGAAATACCAGGTACATGTTCTAAGATTGAATTGTGTGTCTTTCAAGCTTGTTTACTTCCATTATGAATTAATAATTAAACCCTTAGTTTGGCCCTCTCTCACTTTCATATTTTTAGCTCACCTGAGCCAAAGGCTCAAGTGAGCTTTTCTGATCACATTTTATCTGTAGTCCATCCGTCTGTCTGTCTGTCCGTCTGTAAACTTTTCACATTTTCGACTTCTTCTCCAGAACCACTGGGCCAATTTCAACCAAACTTGCCACAACATATCCTTGGGTAAAGGGGATTCAAATTTGTTCAAATGAAGGGCCACGCTTTCTTCCAAGGTGAGATAATTATGAAATCGTGAAAAATTAATGGCATCATTAAAAAATCTTCTTCTCAAGAACCACTGTGCTTGAAAATATGAAACTTATGTGGAAGCATCCTCAGATAGTGTACATTCAAGTTTGTTCAAATCATGACCCCCCGGGGTCGGGTGGGGCCGCAATGGACGATCATAGTTTTACATAGGAATATATAGGAAAAATCTTTAAAGATCTTCTTCTCAAGAACAGCAAAGCCATGATTGGTCACATTTATATGGAAGCATTCTTAGATTAGTGTAGAATCAAGTTTGTTCAAACATGACCCCTGGGGGTCGGGTGTGGCCACAATGGGTGATCAAAGTTTTACATAGGAATACATAGGAAAATTTTTTAAAGATCTTCTACTCAAGAACAGCAAAGCCATGATTGGTCATATTTAAATGGAAGCATCCTCAGGTAATGTAGATCCAAATTTGTTCAATTCAACCCCCCCCCCCCCCCGAACCACTTTTATTAGCTCACCTGAGCCAAAGGCTCAAGTGAGCTTTTCTGATCACTTTTTGTCCAGCGTCTGTCTGTCTGTCTAGCTGTCTGTCCGTCCGTCTGTCTAGCTGTCTGTCTGTCTGTAAACTTTTAACATTTTCAACTTCTCCAGAACCACTGGGCCAATTTCAACCAATCTTGCCACAAGGTATCCTTGGGTGAAGGGGATTCAAGATTGTTCAAATGAAGGGCCACACCCTCTTTCAAGGGGAGATAGTGAAGAATTAGTGAAAAATTAATAGCATCTTTTAAAAATCTTCTTCTCAAGAACCACAGGGCCAGGAAAGATGAAACTCATGTGGAAGCATCCTCAGGTAGTGTAGATTCAAGTTTGTTCAAATCATGACATTCGGGGGTAGGGCGGGGCCACAATAGAGGATCAAAGTTTTACATAGAAATATATAGAAAAAATCTTTAAAAATCTTCTTCTCAGGAACAGCAAAGCCCTTATTGATTATATTTATGTGGAAGCATCCTCAGGTAGTGTACGTTCAAGTTTGTTCAAATCATGACCCCCGGGGGTAGGGTGGGGCCACAATGAAGGATCAAAGTCTTAAATAGAAATATATAGGAAAATTTCTTCTTCTGAAGAACTGCAAAGCCATGATTAGTCATTTTGATATGGAAGCATCTTCAGCTCGTGTAGATTCAATTTTGTTCAAATGATAACCCCCGGGGGTAGGATGGGGTCCAATGGGGGATCGAAAGTTTTACATAAGAACATTAGGAAAAAAGATTTCTTCTCAAGAAAAGCTATGTTTAGTCATATTGATATGGAAGTATCCTCAGAAAGTGTAGATTCAAGTTTGTTCAAATGATGACCCCTGGGACCCCACAATCGGGGATCAAATTTTTACAAAGGAATATATGGGAAATTTTTTTAAAATCTTCTCAAGCACAAGAAAGCCATTTGATTTGTTATATTGATATGTAAGCATCATCAGATAGTTTAAAATCCCCCCCCCCCTCCCGGTAATCTTTTCAATACTGAAATGATTTGTACGTTTGCCTACCCAATGTGCTCAGGTGAGCATTGTGGCCCATGGGCCTCTTGTATTTAAACTTTTAAACCGTTCAAGACTAAACTGATTTCTGCTTTTTCCTAGCCATAGTGCTCAGGTGAGCAATGTGGCCCCTGGGCCTCTTGTTTTTAATTTTATATTATCTATTCCTTTATTTGCTTAGCTTGACATTGAATGATCAGTTACATTACTACATTTTGTTATATTTATTTTTGAAATAATAATTTCACAGGTGAATCACAAGAAGCAACTACCTAAACAAAGTTGAGAATCTGAGGGTGTCCTACCATACCTATCCTGTCCTGTTTGAAGAATTCCAGGCCAAGAAAAGTGATGCGCAGACTTCTACACTCTCTGCACATTTACTTGTTTGACAAAGCAATTTATTCCCAAGTCAATAAAACAATGTATCAATGTTTTCAATATCTTTATTTGAATTCAAGATAAAAAGGTTATTACATGTACATACCAATTCTTGTTTTTTTGTGTACTGGTAATACATGCTACGAAAAATTGTAATATCATAAAGTGTAGTCACCCTGATGCTTATACTTATGTGACTTTTTTTATTTAAGAGGTCTTCCCAAGTTAAGTCAGTAAAATCTAAATCTGCAAAAATTCTATCATTAAGGATTCAAAAATACCTTCCAGTTATGGCTGAATTGTCATGGATTCTACCTGCATGTATACTATAATTGAACTATGCCTATATAATTCAATAACTGTGAACAAACTCCAACATTATACCCCCTATACATTTTTTTTTCTGAAAATGCCAATATCAGTTTTCTAAATGTGACCTTGAACTTGCCAAAATGATACTGGTTAAGAAAGAAAAGATGCATCTTCTATTCATCATAAATCTTTAAATAAAAGGGAGATATTTACTTTTTCTCCATTACAACATTATGGACCTGACATGAGCAATTTTTTTTGCCAGTGACCTTGAACTTGCCACAATATCATGGGTAAAGGTTATGATGTACTTTCAGCTTACAAATAATCTTTGAAGTTTCCAGTTTCAATACTTATCCATGAGGGAGTAATGAAATGAAAACAAATTTCACACATTTACTGCCAGTAATCTTGACATTGGATAAGGTCATGAAACACCATTTAGTCATAAGCAATCTTTGTGTCAAGTATCATTTGCAAATTATGCATTTGACAAAGGTAATACACTTTTTCTGCCAGTTACCTTGAACTTGCTTAAAAATGACCTTGATTTAAGATCAGTCATAACCTCAGGTCATGCTCAATACTTGTGATAAGTATGAGCCTCTAAACGTTCTCAATTACAAGATATAGTCAAACAGGAATTATAGATTTTTATAAATTTTTATTTTATAAAAATCACCTCAAACTTCATCAAATAACCTTGGGTCAAGGCCATCACACATATATTCAATTTATGCATGACACACAAACTTTCAATGCTTCTTCAATAGGATATCAGGGTTTGGGCTACAGTCAGCCTTTTCATTAGCCCTCATTCAAAAAAGTGTAAGGTAAATATGAACAACATAAAGAAAAGAAAATGAAAGAAAAGACAAAAATTTTATATTACTTAAAGATGAATGAAAAATGAATCTTATACTTGTGTATTTGGAGCTAGATTTGAAAAAAAAACAAAAATCTAAGTTATAAACTTGACTGCCGTTAATTTGAATGTATTGTGTAAAAATATTATACATGTGAAATATTCTACCACTTTCTACCATTGGCCCATACATGTCTGAGAGAGGAACAAACGACAACTCTGCATAGGAGATTGACATTCTACAAGTTTAAATAAGGTCCACAGTATCAGTTAACATAATAAAAAACTATACTAACATCACATGTAATTTTTTTTTCTGTAGCCAGAAGATTAATAATAGAACAATAATTTCTTCTTGGGTTGCAGTTTTGTTGAAGTGTATACAGTGAATTGTTAGATTATGGTCACTTGACATAGGTGGAGTAAAACCTCTCTTAATGATAAAACTTGGATATTTCAGAGTTCCACAGATCCATATACATGTAGGGCATTCAGGTGGGTTCAATTTCTGGTGGCCAGATAGTTAAATTGGTAGAGCAAATGACTACTGATTCAGGGGGCCCTGACTTGAATCCTGGTCTGGTCCATACACCCCATTGCTTATCTCTTTTTTTGTCTATGCAAAGAACTTGACAATGCAGACTTTCCCTCAATGATAGAAGTGCTTGTCTCTGCAGACTGTACTTGTGACCTATAGTACACATACACAAGGAAAAATCTTTTAAGACTTTAAGAGAACATAGTGTCTTTTTGAATTGATCTATTTCATGTTTCAATGTTGTTAACAGCATATTTCTAAGTTATAATAAAATGATACATACACATGTAAAAATTGACTCACATTTTTTCAGGTAATCATATTGACTTGTTACAATCACTGGAATCTTGGACATCCATCGCATTCAAAGACAAGTGTCACAGAAGGTGTGTTAGACATACCCTTGTTGCACTTCATATCTGAAACAATGACACCAAAAATTTGTAGGGGATGTTTCATTAATCATTACATGTAACTGATCTTTTTAAATTAAATACAGTGGTCTGCAACTGCACTAGAAAAACATGAAATCAAAAGGCCCATGGCTACAATGATCACCTTAGTCACTATGGCCATGTTGTTCTTTATAAGCAGATTCTCCCCCCCCCCCCCCCCCGGCCCATATCTTCCAAAGTAAAACTTGTTTTGCCTGTTCTGGCTCAACCCTAGCCCCTTGAGACATGAGGATCCCAGCTTCCCTAGAAATATTACTTATCTTTTTATTGTTCTTGAGAAGAGATTTTTAAAGATTTGTTTCCATATATATTCCTTTGTAAAACTTTAATTGCTCATAATGGCCCCACCATACCCCCCGGGTCATAATTTGAACAAATTTGATTGAACGTATAATACACAACCTAATGCTTCCATGTAAATACAGTTGAACTTCAGTATCGAGAACACTGATATCTCGAATACCATGGATATGTCGAAGTCCCAATCGCTTATTGTTTAAGTAATATACCCTTGATATCTCGAATCCTCAGATATCTCAGAGTTTTTTCTTGGTCCAATCGATTTCAAGATAATGAGATTTTACTGTATGAACAATTATGCCTTAGCTTGATTGAGAAGATTCTATGAAAAATTCCTACATATTCTAATGTAAAACTTGATCACCCATTGTTGCCCCATACTACCCTAGAGGGTCAATTAAGCTATGAATGATCGTGAATCTACACTTGAATCTACACTATAAAATAAAGCTTGCACATAAGTTTCAACTCACCTGGCCCAGTGGTTCTTGAGAAAGATTTATATTTTATCAAATATGTCATAAAATTTTCAGCTAATTATCTATTATCTCCTATTGAAAGAGAGCGGGACCTTTAATTTGAATATTCTTCATTTGATCCACAAATTTAGATCAGAATTCAAAGCTCAATTGAGCCTTTAGCACAGGAAAGCTAAATATGTTTCAAAATTAAGAGGACAATCATTTCATTCTAAGAAGGGGGGATAGAGGGCTATTTTTCAAGTCAGCTTATTTCTTTCCATACCACTACCAGTGAAGGACAAACTAACTATTTTCAAGATGATAAATACAGAAAATAATATATATTTTTTCTTCACTTATAACATTTTTAGATCCCCCCCCCCTACACACAAACAAAGGGGGGTGGGGGGGGGAGAAGGACAAATTATTTGTTTTCAACATTTTGAGGTTCAGATTATTTATTTCCAAAATCTGCAAGTCACTTCCCCCTTTCAGAATCAAATGGTCTACTCGCTTTCCACAGGCACTTGTTTCTGTAATACTTTTTTCAACCCATAGTATGATAGTATATTAAAGGTGGTTGGACACAGATTTGAAGTTAATATTTTCTCAAATTTTCTGTAAAATTTCATGACTTATATGTTGCTATAGCATTTCATACTAAAATATAATAAAAATCTTATTTCATCTCATAGTTATTGAAACTTCAAATTTCTGAACGCGTTTGATTGACACATCCTTGCACTTTCACAAATTTTAATTTTATTCTTAATACTTAAGAAAAGTGGCAATTTTGTTGTGCATTAATGAAAAATATTAAAACTATAATCCAGAAAATTCAGAGTAGAAATGTTCGAAAGCAAAACCCACTCACAGTATTGTCAGTCCGTGCTCAGTGGTGTGTGCAGACTTTAACAATTGAACACACCCGGTGAATCGTAAACATTAACAATAACAGAGCTCGTGCCCTGTTTACAAAAACAGTTTACGTTTCACGGGTGTATTCAATTTGTTAAGCTCTGTACACAACACTGAGCACGGGCTGACGATATTAGTGAGGGGGTTTGCTTTTGCACATTTCTACTCTGAATTTTCTGGATTATAGATGTAATGTTTTTCATTAATACACAACAAAATTGCTTCTTTTCTTAAATGTTAGGGATAAAGATAAAATTTTTGAAAGAGCAAGGATGTGTAAATCAAATGCGTCCAGGAATTCGTAGTTCCAATAATTTCCAGATAAAATAAGTTTTTAATTATATTTTCGGGTCATGGCCGTAGGAAGCGGGGGGGGGGGGGGGCTGTGCCCCCCAATAATTTTGCCGATATATAGATTACTGTAGAAAACAGAGCTACTACATGCTTGTGCCCCCTCAATAAAAACGTCTAATGACCTTTTTTTTTTTTGCTTGTCAAGGAATTTTTGGTTGATAGTGCCACAGGCACTTGGGGTCTGGACCCCCCCCCCCCTTTTCCATTTTTTTTCTTTTTAAATATGGGGTCAAGTCACCTTTTTCCTATTTTTGTATTCTAATATGCACTATATGTTATCAGTAATGTAACTCTTTTGTCTGTGTATGCTGTTTTTAAATATACCGTTTTCGACTGATACATAAAAAGAGAGAAGGCTTGCAACTCTTTTCTCGTCGTCTGCCTCACCTCGCTTAAACTTCGCCTGATTATTTATCTAAAGCATAAGAACACATGGAATATGCATACATCAATAAATTTGTTACACATTCTTCTTCCTTTTCGTATTTCCATTTAATTTTTATGTGCCCCCGATTTGTAAATATTTCGATTAAATCAACCGCATCTAGGGTAAATTTTGTTGATGTGCACTAGCTGGGACGGAAGTGTCCGGTATTTTCGGGCGTCATCATTAAATGTAATGTCATTCGGAACATTAAATGAAAGAGGGAAAAATATCCCGAATTTTCTCTTCATAATATATGTAACGGTAAGTTTTGTGTATAAGATAGCTCTAACTAGCAGATTCTAATGGATGAAGATTCACATTCAGCATACGACTTAGACAACCAAATTTCTCAATATTTTATTTCAAAGCTTGGAATTTTTATTTAATACAGAACATTTGTAAAATTAGAGTTACCGTTATTGCACTTCCGTCCCAGCTAGTGCACATCAACAAAATTTACCCTAGATGCGGTTGATTTAATCGAAATATTTACAAATCGGGGGCACATAAAAATTAAATGGAAATACGAAAAGGAAGAAGAATGTGTAACAAATTTATTGATGTATGCATATTCCATGTGTTCTTATGCTTTAGATAAATAATCAGGCGAAGTTTAAGCGAGGTGAGGCAGACGACGAGAAAAGAGTTGCAAGCCTTCTCTCTTTTTATGTATCAGTCGAAAACGGTATATTTAAAAACAGCATATACAGACAAAAGAGTTACATTACTGATAACATATAGTGCATATTAGAATACAAAAATAGGAAAAAGGTGACTTGACCCCATATTTAAAAAGAAAAAAAATGGAAAGGGGGGGGGGGGGGGAGTCCAGACCCCAAGTGCCTGTGATACGTTTACGAAGTTTCATGATCGGCTAAGTTTCTTACTCTGAACTTATTTCCATTAAATCAGTTGATCAAGCACTTGTAGAAGGACAGTTCCCTTTTTGTGTCGTATCTTGGGGTCATTGTTACACCTGCAAGTCAGTAATTTGCTCACAAATACCATAAAACACCACATGTTCTACTTTTTCGTCTCTACTTTCGTTTTGATTTAATGCATTTCCGTGAATATAAAGCTTACTTCCGGTAAAGGGACAAGTCATTAAAATGCTTTTTTAAATAAAAATAATGTAAAGGGATATCTCTTTACAGTAAAGAGATATCTCTTTTTGCTTGAGAGATATCTCTTTTGGACACTTTTGAAAGATATCTCTTTCACTTAGAGAGATATCTTTTAAGATAAACTAAGAGAGATATCTCTTTTACATTGAGAGATATCTCTTTAACTTGGAAAGATATCTCTCAAAGTAAAAGAGATATCTCTCTAGGTGAAAGAGATATCTCTTTAACGCTAAGAGATATCTCTCTTAATGAAAGAGATATCTCTCAAAGGAAAAGAGATATCTCTTTAAGTGGAAGAGATATCTCTTTAAGTGAAAGAGATATCTCTTTAAGTGAAAGAGATATCTCTCTTAGTGTAAGAGATATCTCTCTAAGTGAAAGAGATATCTCTTTCTTAGAGAGATATCTCTTTAAATTGAGAGATATCTCTTTAAGTTGAGAGATATCTCTGTTTTTTAAGAGATATCTCTCTAAAATAAGAGATATCTCTGTAATTTTGAGTGAAAATTTATTTTACGAATAAATAGTAAAAGGGCTTGCCATACTTTCTTAACTTTTTCTTTACATCATAAGGTCAATTAAACAACATGTACGAAGTAGCATAAAAGATTGGAAATGTACTCCTTAGAAGAACCTTTTACTTCTTTTTTTTTTTAATGAACTTTTTTATTGTGATAATTTTTCATGTAAAACTAGAGCCTCATTGATTACAGCACTCACCTGTGTAACCTTAGCCCTACTGTTCTTCAGAAATAGACTTAAGAATTGTTTCCCTCTTCAATCCGATGAAAAAAAAAATTGAACCCATATAAGGCTCCTTCCTAGCTGCAAAGGATCATGACTAACCATACTTATCAAAACTTTAAACCATGGGCCAGGGGATGCTTCAAATATAATAAAATGACTAAATTTACTTTACTTCTAAACTAATTAGATTCGATTTCTATAGCCATTGTAACTCTAACCAAGGAAATGGTATTCAAGGTAAACCGTTTCAAGGCTCTTGCATTCATCTATGTAACGTTCGAATCGATGATATTATATCTTACTTGCTTTCAGGAAATTAATTAATTAAAAATAATCTGGAGACATATATAATTTTATCTCGGGATATTATGGTTGCTAACTCAAGTTCCTTCCTAACACAGGCTAGTAAAGATGTGACATATTTCAAGTTAAAGTAATAATTCTACATGACATTTGTGTGTTTCATTTTTATACATACTGGTTTGCATTCTAAAGTAATATCGCGTATTCTAAATAGATTTATTAATGTATTTATGTATTAAAAAAACATCTAAATGTTTTTTTACCTTTTGCCACGTTATGACAACCTTGAAAATTACAAAGGACCATTCTCTATAAGGCAGTTTTTTGGCCTACAACGACTTCAAATTTTCAAGTAGTATTTTTTCCTTCAAAAACTGCATGAATCAGTAGGCTAATGATCCAATTTAATGACAAATGCTGATTGGTTAACGATGATATACCAGTAGTATTTGTTATGATATAAGGTGACAAAGAAATGTACTATCGGTCCGTTTTAGCATTAGAGTAATGGAAAAACTCAAGAGAGTGGGTGTGTTTGGTAACTCCGACTCGTGTCATAACCACCTTTAACCAACACTAAAATTTACTTGTAAACTTCTTATAAACATTAAAGGTGACTACCAAATTATGAACTTGGTTAAAGGTGGTTATGACATGTAAATAAAAACTATTCGCTTCATTTTTACTATATTTGCAGGAAAATATAATAAATGAAAATAAAAGGCTATTAGCTTATTATGTAGATAATTTTATTATTAACTTTCAGTTAGAGCACTTAGTTCTGTTAGATAAGCAAAACTTATATAAGCCATGCATTTTTACTCGAAAAATGTCAATTTTTTACGAAACAATATTAAATCAAAGGACTGGAAAGATTTGAATCTATGAAATTACATGTAAAGACAATTCTCATTGAACCGTCTGCTAGAAAGAAAGGAGGAAAATACCTTTTACATACTAAGGTGTTGATATCAGACATTCATTACAATTAATTTTAATTATTTTAGTTTAGTTTATTTATGCAATATTTGTTGTACTTATTCCTTAGGAGTACCGCATGTCTGTTAGTACTAGAAATGGCAAAAGCTATCTTTGTTGTAGTGGGCAGATACAGATTTGTTATTTGTGTTATTGACATATTTTTCTATAGGTACACATTTAACTTTTAAAGATAGGGAATTACTGATGGGATGGTTTCATAATTGGAGTTCTGGCTCAACCTTTCAGAGGGACCCTCATATTTTTCCGTACGAGTGAAATAGGATCCAAGTATTTTGAATTTGTTACCTGGGTGTTGAGAGAGGACTCAATCTATTTGGATTTCAGGAAGCAGCACGCATCTTTGGTAGCATTATTAGCCACAAGAAAAGTAGTTCTGTCTTTAAAAAAAGTAAATGCCATGGGGGAAAGGAGTTACCTAAGGTAACATGTGATTGATAATGGAATGTTGCTTTACGCCATTTCAGAATTTTTCACCCAGATAAAAAGATTATCCGCTTTAGATGAAGTGTCACAATGTTGATTTATGCATGGTTTCATTACTAGCGGGAACTCCTTTTTTTAAGGTGAAAGATTCATGACTTTTACTTTTAACGCCGAAGACTTAGCAAAGGAACAGTCACTAGCCGCGTTAAATGCCTTACATTCGGCACACCTCGGCCGATTCGTACCTCATCTAACCTCGGCTGTATCATGTAAACCTCCATTGAACCGGAGCTACTTTATACGCAGTATGGCTGCGCCCAATAATTACACGTGCACAGTGTGCTGAATTCGATCTGTTAACAAATATGTAATTATGTGAAGATACTTAGTGCATATTTCTTGGTAAGTGTTATTCTTAGTGTTACCTAAATGCTTTTGAAAATTTTTAACGTATATCAGAAGCATGTTTTTTATCGTTTTCAAAGCGTTACGTTTTCCCTATGTGGTAAACAGGCAGCCTTATCACAAACGTTAAGCGGAGACGCATATCAAGTTTCCTCGTACAGCCGAGGTTTGATGAAGGTGACGGAATCAGCCGAGGTTTGCGGAATGAAATGCCTTAGAGTTTGACGCGGCACTGGGAACGAGTATTGAACCCTTGGGCATAAAGAGTTCAAAGCGAGCGACAAACTCTTAGGGCCCATTTTGTACCGGGGATGTTAGTCTATACATATACTAAAATTTTGATATGCATATGGGAAGGAGCTGTTTAAAATCTCCCTCGTTTTTACGGAGTGCCGTTAAAAGGGGGCAGGGACTTGACTTTTATATATACATTTGTGTTTTATATTTTACATATCAATTTAAATTAAATATATTGTAATACATTCAAAATGAAATGAAATCTAAACAATTCTTACGATGTTATTTCATTTTACTTCATATAGTTTTAATACAACCGTTCTGAGTTTAATATACTGACTACTCATATGTATGATTAATGAATATGTACTTGTATTAATTTGTCTTTATTTTCTGTTAATTTAGAATCTATTTTATTAATAACAAGTCAATTTTTATTCAATCACAAGCAAAAGTCGATCAATGTTTTTAACATTTGATACATAACTATGATAGTTAAATAAATACTTCGAAACCACATTTCTTATATGAGATTTCATGCGTAAAATAGGTAGCACATCTATAAAAACAATACCCAACATTTAACTTTCATAATCACGTTTTCAACTTTAGTCAAATGCTGCATAATATCTCGTTGCAAGTTATCCCAAGAGTGCACCTCACAACCCGTAAGTCTTAAATCTTAAAATGGACCCAACAAGTCATTTTTCAGCATAGCACCTTATTTGTTCTGGATAAGAAGAATAAGTTTCAAATGTACTTCACTCTTAAAGAACCTTCAGTTCAAAGATACGAGAACGCAACTTAGGTAAGCTTAAATATGCTTTAGACGCAGCATCGGACATTTATGCACCAAGTGAATGATCAAGTATAAGCTCTAAGAGCAGGTCAGTTCATATGCTACCGTCTTTCTTCCTAGCGGCAAAGTAGAACTTCTGAAAATTGCATGATTTTTCTTTCAGAAGATGTAGGGATAGGCCAAAGGTCAGAAGATAATCGTTTAGTATGTTTTCTAAACTTTCAACTACATTTTTGTGTTTTTACTGTTTCTACTTTCCAAAATAGCCTGAATTTCTTCTTCTGAGACTTTTCCAAAGCGTACATCAACCATATTTGTTCAACCAAACGACAGGAAAGATAACTCATTAAAGCGTAATCTGACGTCATCGGTCAAGAATAATACAGTTATGGAATGGGTACTCTAGAAAAAGCAAATTTATTTAGGAATTTAAAGGAGGAAACTATTTCCCGAAGCGGCGAAGCAGGTCAGTTCCAAAATCGATGTAAGTCTAACAACAACTTACACTACAAATATAAATACTTTGTTTCAGATGCTTCACCTACTGGGGCATTTAAATTCTCAATTCCATAGATGGTGGAAGGATGTAACCTGGAAAGCACATAACATAAGCCTCTTAATTTGCAAAGATTATGTATATTTTTATACTTTACATATATGTCATGCCTATTTAAAAAAATTCAAAGATATATTTTCTTGTAAAATTTATTTAATTTTCTATCCTAAATCTAACCTGTACTAAGTTACAAAAATGCAGAGTGAAAATGTATTTTTCAAGTACATATATATGAAATTTATATTGTTGTAATTTGTTTATAATGGTATCCTATAGGCCATGCAAATTGCCCAGTCATAAGCTTGGGATTATGACTCTCTATGGCAACGACCGTTGACAAGCGCAACTGATCATTTTCCTGTATGATATTACAACATGGTTGATGGGAAGAACACACAAGGAAGTCTGATACAGAGGATCAGCAAAAATGCAGGTCTTTCATGTGTTTACACCAACCACTGCATAAGAGCTACTTGTAAAACCATGCTAGATGGTTGAGACTATGAGTCTCGGCACATAATTGGTATATCTAAACAAGATCAGAAAGTAGCTTAAAAAATTCCAAAAATTAAGTGATTCCAAGGAACGCAATATGTCAGATACCTTGACAGCAAAAATATCTAAATGAATATATTAGAAATTCATGATGGCGGCGATGTGTAATTATCATTTCTGAATTAATAGGAAATGAATTATTTTTTGCCTCTGTTTCAGACTTCCTTGATTTTCTACAATACTTCAAATTCTGATTTAATGCATCTCTACAAACATCTCACCAAAACACTAAAATATATACATGTACATTTTTCTAATTCTCCTAAATTATGGTTTACTAGCGGTCAAGATGATATTAAGGTAAACTTGGAAGACAAGAGGCCATTTTAAGCACTAGACAAAATTGCTAACGCTTCATTCAGTATTCTATTTTATTATTGAATACTTGCTTAATCAGCTCTTGTATTTTCATATGCTCTTTTGGCCAATGTAGTCTTATTGGCAGATGCCTTGGTTTCATGACAAGACCCTCAAATGACCTTCGTACTCGAAAACCAATTTCCTGAAGTCCACTGCACACTGTTTCTGCATTGATAAAAAGTTGGTGGTTACAAATGATTGTTAGTGACGTTGCAACATGAGCAGTTTCCAAGTCAAAAATCAAATGATATAGGGCGGTTTGTCTATCACATCACATAAACAATAACACAGTGTCCTGATATCCATATCCCGACCACCTCACATCCAGTTGCCCCAGTTTTACGGAACAATCTTGCCATTGGTGTGTTGTGACAACTGAATGCTGTGCAATCTATAGAAAACATTTTAATGTTTGTTAATATATCTGCAGCAGTTTTTCACAAGAGGAAAGAAAAAATCTTTGTATTTTTAAAATTTTTATAAACCTTTCCAATGAAACACTCTGCAAATACGATATTGACTACTTTAACAGGTTCTTCTCGGGTCAAACCCGCAAATATTGTTAATTTTTTTTTCTCCTGAGTCTCATACTACTATAAGCAGTTAATTATTTCCCCAAAAAACCGTGAGCAAAATCTTCATATTTTCTATGAAATAGTTACGCCTCAGAAGACAGTGTTTTTATTTATCAGTTTAGACATTAAAATGACTAACTTTGCACTTTAGTAACATTTTTACACATATGATCAGAAACAATTTTTTAAAGGAAAAAGTGAATTTTCTTTGGTGGTAGTTAGCAATTCTGTTTTATGTACATATTTTTTATTCATAACCCATCTGAATACAATCCTCAAACATTTTCCTAATTGCACTCTAAAAAGCTTCTAAATATTATTTTAAATGAATG
Organism: Saccostrea echinata; assembly: GCF_033153115.1. Taxonomy (NCBI): domain Eukaryota; kingdom Metazoa; phylum Mollusca; class Bivalvia; order Ostreida; family Ostreidae; genus Saccostrea; species Saccostrea echinata. The sequence continues at coordinate 64,589,690 of NW_026889803.1, forward strand.
ATATCAAGCCATTGAAAAGACATATAGTAATAGAAAGAGTCTGCATAAAACTAAAAAGAAATCTTTCCATCCTAAATTTTAATTTAACTAATCTTATCCATTGTCTTACATTCATTCATGTTTTCTGTTTTTCAGCGTGTAGCTTGAGTAAAAAAATATTTTGACATTCACAATAGTATTTCACATACATGTACGTCCTTATGTAATAATATGCCCTTATCACATGCATATGGAGTTTATGTCTCCCAGTTGATTCGATACGCAAGATTATGCTCTACGTACGAAAAATTTCTAAAACGAGGCAAGTTATTGACAAACAAGTTGATGAAACAGGGATATCAACAGCTTCATTAAAAGTCATCATTTTCGCAAGTTCCATGGTCGATACAATGTCCTTGTCAGTAAATGCAATCTATCATTAAGTAGAATGCTGAATGACGTCTTTCATACTAATTTTTAGGCCATTATTCTCACACTGAATTGTCTACGGATTTTTCCGTTTGCCCGATCATGACAAGGAGCACACGGAGGGTGTTAGTGGTAGACAGGGTATGCTTACGTCTCCATGTCACCTGATCCCACCTCTGATGTTATTATAGGTCCGTGTTTTCTCTGCTCCCGATTTGTATTGTTTCAATGGACTTTTGAGCTTGATTACTGTTCTTATCTTCATATTTCATTCCTCAAATTTTTTTATCTTAGTAATATTAATGTCCATTACCAATCATAAATTAAAGTCCAGGTTTTAGACATCATAGATAGCTGCTTTTTCAACAAAAATGGAACATGTTGAAATTAAAAGAAGTGCTTGAGTTTCTGATTGACAATATCTAGGTACATGTAGTTTTTGAAGATCGAGCTTTGCAACAATCTGTTGGAATTCCCATGAGTACTAATTGCGTCCCTTGATAAGCAGACCTATTTTTTATTCATATAAAACAGAATTTATTCAAAACCTTTCACATGAAAAGAAATAACTTGCTGTGGCCTTCAATTCGACATTAAGATATATCGACGACGTTATATCAATTAACAATATTCATTCTCATTCCAACGTTGATTCGAAAATCCCTTTGAACTCGAAACAAGAGGCCCACGGGCACACATCGCTCACCTGAGCGCACTGGCTAAGAAAAAGCATAGATCAATTCAACATTGAAAAGTTTACATTGAGGGGCAAGGGGTGCAAACTTAAATTTAACACTTTGAGGATGCTTCCATATCAATATCAGTAATGGATTTGCTGTTCTTAAAAGTTAAAAGTTTTTCCCCTATATATTCCTTTGTTAAAAAAATTGATCCCCCGTTGTGGCCCCTCCCTTCCCCTGGGGGTCATGATTTAAACAAACCTGAATCTACACTACCTGAGGATGCTTCCATGTTAATATGACTAATCATGGCTTTGCTGTTCTTGAGAAGATTTTTTCCTATTAATTCCTTTTTAAAGATTTTTCCTATATAATCCTATGTAAAAATTCAATCTCCCATTGTGGCCCCACTCTACCCCCTGGGGTCAACATTTGAACAAATTTGAATCTACCCTACCTGATGATACGTCCACATTAATATGATTAATCATGGCTTCGCTGTTCTTGAGAAGATTTTTCAAGATTTATTCCTATGGAAACCTTTGATCCCCAATTGTGGCCCCACTCAAACCCCGGGGGTCATCATTTGAACAAACTTGAATCTACACTATGTAATAAAGATTTCCTTTAAGTTTCAGCTTTTTTGGCCCAGTGGTTCTTGAGAAGTTTTTTAAAAGATACCACCAAATTTTCACTATTTCTGAATTATCTCCCCTTGGAAAAGAGCGTGACCCTTCATTTGAACACAGTTGAATTCCTTTAACCCTAGATTGCTTTGCGGCAAGTTTGGTTGAAATTGGCCCAGTGGTTCTTGAGAAGAAGTCGAAATTGTGAAAAGGTTACAGACGGACAGACAGACAGACAGCTAGACGGACAGTCGGACTACAGACAAAATGTGATCAGAAAAGCTCACTTGAGCTTTTAGCTCAGGTGAGCTTATACAAGACACCACTGCGCCTGATACATACAGGATTACTCCTTGAACCTGATCAATGTAGAGGTCATGTCAAAAGTGACCAATCGACAAGGGTTGCATATTCCTCCTTGTCTTGGCTGTTTTCAGGGGACGATGCTTTCGCCCTGTCCAAAGTTTGTAAATTTTATAGGATTCGATTAGGATAGGATGCGATTAGGCGATGCTACATACTAGTTTTACATTAGAGCATCATGATAAAAGTTTTATAGATACTAAATTGTAAAGAAATATGATAAGAAATATGATTTCCAAATGAAATTCCTCAATGTTATTTTATTTTGCACAAAAATACAGCTTTTAAAGAAACCATAACAAATAAAACTTTAAAAAAAAAAAAAGAAAAAAAGGATCACGATCGTATTTAGTGAACACGTACGACGTCTTGTTTGTAGACGTAAATTGTCAACACTAGTTGACTCTGACTGAAATTACCGTAAAAACACTTTGTAGATAGAAAATAATTAAAAACGCCTACGTTGTATGCATTCGTATTTCTAATAGGATTTAATTACCAAGGCCACCATATTACGTGCAGAGTGACAGTATGTTTATTTCGAAGTTAAAATCGTGCACAGGGATCAGGTGACTAGGAGGAGTATGCATCGTATTTGTAAATGTAAGGCTTGAATGCTTGTTAAATAACCACTAGACCCTACTGTAGTCATTCGGCCGTCCATTTGGTATATCCATATACAGATGTTTACAATCATATGACCGACTTCTCGCAAAGCTCATCCATCACTAACCGAAATTAGGCACAATAAAACTGTTACGGCAAGCAATGGAAAATTGTATATAATGACCGATCCATTCCCCAAGGCCGGCCATTTGCAGCTTGCGCTACAGTATTAAACTATGCACAACTTTGAGAAGGCAGTTTCAATTTAAAACAATCTTTGGAGAAGTTTGTTTTCAATTCTTTTAAAGAAATTCTTTATAAATTTGTATCGTTTCCTTAGACTTTCGAGATTGAATACTGTTTGTTATCTTCATATTTCATTTTAACCACCGAACATGCATCTCTGTTGGTGGACAGTCTGTCCCCGAGGATATCTGTCGTTCGGTACTTATTCACTCATGAGTAGTACAAAGTATAAGGGAAAGATACTGGCAGACGCGTCGCCCAGACACAGACTCAAAGAGTTCAGTTGGTGTCCCTCGGATAATCCTCAGGGATATTAAACATTTGAACTATATTCAATCTTCGGACTCCCAGTTTTGGTATAAAAACAACAGTTCGTACACAGAATTGAAAAAGGAATGTAAAGTTTCTCTTAATGATATATTTGATGAATCCTTTTCCAATCCAATGGCATCTATTTCCAAATGTTCTGCTAAAAACTGTAAAACATGTGATGTTTTGATTACAAACTGTTCTTTTACGAGCAATTTGACAAGACATAGCTTCTATACCAAAACTTGGGAAAATCTGAACTGCAAATCTTGTCTACGGAATAGAATGTAACCTTTGTGGGCTTATTTATGTAGGTGAAACCAAGGGTTCACTTCATAAAAGAATATCGGGTCAAAGATTTCAAATAAACAACGGGGGCCAGCAGCTTCTCTTCAAGCACTTTAATTTACTTTATCATATTCTATTTTATCAATGAAAGTTACAATTCTAGAAAGATTTACCACCATACTAATAGTCCATCATTAAGTACACCTTTCCGTAGACAACGAGATGAATACTAGATTAGGAAACTAGGCACAGCCTTTCCATATGGAAGCATTGGCCATTGGATAGTATTGGGAATCTTTCAAGTCCACAGTGTAGCAATGTGAATGTGATGGGACTTTTTAACAATACTCAGAGACGTAAGCGTAGTCATTGGTCATACAATGAACTTATTATACACGATGTCTCATTTGATTCACTACTACCTTATGTAAATAAACAGTTAGGTCTCCATCACATTCGGACAAAACTTTACTCTGTCCCTTTGAAAGTTCTATATGGTTTATTTGAAAAGGTCAAGGAAAGTCCATTTGGATTCTTCGACACCAGAATACAGGCTTGGATCTGTTATTATGGATATTGCAAATCAAAGGCTTTTTAAATCTCCACGTTTTACGGAAGATAATACTACCCAAACAACCCGTTTGTTCCTTAAACTTCAATTTGCAAACAAAGGAATCGATGCAATTGATATTAGTAATATTCTTAATCACAAAAGGGTCCAGTCTTGTATTCCACCATATTTCAAGTTGAAGTCCACACCTTGTATTTCTTTTAAATATACATCGACTATTGCTTCCAAACTTTTTAATTACAAAAAAACACTATACGATGCCCAGATTCGAACATCTTATACATAATCCTCCTACGTGTCCATATTCTTCTTCACCCTATAACTATAGTCCTGCTGGACACGTCATTACTGGTGATGTAAACATAGTTAATAATGAGGACCTTAAATCCCTTATTTTAAAAGGACCAAAATTTATGGAACCTCATTCTTTCAACTGGCGTCATAATTTTATAAATATTATGAATTCTGTGGAAGATTACGCAAGGCGATGGGCCAAACACGAAAAAGATGACCTTGACACTTTGTCAGAATGGATTAAGAGCATCAGATGGATGTTGAAATCTCGCATTAAGCGATTGAGGGGCTGTATGAAAACTATTTATCCTTCTGTCTTTAATAATTCAGAAGTGAAAAAAAAGAATTAGATAGATACACGATCAGTATGTACTGGTTCCAGCTGACAAAGCTGTTAACAACATTGTCTTTTTTTGTAAGGCTCGTTATTTGAATTGTATTTTAGAGGAACTAGGATTTAATTCAACGGGTGGACTCATAGTCCCCTTTCTAAGGAGGAAATTCTTCAAAATCATATGTCCATATTAGATATTCTTAATATTCCCAACAATCAAAATGAATTTGAATTACCATACCTTTACTGGATTCCTAAACTTCATTAAAATCCTTACAAAGAAACATAGTGGGTTTCAGTAAATGTTCTACCAAGCCTCTTTCTTTACTCATCACTAAAATATTCACTGTAGTGAAGGAGAAACTTCAGGAGCACTGTACAATAGTATATTCGAGAAGTGGTGTAAATCAGATGTGGATACTTAAAAACTCCAAAGAACTTTTGGAAAATTTGAAATCCCAAAATTTTACTAAAATCTATAGCATCAAAACGTATGACTTTTCAACACTTATTCAACCATTCCCCACGATAAATTGAAGTCCAGGCTTTTTGACATCATAGACAGCTGTTTTTTTTAATAAAAATGGAACTCGTAAATATACTTCCCTTGTCATTGGTCATTTACAAAATTATTTTATTAAAAAGGACTCTGATTGTACACACAGGTACTCTGAGGTTGATATTAAAAAGATGCGTGAGTTTCTGATTGACAATATCTATGTAGTTTTGGGAGATCATGTCTTCCAACAATCTCTTGGAATTCCCATGGGTACCAATTGCGCCCCTCATTAGCAGGCCTATTTTTGTATTCATATGAAACAGAATTTATTCAAAAATTTCTATATGAGAAGAAGAAAATCCGACTGTGGCCTTCAACTCGACATTTCGATATATCGACGACGTATTATCAATTAACAATAGTTACTTTCATTCATATGTCGACTCGATATATCCCAGTGAGCTTGAAATAAAAGATACCACAGATTCAGACACATCTGTTTCATATTTAGACATTTTAATAGAAAATGACGTTGATGGTAATCTAACAACCAAGCTTTATGATAAACGTGAAGACTTCGGCTTTTCAATCGCCAAATTCCCTTACTTATGTAGCAATATACCCTTATCACCTGCATATGGGGTTTATGTCTCTCAGTTGATTCGATACACAAGAGCACGCTCTACGTATGAACAATTTCTAAAACGAGGCAAGTTACTGACAAACAAGTTGATGAAGCAGGGATATCAACAGTCTCGTTTGAAGTCATCTTTTCGCAAGTTTTACGGTCGATACAATGACCTTGTCAGCACATACAACCTATCATTGAGTCAAATGCTGACTGACGTTTTTCATACTAATCGTTAGGTCATTATTTATACACTGAATTGTCTACGGATTTTTTTTCCGATCATGACAAGGAGCTCACGGCGGGTGTAACCGGTCGGCAGGGGAAGCTCACTCCTCCATGGCACCTGATCCCACCTCTAAATTGTGAGGTCCGTGTTTGTCTGGTCCAAATTTGTATCGTTTCATTGGACTTTCGAGATTGAATTTTGTTCGTTTTTTTTCATATTTCATTATAAACATTTTAGTACCACACACACACACACACACAAACACACATAACCATCCAGCAAGGCACGCAAGGTGCATGAAAATCAAGTTTTAGGGCTAAATCACTCCCCGATCAACTACATTACACAAAAAAATTAGCAAGCCCTAAATTTTGAATGAATCTGAAAAAGAACTGGAAGTTTACATATAGTTTTTCATCTCATAAAGAAAATTAACTCCAGTGTCATGTACAAATGCTCGAATTGGGAGGGAAAAATTCGGTGGTGAACCACAACCGAAATACGTTATAACACCTTTAGCCATGTTAAATTCCCGTATACTTTAAAATTGCCGCTATGTCCATACACTAGTTTAATTCAGGGATCATTTTAAAGCAGTATTGGTAAAATGATCTATTGATTGAACTTAGTTTGAAAGTAAAGGTATTTATGTATTTTGAGATATAATGCCAAAATTGATAACGTTGGCACCTTGGGACAAACGATATCTCTTTTAAACTGACTTACAATCTCTTCGGCAACAAGAATGAAATCAAGATTCTTAGACGGTGATGATTGTTTCTTGAAAATTCATTTGAACCGCGAAGTAGCAGAGGTAGAGGATATTCAATGTTTTGTTTTTGGATATGGAATATAATTTTTATTCAAGAAATAAATCACAGTACTTCACTATTGAAAATGTAATAAAACATTAAATTCTACTTTGAATAAGTGCAGTAACACCAGTCACTAAAATCAGAAACAGGTTAAGAGTATTCTGTATCAAGTCTACATGTAGATTTTCATTTTATACGAAAAGTCAGTACGTACTATTGTCAAAATTATTTACAAATAATATCATTTCTTAGTTACTACAGCACAAATAGATTTGTATGCATTGCATCAATTAACAGTCTCCCGCGTGGCGCAGTGGTAGAGCGTCTGCTTCAGAGTAGCGGAGTAAGGTTCGAATCCCACTGTGGGACGTGGAGACCGGTCCTTCAAATGAGACCGTATAAATCGAGGTCCCGTGTCTCAGTAGATGCTGGCATGAAAAAGATCCCTCACTGCTCAATGGCCCTGAGTGCCGAGTATATGTCAAAATATGTAGCTCTCCATCGGCAAATGGTGGCGTCTCCATATGAGTGAAAAATTCTCGAGAGGGACGTTAAACAACAAACAAATCATCAATTAACAATAGTTACATTCATTCATATTTCAACTCGATATATCCCAGTGAACTCAAAGACACTATGTACAGAGTCTGCCACACCAGTTTCATATTTGGATGTTTAACCGACAATAGACGATAATGGCCATTATAACTAAAGTTCAATTCGTTTTGTCTGCACACATTAATGAGCACAGACTGACAATACTGGTGAGTTGGATTTGCTTTCTGGCACTTCTACTCTTAACTTTCTGGATTACAGTTTTTATATTTTTCATTAATACACAACAAAATTTCTACTTTTCTTAAGTATTATGGATTAAATTTACTTTGTGAAAGTGCAAGGGTATGTGTCAATCAAACGCGTCCCGAATTTCGTAGTTTTAATAATTTTGAGATCAAAGACGTTTCTGAACATGCTTTTAATATATCTCGGTGTGAAATGCTCTAGGAATATATAAGTCATGATATTATAAAGAAAATTTTAGAAAATATGAGCGTCAAATCTGTGTTCCAGGCACCTTTAATGTCTTACACAGTTAAATAATTGAAAATAATGTAATATATATTAATTGCTATAAATGTTCAACATGTTTTGGTTGATGTTAATCGTAATCTTGTTTTATTTTTCAACTGTGGTGGTAAAGAGACTGAATTCTTCAATCCATCACACATATTTAGACATAGAATGCAATGCAACAATTTCCATAACACCGTGGTACTGTACGATACTCTTATTTATAATAATAGTGTTCGCATTTAATAAAAGAAGTGAAATACCTATGCATGACATGTGTTTCGGAACGGAGAAGTCAATAATGATTGAAAATATTGTTAAATCACTATCATGGAACCATTCGGAAGACTTCGATTAGAGAGCTGAAGTCTAATATTCTCCTGACATAGATTTCGCCTTTTGTATCAGAATTCTTTAACGAATCATCCTCGTTCTTTGCAATGTTCTTCATACAGCAATCTAAGAAACTTTAAAATTTATATTATTATCTCGAAAGAATAAACAATTCAGAATGGCAGTACCTGTCATGACTTTATTCTTATTTAACATTATAAGGTAATTACATAATAAAACAATGGATCAAAACAATGGACAGTAATCAAGTATTATAGCAAGTGTCAATGAGTAAGCGCCGATCCTCAGTCTGGCATTCGGCGCCTAGAGCTTGCAGAAACGAGGAGTCATATAGTGCTGACAACCCTGGAGGTTAAACAGAAGTTGCCAGCGATGGCTTGTTGCAAAATTCTGCCAAGTGGATTGCTGTACGCGAATTTCGAGACAATAATTCATCCGCCAACAAGTGGCGGACAATTTGGCAAACAAGACATCATGTCTAATGCAACACGATGATTAGCAAAACAATTCAATGCAACATACAAGGTAACAACAATGTATAATCTGGCAAAACAATCCAATACAACATACCAGTATATCATCAAGCATGAACCGAGGGGAAAAATGGGGGAGGGGGTGTTCGAGAAAATGAGGAATGCAATGCACATGTGTCTACCATCAGAAAATTGGGAGGGTGTGTTGGGATGGTATAATGGAGCCATTCGCAAGCCATGAACAAATCTGCAATGTTCTTAAGGGGAAGAAGGACCTTTAGCTGAAAAAATACTTGTCATTCAATTTTTTTTATATTTTGTATATTTCTAATTAAGTATGTCCCACATATCTTAAAGCAGTTATATCATTAGGTTTCTTACCTTATTTTAGAGATATTGATTGACAAATACTATGCCCTACAGTATCTAAGTGGAGTTTTAATTCTCCACTTTTCCGGGCTCTTTACTCTGACCATAATGGGATTTTTAAAGCATATATAAAAAATATGTAAGTGAACATGTATCTTTTAAAATATTTTAGAGTTTGAATAGGGTTTAAAATTCGAAAAAGCAAGTTTCTTCTATCACACTGCATCTGGATAGGGAAAATTACGAACTTTTTAACACAACTTAAACAACAAAAAACGTAATTCACAAAAAATTCTATCATTCAATATTTTTAAATTTACGTTGAAATGCAAATCCTTCTAATTATTGATTAACTGTAAAAATTTCGAATGGTGAAGCTGACCTCAATATTGCACAGGGCATCGTTAAAGAGGACATAAGCATGACAAAAACGTGTCATGTTTACATTTCTCGAGTACGGGAAAAACCATCTATGACGTCACACGTAAGCTAAATAAGCGAAATAAGATATACCTACATAAGATTTCCGTCATCAGCCATGCAAAAATAATTTTTGTGCTCCCGTTTCTCAAAATATTTCATCATATACTGATTATGACCTGTTTTTACATAATAATACCGCCCCTGTATTCACCGAGTATGATCTTGCTGTACTAACAGATCGTGTATGACGTCACCGACGAATTGGACACGTAGTTTAGGGAAACAGAGGAGTGGATCAATCTTTTTCATAATTTGTTAATGTTTGGAAGAATATTAAACTTTTCATTTTTTTTAATATTAGATGGTAATTAAAGAAAAAAATGGTCAAAAAATTATACAAGAACTGATGCTTTACACGTTTTGCACTTATATAAACGGAGACTATGACGTAGTTAAACAGAGTCACGTGACCATGTGTCCTTCATCCCCTTAATACAGCAATCTAAGAAACTTTAAAATTTATATTAATATTTGTTGAACTAAAAATGATCTTAATGTCTTTATGCCTTGACAAGATCTTCAGAAAAGCGTCGTGACCAAAACATTACTTTTTCATGTCTGTCACCACGTAGAGACTCTTAAAACACGGTAATTGTTTGAACATAGACAATAATTTCTCTTCTTGAACTTTCCACACGCTTAATTCCTTTAACACAATATTGAATATCCAATGAAAATAAGGCTTCTCTTTTATAAAAGTAAGCTGTACTAGAATATTGTTTAAAGAATCTTCTCGCTGCCTGATCATAAACGATCTTTCAGGAACAATCAAAGAAGTAAAATGAACTGTAGTAAGTTCTTTGAGCGATTAATGTACGAGATGTACACTGGAGAAGAACACAACGAAACTGAAACCGATCTACTTATTTCAACGTTAGACGATACCAGTCCATGTGGACAACAAAATATTTCTGACCAATATACACAGCTGTATACGACATTCCGCATTAGTAAACTCATCCTTCTGTATGTCTCACCTTTCATTCTATTCTTTGGAGTCTTTGGAAACCTTTTGTCCTTCATTGTCTTGCAACACCAGCGGAAAAAGGTTTCGACCTACTTTTACTTAAGCATTTTGTCTATCGTAGATTTGGGTGTCTTGCTAACCGGACTGACAAGAATCTGGGGAGAACAGTTAACAGGGAAAGATATACAGGATTTTTCGGACTTAACTTGCAAGTTGTCCATCTTTTTCGGGCACCTGTTTAGCTACGCGTCGGTTTGGATTATCATAGCAGTGACAGTTGAGAGATTTGTTGTAGTCAAATATCCATTTCGTAACCTATCGAAATGTAGAATGCGCAAGGCAAAAATTTCATGTGCTATTATATTTACTGTCATTTGTATCATTAATGTACATTTTTTAGTGCTTGCTGAAATTCAAGTCAAAAATGGAGTTCCGAAATGTGCAATAATACCCTCTTCCTCAGCACTTATGCATGATATTTGGCCATGGATTGACGCAGCAGTATACTCATTTCTACCATTCTCAATTTTAGTGGTGCTAAACAGTGTTATTGTTCATTCTATTTGCAAAGCAAAGAAAAGACGAATACGTATGATGTCCTTTAACCGCCGATCAGTAGAATCTCCTTCCATTTCAAAATTTTCCAAAGAAAACAGAAAGACAACAGTGATGTTGTTGGCATTATCGTGTGCCTTTCTCCTTACTACATTGCCAATGAATGTAGCAATTATCATTAGCAGTTTTTGGAACAATTCTGTCAATCGGACCTTTGAAGAACTTGCCAAGCTACATTTAGTTAAAGCTATAGCTGAAATGCTAATGTATATAAATCACTCAATTAACTTTCTGTTTTACTGTGCACTTGGTGAGAAATTTCGCCGAGCAATGTTCAAAATTGTTAGAATTATGTGCAAACGAAGAAATGAGTCTGTTAATCAAGTGATTCGTATGGAAACAACTGGGATCAGACGTTTATCTAATGCATATGTTACAAAGAATTTGATATAGTGAGTTGTATCAATAATAAAAGTTGTAAAACTCTTTCATATCTTTTTAAAAATCTTTCATATCATTCTTTATATCATAAGGTCAATTGAACTAAAGATACTAAGTAAAAAAAATACCTGTAAAAAGCTGAAAAGGTAATTTAACTTTTCAAAGGACTTTTTACTCTTTCATATCTTTTTTTGAAATCTTTCATATCTTTCTTAATATCATAAGGTCAATTGAACTAAAGATACTAAGTACCTGTAAAAAGCTGAAAAGGTAATTTAACTTTTCAAAGGACTTTTTACTCTTTCATATCTTTTTTTAAAATCTTTCATATCTTTCTTAATATCATAAGGTCAATTGAACTAAAGATACTAAGTAATAAATACCTGTAAAAAGCTGAAAAGGTAATTTAACTTTTCAAAGGACTTTTTACTCTTTCATATCTTTTTTTAAAATCTTTCATATCTTTCTTTATATCATAAGGTCAATTGAACTAAAGATACTAAGTACCTGTAAAAAGCTGAAAAGGTAATTTAACTTTTCAAAGGACTTTTTACTCTTTCATATCTCTTTTTTTAATCTTTCATATCTTTCTTAATATCATAAGGTCAATTGAACTAAAGATACTAAGTACCTGTAAAAAGCTGAAAAGGTAATTTAACTTTTCAAAGGACTTTTTACTGTTTTATTGTTAATCTTTATTTTGATATCTTTTTTAAAAATAAGAAGAGGCCCTTGGCCATAGCGCTCACCTAACCTTCGTCCTGCTGTTCCACAGAAATACATACAAGAATTGTTTTCCACTTTATTCCAATGTCAAATTTTGAACCCATATTAAGATTCTTTCCGAGCTGCATAGGGTCAAAACCAAATTTGAATCCTGAATGCTACAAATATATCATATGAGTAAAATGCAAACGATTTCGCTGACATTTGCAGCAATAAACAACAATTAACTTCAAAGTCAGATCTGATTTAACGTCATCGTAAATGTAACTCCAATCATGGATTGTGTTCAGGGTCAACTCTTTCATGGCTCTTCTATTTCTGTAACGTTCGGATACAGGATATTACAATTTACACACTTTCGACAAACTTTATTGAAAATGACTAGAAGACGAATATAAATGTATCACGGATTATGACGATTACTAATACGAGTTCTTTCCTAATGTGGTTTATTTCAATTTCCAGTCATAAATTGACTTTCGTGAAACTTTTTTTTAAAAATACCTTGAAGATAGATAAGAATATATCATGGGATATGATCGTTGCTAATACGAGGTCCTTCCTAATACTAGTATTTTCCAATGAAGATGTGGCTTATTTCAATTTTACATTGAAAAATCTGTACTCTTACAAAACTTAAAACCTGACATACCATTCGAAAAAGAGAAACAATATTAATTGAAATACGATTTGGCGACGTCAGCAGCTTTAGTATTATACTGAAACCATACAAAATAGGCATGGACAGAAACTTTAATAACCTAATAATTTCAAACAGGTTTCATGCCGCAAAATGCGTGTTGTTAAAGAATTATTTATTGGACAGATATTCCAGGTCTTTCGATAATAAATATTCATGAGATCTTATATTTACATGTATTTCATGCTAGATAACTCGTACGTGTCGAATTTATAAATGTCCTTGAAAACGTTATTTTTGAACTTCCAACAAACAGGTTTTCAAGTTAAGGAGGTTGGATCCTGCTATCAAAAGTCTTAAGAATTTTTTAACAATTATATTTTCAGTATCTTCACATAGAGCTTAATTAAAAATCAAAACAGAAAAAGTGGGTCAATACTTTTCGGCTCTACAGTGCATTTAATACGACCTTTTAGCACTGAAATTGCGTCTTAAACACAAATCACTCGAAGTTTTTTTTCCCTCCAATATTTTTATATTTTTTATTCAAATAGATAATGGAGTGAAATATACTTTTATTCTATCTTGAAAAGAATTAAAAATTGTGACAAAGAAAAATTCAACTTACTTTGAATAAGCTGTTATTTGACATTTCCGCACTCACAAAATGTCATTTTTCTGGCATTATAAATTTAAAAACAAGAAACTCATTATTTTTTAGTTATAACTGAAAAACTGTTAATTTTATGTTAAAATTGGTCCTATTTTTCCTGGACTTCCTGCACATATTTGCTATATTTGTCACTATATGATGGTAGAATTCATAAAAGTAAATTTAATAAATATTTCAGCACCAGCATTAAGCATTTCACTGAAAGAAAAAAAAACAACTCAGCATGTCTTAATGATATATTGTATTTGCTGACAAGGTCATTTTATCGATCATAGAAATTTACGAAATGATGAATTGATATTCTTGTTTCATCAACTTGTTTTTGAATAATACACCTCGTTTTAGAAATTGTTCATACGTAGAGCATACTCTTGCGTATCGAATCAACTGAGAGATATACACCCCATATGCATGTGATGAGTATATTGCTGCATAAGTAAGGGAAGTTGACGATTGAAAAGTTAAAGTCATTACGTTTATCATAAAGTTTTGTTGTTAGATTACCATTAATGTCTTTTCCTAGTAAAATACCCAAATATAAAACAGATGTATTCGAATCTCTTATATCTTTTATTTAAAGCTCATTGGATATCAGGTAGACATATGAATGGAAATATCTCGTGTACCAAGTATTTAATAATTAATTAAATCACATCAAACTGTAATGGAAATAGCATCTCAAGAAAAAACTAGTACTAATGGAGACCGTTAAAGATATTTTCGCCAAACGTCTGGATCACTAATATTTATGTTTTGATTTTCAAAGCATTTTCATAAAAAAATGTTTTTAAAAAAATTACATCAATATCAAGTAATTCAATCACTTCTCGCATTGCACATGCACGCACGTGCATGCAAAATGGCCTTCGTTCCGCAAATCTACACAACATGCTTAGTAATTTAAGTACCTAGGAAGAAGAAGAGAAATAGAGTAAAAACAATATGTTCCCAAACTTCGTTTGGGGAACATAAAAAGAAAACCTATTATTTTGAGCTATCATTTGGAAACATCTTTCATTGAAATCACGATTCAATGTCTTGTGAAGTCTTGTTGACTTTTTTTATCTGACAAAAACTTTGGGAGGCTTTCCTAAAGTAATCCATGTAGGCGGCGATGTGTAATTATCATTTGTAAATTTATAGGAATAAGTTTAAGCCTTTTTCAGAGTTCATTAATTTTCTACAAATATTTCAAACTCTGATAAAATGTATTTTAAACAGATCTACACTGTAAAAAATGATGTTTAACTTGTGTTAATTTTTAAACAGTCGTTTTACAATTAAACATAGTGGGTTTAAATACAAACCATTAGCGTTTTATAAATAAACACTGCTATTTAAACTAGTGTTCAATTAGTATGGTGTTTAATCATCCATCTTAAACATGTAAAGTTCATAAGTATTAAATCAAAAATTAAATTAGGTATTGCTTCTCAGTATTGCTGTGTGCATTTGCCATTTGTATAATTTCTTAATTTATGATGTAATTCCGCACATAATAGTAGATATTTTTCGACACAGAAAAAATACGAATAGCCAGGCAATATGTTGACTTTAGATTATACCAAAAGCAATTACAAATAACATTAAATTATAGTAGTATTGAGCCAAAAATTCATAATTTTCATAAACTGTTAAAGAGGAAAAAGAAACAAATATTATGATGACTTTTAGAATTGTATCAATATTTTAAGCACCGGTGTTTACACGAGTGTTCATTTCTTAACCATCATATATTTATAAATTAAACGCATGGTATTTATATAGAAATTGCAAATTAAACACCCGTGTTTAATACGTTATGATAGAAAATGACGCAATTGATTATGTCATAACATGTCATTTGAACGCAGAAGATGCAGAATCGTGCATATACTGACAAGAAACACCATATCTAGGAAGGAAACAGGAGGTATTTATACATTTCTTTATATAAAATCGTTAAAAAAGAATGTTAAATACATTAAAGATCTATAATGCTTTTCATTTATGAAATGAAGGATTGTTTCCTATCGTTAGTAATCGTCTGAGTGCAATGCGGCCATGCGAAGCGGTAGGCCTAGACGATAAAATATTTGTAGTCTTTTAGTACTTTGTGACATCTAATTAATTTGCAGGGACGTTCATCTGTTATTGTGAATCCTGAGAAGTATACATTACTTGATACAGGAAAGGGATTTTAAACGAAGATCATACTTAACCTTGAGAGGTGAGTTTAAAGGGCATTCAAAGAAAAAGGATCACCCCCCCCCCCCCCACTTCCACATACCTTTGATTCCTGGTATGTAAATGTAATACCTGCCCTTGATAAAATTTATGCTCCCTATCACGCATTATTATGAGTATTTGCTGACCATACACGACACATTAGCGTTTACAACATGCAACAATACTATAATCGCGTAAGTACCAACAATAATTTTCATCCCCAGCCCGCGAACTTATAATTTAAGGAGACTTTATATTTTGGGGGGAGTGTGTTGTTTACATGATAAAAAATGCCTTGGATAACCCCCTTCCCCTTCTCTTAATTGTTGCTGTTGGGCTGCTCCTGCGGGTACATGAACATTTAAATTTTTTTAGTGTATACAAAGTTTGTACGCTTATATGATTTATTTGTATTGCAGAGTTTTATTCCAAACTTGTTTCTCAGTATGTATTATATTATTAAAATTGGCGTGAAGAATAACAATTTTTTTTCGATCTCAATGTTTTCTTTTACAGAAAATTATCTGAATTTGCATAGTGAATATTTTTTCGATTTCATCTATCTATTTTTCAGGATATTTCTGATGAGAATAAGGAACTAAAACTACTTGGGTGAATAAAATTTTGGAGAATGGAAAACTGGAGATCATCATCCGTGGCAGAAGAACCTGAATTTTACACACAAGCAGAGGAGCCAGACTGTTTAACTCGGTTAGAATATTATATGAAAAGTAAGTGATACCCCGGCAGCTCTTGTGTACTTGCAAGAATAGTTAACGAATTAGTCCTTTACACGTCAAAATTGGAAAATTTCTTCATTTGGTTAAAACTTTGAATATTAATGAAAGTAAACTTGTCACATGTATAACTGGATTGGTTAGTGTAATACATATATATCCCGTACCCAGACAACAAATACCATTTTCAGCCTTTTTGCATTATATTTATTTACGAATGTTTTATTTTTTAAAAAAAGGATGTAAAGGACACCCTGGCCCTTTTTTTAAAATAATGTTTCAAAATTTTACGCCACCAATTTTATTGGATTTTAGTTCACATGCAGGTTTTACATGTTCATGCTAGTTTGTTTTGATAATTCTATATTTCAACTTGAATTAAACTATGTATCTGTGTGTTAGCAAATGTGTTAATTAATGTTATAATTCTTTATAAAGTTTGAATCCCTATTCAACATTAAATCATTTAGTAATTAAGCTTTATGTACATGTTCATCATCAAGCACATTGTGTTTTGTACTGTTTTATGTTTGTTTCTAATAAAAATGTTGAAAACTTTTAAACACGTTTAAGTGTTTATTTATTTGGTAAATTAAACACGTTGAAGTGTTTAAAAATTGACGTATAAACATGTTTAAGTAATTATTATCTGTTGCATCGAATAAACATGTTTAAGTGTTTAGGTTGAACATGTTTATTAATAAAACATGAAATGTTTAAATTTTAAACACATATGGTGTTTATTTAGTAAACTCTTTGTGTTTATTCAGTGTTTAATCTTTAAACATTTTGTGTTTTTGAAGTGTTTAGTATTTAAACAGAATGAGAAGAAGTATTCTTAAATGTTAAACCTTATGTGTTTAGATTTTAAACATTGTGTTAATTAAGTGTTAACGTGTTAATTTCTTAAACACTTCACTTAAACGCGTTAAAGTGTTTATTATCTGTGGCAATTTGGTGTTTATTTTTGCAACACTTATTTTTTACAGTGTAGCCAATGCACTAAAAATACATTTTTCAAACTCTCTTTTGAATGCATTAAAACACGATTTGCTAGCTTATAAATTAATGGAAGTCAAGTTTGTATTAAGCTTAGAGGACAAGGAGCCCATTTTATACACGTTTTTATCCATAACTTATCTGAATATTCCTCGAACATTTTCCTAGTTGCACTCTTTACAACTTCTACTGATTTGATACTCCTATAGGCCTACCTTGTTTTACATTATTCCATTTTTTTTTTTATATTTTAGCGTGTAGTTTGGGTAAAAAAAAAATCATATTGACATTTATAGTAGCATTTTATATTACATACATGTACATTATTAAATTACAAACATTTTGTTTCACAATAAGTAGTATTAATCCATATACATATTTCTTACACAATCTGTAACCCTAAACAATTATCTATATACCAAAGCTTAACATTTCAACAATAAAAACAACATCCACAGACAAGAAATTTACAAAACATTTATCTAAGAATAAAAGCGTCTACAATATGTGAGTACGTTTTAATGCTGAGACCATTACAGTGTATATTTCACTGCTATCACTTTTTGAAGTAACCACTCATGATGTAAAAGCACTAATTATGTAATGTAGAATCAGTGAATGCATTTGCATACGTAAATGATCTAAATTTATCATAAACCCAACAATCACTAACGATACATTCTCTTTTGGTACAAATTAAATATTTTATCCATCATGGATTGTCACGCCATCCACTTTCTGTTTTACGTAATTGTCCACTTATGATAAATATGATAGAAATAAGCCTTCGTTCATCAACCATTGGTACATTCTATTGTTGGTTGATTTGATGTCGTGTTAACGTTTTAGTCTGTATTTCACGACTGTTAGTCTGTGTTTACGTTGGCGCCTTTACCCTTTCTCCCTGACAAGAAAGCCGATTTACCTGTGGAAAGTGTGTTTTATAATTAATTGCTTGATTATTTTTCTGATCTCAACAGATTTAGTGTGCATCAAATCAAAACATTTGCTATTGAAAAAAATGCACACATAAATATTCCATTTCTTTTCCATTACATCCCATTGAATTTCTAAACGGCCATCAATCATTCATTACCAATATTACTTTCCTACTGAGATTTTTTTTCAAGTTTTATGGAATGTATTTATATATTTACCTGAATGATTACTTCGTTATTTTCCCTTCAAATTAAGGTACATAGGTTTAGAACTACCATGCTGTTTTGTTATTTAGAGGCGTAACTTAAGCACTTTAATTGTTGTTTCCCATGCATAGCTTTTGATTAAAATATAACTGTTAACGTTACAAACTCTTTCATTTTGGGAGAACATATCAGGATCCTGTAAACAAATGTACGAAAAGAAGAGAGAGGAAAACAAAAGAAAAAAGAAAAAGAAAACAAAACAAAAAGAACAGAAGCGAAACTATAGGGAAGCAAAAAGGAGGAGAAAAACGAAAAAGAAAAAAAGAAGTATACAAAAACTATTTTATTAGTACTGAATTTATCACAGTATCGATTTCATGGGTCAGTTTAAAGCACTTAACACGCATGTTTATGTATATTAAATGCTTTAAAATTTTACTACTACTTAATTTATCATAATTTCGAGATCATAGGTCATTTGACAGCATTTAATATACATGTACGAAATCACAGGCCTCAGAAGCAAGTTCCACTTTACTTCCGATGTATACTAAAAGCCTTTAAATGACGATGAAATCGATGTTATGATAAATTTAGTAATCAATACTAATAAAATTATTTGTATACATCTCTTCCCGTTTTCCTCCCTTATCTTTTTCGCTTTGTTTCGTTTCATTTCTTTTTGTTATCTTTTTAATTCTTTTCTTTTCGTAGTTTACAGGTACCGAAAATATCATTAAAAGAAGCCTTTAACATGCAAAACAATAGAATTTGTCTAGAAATTTTAATAGGAGTTGCAAGAGAAATGTACCTGCACCAAATACCTGTAATTACGATACTGGTTTATATTGTAGCATTTTTGACGAATCACATTCATAAGTTTTCAAGTAACTGTTCAATGCCATACAAAACGAAGAGACTGGGTAATAATCAAAGTACTTAGAAGTTATCTTTATACATTTTATACAAGCCAGTGACTTCTTAACACTAACAATAGTTATACAAAATACTATCCAACCATGGACGTATACACTATAATTAGTATATAGGTCCGTAGTCAAACTAAAGAAATGGATAACTATCAAAATACTTACACTTTATACAAACCAGATACTTTTTACATAACACTGACTGATTGTACAAAGTACTATCAACATTGATCTACTTGGTTCTAGCATTTTGTTTCTAATTAGGGTTTTAAAACACTAACAGGACCATATATCTTAACATAGAATACAAGTTTGTTTCATGTTGAATGATTTTTAAAAAAAACTGCATCACAGAGAGCTTGTGGTTTGTTTCTGACAATTCATTTGTAATTTCTTTCATATAATGAAGGTATTTTGCAAGTTACTAAGAGTTGTTATTCTGTTTGAATCAAGCAGTGCTTATACAACAGATATCAAATTATTGTGCGATTACATCAGTGTAATTTGATGAAGACCCATCTACTCCTAATTATTTTTCATTGAGTATCTCCTTGTTAGAACTTTTAATCATGCTTGTAATTAAAAGTACCTTGTTGCATCAAGTCTAATTCAATGAAGCTGTTGAAAGTCTAATCTAAAATGAATTCCTTGTCCACTTTATGCATTGGATTTTTTGCTGTACTACTCTATATTTATGTTAGAGATGTTGGCGGACTACACATGCAGGGTTTACTGTTCTGACCGTCATCTAGGACAACAGTGTACCTGGTAAATCTCTCAGGGACATTTGTAATGTTGTCAAACGTTTCTGCTGGGCAGCAACGTACTTTCCTTTGGCTAAAAGAAAGTTGCCATGTCATTTACAAGAAACTGTTTTTCCAGAATTAGATAGCTTGTTAGTTGGAATACCTGGTCAAGTTTTTTAATGATTATTTTACACAAAATTCTTGTTGACAGAGGGATAAGCCATTCTGAATGTTTACTAACAGAATTGATAAGTTTGGGAAATACAAACGAAAGCAAATTCCAATTTTGCAGCATGTTAATGTAGAGACAAATATTTTTATCTCCTTATGAATCAGAATGTCCAAAAAAAAATCATAAAATTAGCAAATACATGTTTGTGTTTCAGTGTATTTGTGAAATTGGAAGAAATTTTTTTTTTAAAAAAAGCAGTACCTTATACATGTTTATTTACTATTATACCTATCAAGAAGTCAAAAACACTTACAAATCCATTCTTAAGCATGAATCAATTGTATGTGATTTTTTATTTAACTAAATATTTTAAAAAATACTTTTTAACTAAATAAATACGATATCAATGTTTGAAAATCTGTAAGCTGCAAAAGCAAGCACTTAGAAACTGTCATAAATTTTCAGCAATTAAAAGAGAGACAGAAAATTAAACTTTTTTGCTGAATTTTTTTTGTACCGTTAAATGCCTTCTTCTTTTTCCCTTTTTTCCAATGTATAACATTCCCTACTAGCATTAAAAACAATAAAGTCATATTATTTCTTGTACAACATAATTCATCTTGTTAAACACTGATGACTAAAATCAGTTTTCCAACATAAGAGTAACATTATATCTATGACATATAGCTATCAGAGTACATCAATTTCCCGGGGAGGGGGGTGGGGGTGGGTGGGGTCCTGGGCGAGTATCCATCCATCATTCAAAAATCTACTATCCAACAACACAAAGTCATAAAGTGACTGACTGCAGTATACACTGTGCAGTATCATAAAAATGGTAAGTATTAAAAAAAACAGGCCCTTGGGCAAAAACACTCACCTGTGTCATTTGACACTGCTGTTCCTTATCAGCATATCATTTTTTTTTTAAGTTTTCCTCTTTAATTTCATAAATAGTTTAATTCCACATTGTGGAACAAATTTGAGCCCTAAAAAACTGATTTAATTGAAGTTGAATCCAACACCATTTATATGCTTCATTATCAATGGGGTTGACATGGTCTTGCTGTTTTGTTTGAGATTTTTTTCTTGTAAACATGCACTATGTAATAATGCCTACATGTAACCCCAGGGCTCATAATTTAAAAAAAAAATGATTCCACGTTAATTAGGTATGTTTTGCTAAATAATATGATTTAACCTGATCTTGTCACTCTTAAAAAGATTTTCCGCTATAATCTCCGTTATAAAACACTGATCCCTAATTGTAGCCTCAATCTCCTCCCGAGGGTACTGATCTGAATGAACTTGATTCTAAACTACATGTACCTGAAGATGCTTGCACACATGTATCAATATGAGCTGTTCCTATTGTGGTCCCACCCTACCATCAGGGGCTTTTATTTGAACAAATTTGAATCTACACTACCCAAGGATATTTCAAATTAAATATGACTAACCGTGGTTTTACTTCTTTTAATGAGAAGATTTTTAAAGATTGTTTCCCTTTATTTTTCTGTGTAAAACTTTTATCTCCTAATACGTATTTTATGGACCTGCCCTACCCCTGGGGTCATGCTTTGAACAAAGTTAAATCTATTCTACCTAAGGGTGCTGCCATATCAAAATGACTAGTCTTGACTTTGCTATTCTTGACAAAAAAAGATTTTTATTTTTTTTTTCTTACCGTATATATATGTATTCATATGTAAAACGTTGATCTCCTATTGTGGCTCTGCCTACCCCCAGGGGTCATAATTTGAACAAACTTGAATCTACATTTCCATATTATAGACTCAATTGATTTGTAACGATTTTTAACTATATATTTCTATATAAATCTTTGATATTGTTGCCCTGCCCTACCCTTTGGGGTCATGATTTGAACACATTTGAATCTACATTACCTGATGATGCTTCTGTATCAATATGACTAATCATTGCTTTGCTGTTTTTGAAAAGATTTTAAACATCTTTCTATATAATTCTGGCCCAAACCTTCCTTGGGTTCATGATTTAACAAACTTGAATCTACACTTTACATTACAGCTTTTACATAAGTTTCATTTTTTTCGGCCCATTGGTTCTTGAGAAATAGATTTTAAAAAGATCTCGAAATGATCCTTAAATTTTCACTATAATTCTTAATTATCTCCACTTGAAAAAGGTCATGGTCCCGTATTTGCATAATTTTGGAAAAAATATTTAAATTAATGACTGGATTCAAAAGCTAAATAATGTTTATCATCATTTTCCTCTGAAACATAACAGATGCAAAAAGGAACCAAGTGACATCTCATATACATTACTTTTCTGGCCTTTATTTTAATTCATTGTGACCACTGCTGGAATCTGATTTATAACTGTGACCAAGTGGAAAAGTATGAAGTATTAAATAATTCAGCACTTAGTCAGTTACAATTAAACGTACCATACTGTATATAAGTTGAAAATAAGCATCAGAATATCAGAAATGAAACAGCCAAAATGTACCTATTGTTGTTTCCGCATCTGTGTGTAACACATGCACTTATGACTAAGGAATATTGCAGTTAACAGATAATTCCATGAGTTTATACATCTCACAGATTTAACAAGACAATTTCAAACAATGGGTACACATGAAAGTTCAAGATTCAAGAATAAAGTCATCTGTAGTAAAAATAAGAACTAAAGTACCAAAAATGTAACTGTTACCTGCTAATGTTGGCCATCTACTTTGTTTAGATCTGTTAACTATAATGTCCATTTAAAGAATTTTAATATTATTTATATCTATATGAATGAACAATGGCAAATGTGTTTACATATTGAACCTGAACTTAGTATAATTGAATTTTTTTGAAGGGTGGTCCTGAATAATTCCTTTGCTTCCAAGAAGCTCACATCAAAATATGGACAGATTTTTTCCGTAAAAAAGCTATGTTCATTATGTCAATTAGCTCTGCTTTTTTAAGGATGAATTTTTGATCAGTTTTATTGTAATGACAATGAATAAAAAAATTAAATAAAAACAGAAAGAGATATTAATGCACCAAACTCACTCCAAAATAGTCAACTTTCAAGTCAGCTTTCCATATTTATAGTTCAAATAAGCAGTGCTATTTACAATTCTTTAGAACTTTCTCTTAATAGATATGACATAATTTGATAAATAGATGTTCTTTTTATAACAAGACTCACCATCTGAATTTATTACTTCAATATATATGCTTTACAGAAGTATATTTGTAGCTTTGATATTAAGAATGTTAATAAAAGAAATCTAGAACTTTAACAGCAAAGAATTTTTAATACTTTACAAGTATCAAAAAATCTAAATTATTTTTCAACCTTAACAATCTCAGCATGACTTTCTGTCAGTGTTACGGTAGTGCACTTCCCATAAACAAAATTAGACTAACAGCAAATGAAGTTGTTACTATAAATAAGAACAGAAATCTTACTCTGAGGTTGGGTGATTCTAGATGTGATCCAAACAAATGGGTCAATGATTGCCTTCCTTTGAGAGACAGTGGCCTCAAACAGTTTTACTGTGGATTAAAAAAAGAACTAGTGTTAGGATAATTTGGAGAATGTTACAACTCATTGTTTTCTTTTTTCATTAAATGTTTATCATCCTCTGTTTAATCGCTCAAAAAAAAAATTAATTTAATTATAACAAATCTCAATGAAAATTCTGCTTTGTATAATTGAATTTCACAAAGTATCACCATACCTGGCTTTGCGGTGCAAAATTTGACTTGATTCACTTTTTACTTAAGAATATTTATGGGAGTAATATTCATTCTCCTATTGAGAGTTATCCCTCTCATCAAAGGGTAAATGAACCTTAACAGCAACATACTGTAAACATACTTTTTCATAGGATCATAACAATTTTTAATTCTGCGAAATCACAATCTCTGTTCAATCCATGGGTACAAAATTATGCGAATCTCTTGTACTGTATATACTCGCTTATAAGTCGGTTTTTTGGGAGTTAAACTTTGGTCCAAAATTCTTTATCCGACTTATACGCGAGTTATAAAAAGATTGCTATTTTAGCGGGTCAATCCCTCCAATTTAAGCTAAAAATACAAGCGACTTATAGGCGGACCGACTTATAAGCGAGTATATACGGTATTTCCTTTGTATGTCTCAAATGCATGCTGTGACAAATTTCCATGGAAAATTTGTAATTTAATCCCACATGGACATGGAAAAAAGGATGTTTACAGCACTAATAAATAAAATGTGCTGGGTAACTAAGAGCACTATAAGTATGTGATCACTATGCATGGAAAAGGATATTAAATGGCAAAACTTTCAGTTATACATGTGAATGACTTCTTTGGTAAATAAAATAAAAACAAGTTGAAGAAAGCAGTCAATAATCTGACTCTGAAAATAATCACTATTCCTTTTAACAGTTCCTTGTTGTTTATTTGTCTTTAACTTTCCTTCTGCTTTAACTGTACATTAATTTAATAATCTTTCAAACTCTGTTTCCTTTTGGATGTGTTTGTAACTGATATGATATTTAAAGAATACAATCAAGGAAAATAGTAGGACAGGAAGGCTAAAATAGTGATGTCATTTAACAATGAAAAAGGTAATAAAGCTTAATCATGTATGCCAAACAATATTGACAATGTATTTTCAGAAAGACGGTTACATTCAAAAGCCTATGCTGGGGTATTTTAGGTAATTTAAAAAAAATTATATTCAGTTCTCATAATCTACCATTTACCCAAGCCCAACCTGTCGTTTTTGATGCTTTATTACATTTTCAACAGTGAAATACTGTGATTTATTTATTGAATAAAAGTGATATTCTCTCACAGTGTGAAGGATACCAAAATGATATTCTCTCACAGTGTGAAAGGATATCAAAGAAAGTAAAAAATAATTTCTGGACTGTCATAAGATATAGTAACTTGATAGAGCTAAAACTGCTAATTTCTTCCCAAATATGTTGCTAAAAGCCATGCTATGTAATGTTTTCAATCTCAGAACTGCTAAGCTGTGACGTCTCAACCACTTAACTATGACGTCAAGCCAATGAAACTTTGTTAAGAAAAGACAGAGGCAAAGTGAAATTCAAAGAATGTAATAAACAGAAAATTCAATGTTTTGTAGATGAATATGGAATTTATTTCACTCGTGAGACAGGATTTTTTGATATCAAAAAATCCTGTCCCACTCGTGAAATAAATTCCATATTCATCTTCAAAACATTGAATATCCTCTATTTATTCAGTTTTCTTTTTCTATTCTTTTCCTTTTGCATCCAGGCTGTGGTATTTTGGGTGGGTGGGAGAGGGTAATAAAAATTATATTCAATTTTCATATTCTATCTATTTCCCTTTATGTCTAATGCCATGGTTATAAATGATATTCTTTCAGATTTCTGTTTTCATAAGGTCAAGGGTTTGTGTTTCTCCACACAAGTCCTTGACAGAAGTTGCTATTTAAAAGTCAGGCTAGAAAGCTACTATTTCATTTGTTCCCATACTATGACTGGGAATCAATCAGAAAGCAGCCTTTACAGTAGATAAATTTTGTAAACAAATATGACTTGTCTTTAAAATGGAAAGTGACATTATTGTTGGATTTGTGATTAGTTACCTCAAATAAAATATCCAAGAATATTTTAGAAGATCCTTCTCCTAACAATCACAAAAGATGTGCTATGGCTTTTGACCTCTTGAAAAAAATGAATTTGAAAGATATGTTCTCATAGGTTGGTTTATAATTAACCATTACATCATGTGTAACCACAAGTTCAACTTTTAAATAGTGACTTTTGTCAAAGGTTTATGTAGATGAATGATATTAAAAACATTGTGAAGATGTCAGTTTTCCTATTCTACTTTTTCTCCATTTGTGTCCCTGTTGTAACATTTTTAAGTTATTGTCTGTGCCAGTTTTCTTTATTTTTATTTTTTGTGATTTTTGTTTGGTATCTCTAAGCAAAACAAAATTTTCTCATTTTTAGTTTTTTATTCAACCTTTTTCCCTTTGTGCCCATGCTGTAGTTACATTTAATACAATACAGTTGAACTTCGGTATCTCAAACACTGATATCTCGAATACCATGGATATGTTGAAGTGATTTGGAAGTCCCAACTACTTATTCTTAAAGTATTTTACCCTCAATATCTTGAATCCTCGGATATCTTGAAGTTTTTTCTTGATCATATCACGTTCAAGATAATGACGTTTGACTGCATTTAGTATTTTATTCTACCTTTTTCCCTTTGTGCCCATACTGTGGCTTTTTCTTTATCCACTTCTCTACCCTCTTGTAGGTCAACTTTGTTTCCAATGACTGCTATATGAACCTATAAACAAGGTGTGTTTCTGACTTTCAATGTCACTAGTGCTCCAGCAACTTGAATCCCTTTTTTCTAAGTGTATGAAATCTTTATCTCTAAAACATTTGTGTAACAGTAATTTTTTTTTCAGAACTGAACAGAATTAGGTTATGATCTTCTTGAATACTGCTAATGAAATATTAAACTTATCACATGTACACACAATATACACACAAGTACATGACTTTTTCTCATGAATATCAAAATTTATACTACCGTATTCACACATGTTTAACTTTTGTTGGTGATTAGAATTTAGAAAGGTATAGTAACATGTAAATAGGACAAACAGACAGACAAACACACAGTCAGACAGATGAGTAACAAGGTGTTCAAAGAAAGTGTCATGTTGTTTTTACTACAAAAAATGTTTATTATAAACTAAGTTTGACTTTTTTGATATCTGGATAATTTGCTGCTTTTAAAAAAAATGGAGTCTAGTTTGAAACTCTTTATGAATAGATTGATACCTCTCTTTTGTCTTTAAACCTGTCAATATCTTTTTTGATTCTGTCCAGTTTGTGGAAGGATTCCATGTTTGTAACATCATAAAAGAGCACAAAACCCTTAAAAACAAAAAGAAAAATATTATGATCAAGCATGGGGCAATTTTAAAAATACAGAATGTGGATTAAAAAATGATATGATGCCTTGTAAATTTAAAAGTGTTCAACTCATGAAGACCCCCTTAACTATGTATTATTACTGATAATTATTATAAATTTGAAAACCATATCACACAAGAACAAGGTTTATTTGGCCTTAATGCTCATGAAAAAGTACTCACATCAGGAAATGAAAAGTAATGCCTAGGGAGTTCAGATTTATTTTCATCCTGAAAAACAATGATGAATAAGTAGGTCCATGTCCTTTCAGTAATTAACAAAAACAGTAGTGAAACCTGTCTAATCCAACATGGACTGGGAGACATATTTTTTGTTGGAATAGACAGGTTTTTTGATTACATGGTGTAAAAAGATGGTGTACAATAGTTAAATGGGCATGAAAATAAAGGTTGGAATTCACAGTGAAATGGATTGTACAGGTGTTGGATTAGACAGTTTTCACTGTAAATGAACAAAGTTGTGCTTAATTTTAATATTGGCTGCTATTTTAGTTTTTTTGTAATTTGGTGTGTTTCTGAATACTTTTTTTCTGCAAAAATGTTATTGCTATGTTTTTAGTTCTTTATTTTCTTAATTTTTGGTAGGGTTTGTCAGCCAATTTCCAGAAAATGTATAGCCCTCTTGACTGCAAAATCGTGATAAGGACTTGCAGGATATAAAGAAATTTTAATAAGTCATTTGGTTAGCTTGAATAACTGAGCATGAAAAAATTAAGCTAGACAAAAATAAACACAGGTAAACAAACATAGCTCACCATTCTCTACCCAGAGTTGTCATTCCTGCCATTGCTCCCATTTAACCTCTGTCAAAGCTCGTTGTACAAAATTTCAATTAAAATTGTTACTTATCATAATTATTGCAATTATTGATAAAGATGATGATTTATAGCTTATTTTAAATCTCAAGGATTTTTAGAAACTACATTGCAGAGTAAAAATGAAAAACTGTTTTTAAAATCCTTTAAAGGGATGACAGATTAAAATAATTTCTTTTTATTGATAATCAAAATAATTAAAAACAATTTTTAATACAATTTTTCACCATTTACAAATTTCTATGAATCTTGTATAACAAACATTGACAGATGTGCATGTTGGAGCATAGTGGAAAAGACAACTCTGGATACAGAATGAAAGCTCACCTCAATGAGTGTTGTCTTTGAGTAGAACAAAATCTTACACTAAATAAATGTTCTAGTAATATGCATTCCTAGATTGCAACATTTTTGCTAGTTTGGTTGGGGTTCGATTTTTAGATACTTAGGAACAGACTTGTTCCAAAAACTTTTTTCTGTTCAATAACTCAGAAAAAAACAAGAGATTCAGCATTTGAAGCAAGTCTTGTAGAGTACATCCCTTGATGCATCATCCATGCAAGGGTATAGTACCTGGGAATAAACCTCTTCATGAAACTTTAATCTGGTAATTCATCCATAGAAAGGTCGGATCCAGAAACACTCTGGTAGTTTTATCCCTAAATGAATCATCCATATGAGTTTGCCAATGTTGGGCTTATAATTACTTAGGCATGGACCTGATCCCAAATTGACCCAAAACCTGAAAATGTAGGTCAGATCCAGCATCCCAAACAAGTTTGCTATTATGCATCCCTAGATACATCATCCATGCAAATTTAGTTGCCATAAGGCTTATAGTTACTTGGGAATGAAAACCTGCATTAAAAACTTTAATCTGCTCCTAAAACATTAACCTGGTCATTCTTATGGAAAATTAATTGCTGGAAATGCAGCATCTGATATCTAACTGGTACCTTGTAACATAGAAGATGCATCATCCATGCATCTCTAATCAATACAGGGAAAAGAAATACTTGAAAAGAAATCTGCTCCAAAAGCTATAAACAGGGATGCTGACACTGATGCCAATAGCGAGGGTTTTCAAAACTTTGCTAAGGTGAGCTAAAGAAAAATCTGCAGAGCTGTTTGTCCTATTCTGCACTTTTCAGTAAATTAAATGATTTCCTCCATAATATGAGCTTTTCACCTGTAATACATTGTTTGATTTTCTAATGATTTCTTTATGATAAGAATGATTTTTATTGTTACATTAATATCCGTTTTGTCAACATGTATCATGCATATAAATGGCAATCTGAATATCTATATATCAGTGTAATAAAGGTTTTTATTAGTGTATCCCTATCATTAAGTATGACATAAAAAATCTGGAGCATAACACAAAAGCTTAATTTTTGGAGGCCAATCCATAATTGGTATTTTGAAATGAAAATCCTTCATAAATATGTAAATTCCGTAATAGTAAACAGCTCTGACTCTGTAAATATTGGAAGACAGGGGAGAAAAGTATCAAGTTCCTTGAATTTTACAATAACATATTCTGCAGAAAGATTTGCTTTGATAATATGTAATTAGTTTATACTTACCAATGACCCAGTATCATAAATAATGACTTTCTCTTTGACCCCTCTGTCTGTTTCTATCATGGCAGAATAAATATCCTCTATGGTTGGATACATCTGCTACAGAATAAATTCATAGACTTGCATTTAATAAATAAAATGATTAAAAATGTTACTTACTGGCAAGGGTCTAATTAGTCTTTGTCCTACTGGTTTGACAAATTTAGTACATGTGCAGAATTTACAATATTAATGTTTGCCTCGATGAAGGTGCAGTTTCACTTTTTTTGGCAATTTGACACTGCTTTTCTGTGAAAAAAAATCCTGCTTTTCTGTGACAAATCATACTCCTATTTGTACCTTTGATAACTTTTTCAATGCTGCTCTGGTAAGAAACATTGCCATTATTTAAAACAATTGTTAAGTTTTCTGTATGTGTATCCACCATATAAATAAATTGCTTACCAACATATATTTCAGTACGAACAATTTCTATGATTTCTGAAAGCTATCACCAACCCGTGTGAACTGCGAAATCCACTATATTAAAATTTTATTGCCCCATCAGTTCATACTACTTCTGACTAGAATTCTATAAGGAAATACAGGCAAGTATCAGCAACCGTGCTAAGCACTACCCATGGCCATTAAAAAATTGCGGAAAGGAGGCATCAAATAAAGGACATAACACACAACATACAGTAAAATCCAATCGCAAAAAAGCAGTATAAGGTATTCATGGAAAAGAAGACAGGGGACCAAAATAAATCCTGGAAAAACAGGATGCCCTATATTGGTCTAATGGTCTATTAACATATTTACATATATTAAACTGTAATTTAATCTTACTGTCCCAACCACATGATTTCCATATATAAGTTGCTCTATTGCTGCTGTCTTTCCCACTCCTGCATGGCCACAAACCAATAGTTTACTGATTTTACCCATAATTCTAATGGTGGTTGACTGAATTTACAATATCATTTCTTTCTGTATGCTGAAGAATCAAGAAGAACACAGGATATCTGAAATGAGAGATAGTTGTTTTGGGATAATCATAAAGATTTATACAAAAAGTAGCAAGTTTAGGTATTATATATCTATATTTGGGGAGGGAGGGGGTAAGGACTGATGGGAAAACAATTATAGACAAACAAGATCCCTGCATTTGAAAAAAAAATAAGAACAAGTTTTTGAGACTCTTTTACACTGAGTAAACACACAATGCAAAAGTTAACTGAAAAAAATGAGGCACCGAAGCCTTGGCAATATGCAAAATTAGGTAAATCTGTTGAAGATCAAACTCATGTGATGCAGAGGGAAAAAAGTTATTAGCAACCCAATGTTTTTGTGTTTGGAATTAATTTGTATGCAACCTTAAGCTATTTGAGTAGGCCTTTCAAAATCTGCATCTTCATAAAAACAAATGTTATGGTCTTTTACAGACATGAAATTTCTGTTTTTTATATAGAATTTTTTTGCCTTATGAATGATAAGGGTCTATGTGGCTTGTGTCAAACTTAGTGAAGAGCACAAATTTAGTTATTTTCATTTTTTTTCTAGTGATAAGATTTTTATGAAACTTTGTATTCTGGTTTCTGATCTTTCTGATATCACCATTATTTCATTTCCATCTTAGAGCATTAAGCAAAAAGAAGACAATGTGATCGTAAAATTCTTTACGCAAAGTAGGTGAATCTGTTGAGCAGAGAGATTTTGCAAAATTTACAGAAATGACTTCATTTACCTTGTACCCCCATCTGACATACTGAATTAACGACAAGATAAAACTTACATGATTAATTATAACAATGTTATAATAAACGTCGGTTACAGTTATCAATACAACCCCATATTTACATTTCTCAACTTTAGATGAGGAACAAAAACTTTTTGGTTACTCAATACTGAAGATAAAGAAACTCTAAATTTTCTGGGCAAAGAGCCATAGCGCATTTGAAAGGCATTTTCGCCTACTCTGCTAGTGATTTCTTAAAGTGATATTTTGTTTAACCAAAATTTTGTCATACAATATTAGTTTATACATACGTAAAACCAAACCACACAATAATGATATTTCAATATTAATAGTTCCTTCATATTATAAATATGAAAATTATCCAGTTTGTATGGAGTGTATTGTAAATAATGAGGTATCCACCTAAAGATGACAAACTGTTGCCAAAGACCACCCTTAACAAGAAAAACAACTTTTGAATAATTTTATTTGGATATGACTGCACTTCATTACATTTAGATAATTTTGGTT
Source organism: Saccostrea echinata (assembly GCF_033153115.1). Classification (NCBI taxonomy): domain Eukaryota; kingdom Metazoa; phylum Mollusca; class Bivalvia; order Ostreida; family Ostreidae; genus Saccostrea; species Saccostrea echinata. The sequence continues at coordinate 64,621,907 of NW_026889803.1, forward strand.
AAAGGTGGTCTTCATATTGAAAATGATGAAAATATATATTCAAATTTTCTTCTCATATAATCATAAGATTTAGCAACCTGTCTTAAATTTATATCCGTTCGACGTCGTTGACTTCGTTGGCGCAGTGGTATGATTGCTGGAATGTAAATATGGTGATTGCGAGTTCGAGCCCCACATTTTTTTCATTTATGCTTTTTTTTTTTTTTTTTAAATTCTTTGTGTATCTTTTCTACGTTTTTCTTTATTACGTTTTATAATATGCATAATTTCAGAAAGTTATAATATACACATTACACTTTGAAAGTATCTCCGGAAAAGACAGTCCTAAACTATTTTATTAAAGTCATATATGGCGTATTTAACTAAAATTAAAATGATCTTTCTATTTGTTTTATTACTTTATATAAAGATAGGACTTTCCTGTAAATTACACAATTAAAATCAATCACGTTTCAAAGACATTAAAATTTAATACAATATCCGATTTATTTAACGACTCCGCATTTAATTAACAGACACAGTTTAAAATCAATTTAACTATGGAAACATTAGGTTATTCAAGTTCAAAATCGGTGAAAATTTTTATTTGAACGTAAAAAACATATCACTTTTATCTTCACTCAATCTCGTATTTTTATTTTATTTTTATTTTTTTTTTAGCTCAGATACACCATATATAGCTTTAAAGTTTGTAAATTCATAGCTGCTTGTTTTATTTTTATTGATTTTCTAAATCTTTTGTCTCAGAATTAGAGTATTGAACAAATTAAATGAATGTCATTTGACATACTCGCAACTATGAAAATATAATACTCGTCCTCAAACCATATTACATAGTTTGATCTTGAATTGAAAAGGTATATCTATAAATAGAAACAGGTGATTTCCTTTTAAATTCTTGAGTCGGCCGTGCCGTCGGAGAGGCAGCTATGGCTCTTTATAAATGACAACATGTTATAGTAGTCATACACTCTTATATATTGCATTCCTTTGAACAGGTTGGGCACAGTTCCTTTTTCGAGGAAGTATTACTATAAAACGGGATTATTACTCTTTTCAGTAATAAAAAAACATTACTGTATATGGGAATTTTCTAATATTTTTAAAACAATGCCCCAAATCTGTTTATTAAATAAAAAGTGCATGAAAAATACGATGTGATGTGTTTAAACTTTATTAAAACAACCTCGCTGACAAAAAAAAAATTTGGTCCTTTAGTGCTGCAGATGGGAGTAAGATGAGATTTAATCGTGCGACATCATGAGTATTCTTCAACAGATGTGAATATTTCCCTTATAAGTTATATTATTATTTGTTCAAAAACTGAAAATTTCATAGCTTGGTTTCGTGGAGGTGACATCTTTTGAACATGCATGGGGATTTAAACTCACATGCAGCAGTAATCCATGACTTTTACTTTAATTTTCCTTGTTGATAAATGATACGAAAAGTATGGAATCTTATAAGGGCATTTATGCTAAAACCATCTTTGAAAGACTATGTTTTAAAATTTAATATTTTCAAATAATTATTTTCATCTGTAAAAGAAGCAGTGGTATAAAAAATTACTTTCATGATGTCTTTGAAAGAAATGATATAAAATCAAAATAGAACGAATAACTTCAAGAACGAGTTACCAAGTGCTGAACGTATTCAATCTCACAATACGTTTGATTTCCATTAGTGAACTCTTCAAAATTAGAGGCGTGTTTGGTCGTCTGACTGGGACAGCATGGCGTTGCTGCTTGCGGATAATACAAAACATGCCAATCTCAATCCAATTTTAAATGTTAAATGTATTTGTCATTCCAATTAAAGAATAGAAGAAGTAAAAGACATATGTAAGAGAGCGAGAACCCTAAATTTATCATCCATTAATAAACAATACGACATTTCTGAGGCATGTGTATTGTGTTAGATGTACCATACAATAAATAGATACATACGATCAACAATAGATATAAATTGATATCGTTGTAATTCCTACTCTTGATGTATATAAAGTCCACAACAATAAAATATTTCATTTGCATTTTGTTAAGATTTGCTCATCGACATTCTACATATTGTTTACATGTTTATGTTACGTTTGTCCCAGAAATCCCACGAGATTTGTACATTTTCCGACTTTTTCACAAAAGAGCGCACTAAGAAGTATAACTCTTCCATAGTGGAAATAGAACGTATTTTAATGCAGATAAGCTTCCGTAAGAAATTTATATCGTAGAAATATTTCATAACTCTTTTTCAGCATTTTGTAGCTATAAATATTGTAGTTTTGAGAATACATACACTTAACAGACTATAAATATTTAGAGAATGTGAAAATATTCTTGCACTTAATCTTTTATTCAAAGCAAACTCGAGAATAGAGGGCAAATGAGTAAAAATTCCCGTATACAGTAATGTTTTTTATTACTGAAAAGAGGAATAATCCCGTTTTATAGTAATACTTCCCCGAAAAAGGAACTGTGCCCAACCTGTTTAACTTAAACAGTACAAGAGTATAGTTGAAATGAGCAATATGTCATTTGCTGATTATTATACTGTTCATTGGCATATCTTTTCCTTATAATTGTAATATTTTCATGATTTTATACTTGTCTGTTTTGGGCTCTAAATTAGAAATAAAATGTTCTGTTTTGTTTTGTTAAATCCATCGACTGTCAGTTATCAGCAATAAAATTAGACCTATCGATATATATATATGGAAAAAAAATGTAACCAGTATTTGAATAAGAAATTTAGATACTTACATGCTTGTAATAAAAATCGCCTTAAACCTACAAGAATCATTGTATATCATCAATTAAGTTCAGATAAAAAAAAAATGATTTCCCTGTTTTGCTCCGGAATTATAACCGGAAAAAAGCAAATGCACACTAAACAAGTAAGTCTAAATCGGTAAGAAATATTTAAGTCGACATACAGATATGTGCCAAAAGTGAAGATTATTTTATTTTTTCTCTATAACAAAATCACTGGAATGACAACAATTTTTGAAATATTTTACCACAAGTTTCTCAATAATCCTATATTGGATAAAAACAGTAGTTTTTATCTGATCAGCATCAGTATTTTTAATAAAAAATATTGTAATTTAAGTGCGACATGAAAATATAATGCACAATGAATTATATACTAGTAGTCAACATTGATCTTGAATTTTAGAACTGATGGTAAGTAACGAACTATCTTTTTCTAAAAACTAAATATGTAATGATCTTTTAGAAAAAGATAACTACACACTTTCTGGTTTAAGTACTGAAATAAATAATGAAATTGGACAAAAGTTGACCATTTGCCAGCAATTTATAACTATATGTGGTTTTCAATAAAATATATATGGAAAAAAATCTTCACTTTTGGCACAGATGCATGATACGTTCATGATTTGGTGTTACCTTGAGACTGACAAAAGTCTTCAGAAAACAATACATTATTTTAAAATTATTTTTTCAGCTTTTCTTTCGTCACTTCCCATGCATCTTTATGCTTATTACGTTGTATTATATTGTTAAGAGGTGTTCACCAACTGAGCTATCCGGTCACCGGCAATCAAACGTGTCTGACTGCTACAATACGATAAAAAAAAAATTCAGTGTATATTATAGTCTAATTTGCTGGTAATGACATGGCATTAACGGCAGTTGGAAATGTTGGATATTATGCATAACGGGCAATTTTATTGAATGAGTTTTGTTTGTTTGTTGTTTAACGTCCCTCTCGAGAATTTTTCACTCATATAGAGACGCCACCACTTGCCGGTGGAGGACTGCAAATTTACACCTTTACTAGGCACTCAGGGACAGCGAGGGATCTTTATCGTGCCAACACCTACTGCGACACAGGACCTCGTCCGAAGGACCGGTCTCCTACGTCACGCAGTGGATTCGAACCCGCAACGTAAGGATCAACTCCTTATTCCGCGACTGTAGAGCAGACGCTCTAACCACTGCGCCACGCGGGCGACCTTTTGAAGGACAGAAGATTCTAGACAAAAATTCAAATCCGCAAAAATAATGTTGAATGAGTTATAAATAATACATGTATCTGGCAACAGGATAATAAAGGAGTGAGAATTTGTACATTGTCTTATTATTGAATACACATAAAATTTGAAATGGTAATAAAAATTGTTCCCCTTTATGTTGTAAATTATAATTTTCAAGCGTCAGAATATTGAACATTCATTTTATGAATAAAAGAAACTTTGACTTAAAACTAAGACCACTTCATTCTCCTGGGTCCCTGGACATATATAGGACCGTAAGATTAAAGGAATTTCGGTTGGGGACATGCACATTCAAACAATTTCAGTTGGGAGGGGGCACAACATACAAAAATTCCTTTACAAGCAAAAAAATAAAGGGGCATAGCCATAACTGAAGTAACTATGTTTGCTATCGTAGAGAATTTCTTGGCAAAACTATTAATGCTGGAAGGGTGAGGCAAATGTCCTATACGGGCCTGATATAGTTCTAGAGATTGTTTTATCACTAAATAACGTTTGCTTCTAAAAATCCTCTGTTTTGTTTTCAGCGAAATGATATATCCTGTCGCTTAAAACAGATATGGAATAGATCTTAAGATTTTCATAAGATATGAGAGTTTGTGAAACAGCTATATGGTCAATCTTCAATAAATTTCGGTCTTGAGACAGATTTCAGTTATAAGATAGTTTTCTGAAAATTTTTAAGATCATTATAATGTACGGTGTTGTTACGTGCACGGTCAAGAGTTTACACGTAAGCCATTATTAGAAAAAAAATATATGGGAGATCCACAGCTTGCATGTTCAATGTAACCAATTTCAATTAACTATTATACCTATAAACACTAAATTTCGGTCATAGAATTTCCACCGGAAGTTAGGAGTACCGATAGCTCAACTGACCATGTAAAGTTTACGTCTCAGACTGTACATCTTTATTCTCAAGAACCACAGAGCTTATCATTCCAGTCCTATTACGAGAATCCCCCTGAAGTCTGCATGCAAATTAACGGTTATATGTGGAATTTTCATATTCTATATATGGTCTTCAATTGCATGCGGAAAAACATGAGTCTATAAGCTTTAGGGTTTTTCCCTCCATCGGGAAACTGATGTGTCGCAGCTGAGGTTTATTACATAATTTGATTTCCCCATTTGGGTGAGAGTATTCCTGCTTCAAATCAATGTCTAATGAATACAAATGAATTTGTTTTCCCAGAAAGAGGAATCACGATTTACAATAGACTATTTTAAATTTTTGCATTAATTAAATGAATCAGTATTTTATTAATGTGTTCTGAAATATTTTCAAGGTTTTTTTTATTTTCAGAGAGAGAGAGAGAGAGAATATGTGCCGTCAACTGGTAATGATCGTTTCGTGGACTTCTCAATAATTCACCAACAATTACTCGTGCTTGGAAGCACACGTTGGCCGTGCGGATGATGGAGTGTCTGAGAGACAATCCTTAGCGATTAATTAAACGACAGACTGTGTATGAGCAAAATTACAAGCACAACCGAAAAAATGTCATTAAACGTCGTAGTGGTTAGATTTCAATCCTCTTTGATGTTAATATGACTGAGAAAAAGCCCTCTTTGTTTGTATGTATGTGATAACTAGAAAGTTATAAGTATGACATACTCTACAACTGTATATACAAGTTACCGCAGTTACTGGTACTGAGTCATCCCTGTTAATTTTAAATGATAATTCCTAAATTGTTTTGCCATGAAAATATATCATATTTCATCTTCATTTGCTGAAGAAAGTTATTTACCCCCCCCCCTTTTTAGCTCACCTGAGCCGAAGGCTCAAGTGAGCTTTTCTGATCAAAATTTGTCCGTTGTCTGTCGTCGTCGGCGTCGTTGGCGTCGTCGTTGTTGTTGTCGTAAACTTTTCACATTTTCAACTTCTTCGCCAGAACTACTGGGCCAATTTCAATCAAACTTGGCACAAAGTATCCTTGGGTGAAGGGGATTCAAATTTGTTCAAATGAAGGGCCACGCCCTCCTCCAAGGGGAGATAATTACGAAATGGCAAAAAATTAATGGCATTATTGAAAACTCTTCTTCTCAAGAACCAGTGGGCCAGGAAAGATGAAACTCATGTGGAATTATTGTCAGGTAGTGTAGATTCAAGTTTGTTCAAATCATGACCCCCGGGGGTAGGGTGGGGCCACAATGGACGATCAAAGTTTTACATAGGGATATATAGGAAAAATCTTCAAAAATCTTCTACTCAAGAACAGCAAAGCTATGATAGGTCATATTTATATGGAAGCATCCTCAGGTGGTGTAGATTCAAGTTTGTTCAAATCATGACCCCGGGGGTAGGGTGGGGCAACAATGGACGATCAAAGTTAAACAATGGAGTATATAGGAAAAATCTTCAAAAATCTTCTTCTCAAGAACAGCAAAGCTATGATTGGTCATATTTATATGGAAGCATCCTCAGGTGGTGTAGATTCAAGTTTGTTCAAATCATGACCTCCAGGGTAGGGTTGGGCCACAATGAAAGTTCAAACTTGTAGAGAAAAAAGTCACAGTCAAAAAATCATGTAAGCATCCTTAGTTAGTGTAGCTTTAATTTTGTTCAAATCATACCCCCCCCCCCTCCCCTTTAGGGGTAGGTTGGGACCACTTATGCATTTAAGCTTTTCAATACTAAACTGATTTTTCCTCTTTTCCTAGCCACAGTGCTCAGGTGAGCGATGTGGCCCCTGGGCCTCTTGTTTTGTTTCGCGAAAGCGAAGGGGGAGGGGGATTAAATTTCATTCGTCTGTGATTCTGTCACAGAAACTTTAACTATGTTCTAAACTTTTGAATGAGAAAAGATACGGCTTTCATATTTTACATTACAAGGCCTTTCCAAATGTTCTATAATTTTTTACTCCTTATCCCTTGACTTTGAAGTTCAACCTACTTCTCAAAAATTTTATATTGGTGATAACTTTTGAATGAGAGAAGATATGGCCTTCATATGTCACATGTGCATTACCTGTGACCTTTTCGAATATACTATGCTTATTTTCCTATAATCTTAACCTCAAAGATTAACCTTTACTTAAAATTAATTGGTTATAACTTTTGAATGAGAGAAATTAGGGCTTTCATGTTTTACATGTACATTACCTGTGACAACTCCTTTCAGAAAGAACTATCATATTAGACTTCATGGCCTTGACCTAGAATTTTAACCTACATATCAGAAATTATAACTTTGGCCGTAATTTTGGCACCAGAAGAGACAAGGCCTTCATTTTTTCACATGTGTATTACTTTTTTGTGACAAAAGTTTTTGGATGTAAAATTTGACTTCATGACATTGATGTTTGATGCAATTTTCGGAATCTTTAATCTCGGCCGTAACTTTTTATTCATTCAAAACTTTACTATTTTTATGGTTGACAGAAAAGATAAGGACACGTATGCACCCCAACCAATAAAACATCGAAAGGGGAGGACCATAATTCTTTGAATTTGTTTGTTCTTCATGATTTCGAGTTGCCACAATTTGTTGCAGAGTTGCAGCAATTCTATGACATATGAAATAAGGTGGGTATAGACGTTTTTAATGTCACACCGATTGTTTCACCATATTTTGTCCGCGGGAATTCTTGCAGATAGCTTGAACAATTTTTGTGAGACTTCACAGTAATGATACTCAACAAGTGTAAACTAGTCGTGCATACAGCATTAAAATTTTCAAAATGGTTGTTATTGCCATGGAAACAAAAACCTTTTTTTTTTAATTTTGTATTTTTTGAAAACACTTCTTTCAAATCCAATACTAGTATTGCATAGTATAGTATACAGGGGTTAGTTCGCGTGACATACCGGTATGCTATTGATTGCATGCAGTAGCTAAGTTTCTAGTCTTATTTTCTTTGAATTTTCTGGAATCCAATTAAAATCTGTTTATTTTCTGTAAATCCAGCACAGTCATTCGCGTTTGTCAGCTTATTTAATACGAAAAACCTTACGGAAATTTGTATTTATTATCAAAATTTTCGATATACTTAAAAAAGATTTTAAACGTTAACTGTTATATAAGGATGTGCTTTTAGTTTAGATGTTTTGTTATTGAGTTAAAACCCATTTATTACCGAGCTTCAACATGGATATCACTCTAGCAGGTGCCCCTTACAAGAAGGCTCAATTGTTGTGTTTATCAAGCATTATCAAATTTATTCTGGCATTTGCTTCAGAGACCATTTATCTTTTTTTTTTTTAATATATACATTTACTAATGGTAAGCTTAGATTTCTCCACTGCTATATTTGTACAGTTCAGCAATGAACATTGCTTAAATAAGTTTTTTTTTTTTCGAAGCAAGTATATCAGAGAACCAAGTTATCATTATGACAGTTCAAATGAATGCGGAAAAAAAAAATCGAACTAAAAAATCATACTCTCAACAAAACAGGCCAAGATTTGAGCAATTTTCTGGCACACCATGAATCCTATTATATAAGGACTGGAGCATGATGCAAACCAACAAAGCAGCAACAGCGTATATGCAGTGCCAATATTTCAGCCCAAGTTGAAACCATGTTTTAATCTCTATAAACATGATAAGCACTCTGCGTGAAAAATTCTGCAGGTTTTGGAGAAATCTCGATGCAGAACCGTTAAGCTCACTTGGACAGAAATACCAGACACCTAGAGGTTCATCCATTGCATGTATTGAGCATTTAGTCCTACGAATTACGGCGACACTTTTTGTCGCATACTTCGGGTACGTATTATATTTCGCATTATATGCATTCCTTCACCTAAAGCATTGTATACTTTAATTAAACAAATATATTTTACTTCTACTCGTTTTACTTTATATATCTTCCACCCTTTCAACGCTTTTCCCTGTGGCTTCAAAGAAAATGGTCTCTGAAGTGGACAGGTACATGACATTTTAAAGTGTAGGTCTGAAATATATGGATTATTAATGGATGACATGCTTTAGGCTTGGGAATGCAGTCATAAATGTGAAAAGTTATACCTGAACCCTTGTGACACAATGTCTCGCCGTAATTTTTTTAATGGGTGGATCTGTAGCACTCTGTATGTCTGTTCGAATTTCCTTTTTTATAGCAGTGGCGGATCCAGGATTTTTGAAAAGGGAGGGGCGACCAGTTTGGGTCGGGATGGGGGCCCAGGGGCCACACCAAAAATTGATTTATTAAAATTTATGTCCATTTTTGGACACAAAAAGGGGGTCCGATCCCCTTGCCCCCCCCCCCCCCCCCCCCCAACAAATCCGCCAGTAGAGAGAGTTACTGGTTTGCATCTAGACCATACTGCTCCTACATGAAAGAAAACGTTCAACAAAGTATTTTATGTAATGTTCTTAACAACCTTTATTAGATAAGATCTATGCGCACTTTCTACATAATTATACACAAACATGTGTCATTATTCGGCAATCCTCTGTTACACTAAGATTTTCATTTGGTCTTTATTCATTATTCAACATTTATCAGAATTCTGTGACAGAGAATTAGATTTGACTGGTGATCATTTGACAAAGAGGCTTTTAAAATTCTCGTAACGTTACTATGGGAACGGACTTTTGCTTCCGATGATGAATTTAGTGTGATCATCATGGACACGGTTTGTCCGGAAATTAGTATGAACCTTAAAGGGATATTGGTCATAACTGACACATTAAGATTTCTTTCGATCAATCGACTTTTCTTGTCACCGCAAGATTGAAAATCGTTTAGTTTCATAAGAAAATTCTTCAATGGCTATGGAAGATAAAAATAATTCAAATGTATGCACAAAAACCCAACTTCAAAATACAAAAAAAAGCTATCATCTCTTTTTGTTCAATACCTTATCTATAATTTGTTTCCATGTTTAATCTGTGTTCTTGTTCTTATTTGCCTATTAATATACAGGTTTATTGTAAGTATTTGCCAATAAAAGAGTAATAGGTATGTTAGTTAACAGCGACTGGCAGTCCTGCTAACGATCTTCAATCTCCTGAGTTTATGGGAACAGTGTATTTATGGATACGTGTGTGATCTCGGCGTGGACAGCTCATGGCCAGGGTACATCTGTACTTGTATATTATGTACAATATCGTGCATCTATGAACAGCCGAGTCAGGCTTTATACTGAGTAGAAGGAATCAGATACACAATATAAACCTCAACACATCTTTTAAATAAAATAATGAAATTTTGAACATATATATATATATATATATATATATATATATATATATATATATATATATATATATATATATATATATATATATATATATATATCAGAGTTCTGCAGGATGAAATAAGGTCAACAGAGACAAAGAGATCATTTTTAAAATGCATTTCAGCATGATTAAACGCAACAAATGGTAATGAATGTACAATATCACGGTTTATTAAAACAGAACAACTTTGGTTATCTCAATCCATACTAATGGCGAGATAACGCTTGCAATAATCATTTAACCATTAACAAAAAGCAGAATATGTATCTAACTTTTAATACATAATTCAAAAAACAAGACTTAAATAACAAGATATTAGATATCATCCCCTTGTAAATCCGGAAAAATAGAAACCGCAAGAGGTGCTACTCCTCATCGACAGTTCCTCCAATCAAACAATGTACAATTATGCTGAAAGGATTATTTCAGAAAAAAATAAATAAAACTTGGATTTATAAAGGCAAGGATAATTCTAAAAATAACTCAGCCTATAGCATTACGACAACAAATTAAAAAGCGATGGAATTATACTTCTAAACATTATATTCAGCTTCTAGCATCAAAACAACAAAATTATTGCATAAACACATAACAGCTGCACATATATAAAGATTTAAATTGTTATACTATATCAATTATTGTCCTATGTACTCAGACAAAGGGAAATGTATTTATCAGTTTGTTGCATAAAGTTTGACACCGTGATGCCATTATGCTATGCTTTGATTTTAGGTGCCAAGAACCTTTCTTCGGATTGTCTCTTTGTTTTTGCATTTATTATAACAGTTACGACTTGCAGTGTTTGCCCCAATATCAGGACAGAGATGTCTACAAAAATTTTGTTTACGGTTTACAACATTTAACCTTGACAATAGAGTTACCTCTGAAATTGGCATGTTTTTGAGTGAGAGATTGCAGGTATAAATCAAAATGATTCAAAGCCAGTTTTTATGTATGACTGCCAAATAAAGGGATTTAAATGCATTTACACGAAACTTATCCCCATATCAGCAATAAATGACACGGGTATACGTGACTTTCCTCTCAAATATTATACTACAGTATCGACCACCAGTCCACCACTTAGATATATTGTCCACTATGTATTTCTCACTGCAACCATAAAATATACGTATGATATTGGAGCTTCAGGTGAAAAGCTGCTGCCACAAGGCAACCGATTAACAGAAGAAATGATGCTACTTAGAGCACATCTGATATGACAGCTGGCACATACTGCACAGTGATGAGGAAGTGGGGGTATTTTCCCAAAGAACAGGGTCAATGGCACGCTTCAATGATATTTCGTCATCTACCTGATAATGCTTAATGCCCGTTCTTTAAACTACAGGAGATTCAACCTAGTGTCGTTACCCTTAATGACACTATATCTAAACCTGGAGGTCATGCGGCGGTCTAAATAAATATACATTTAATATGAACAGATATATATTTTTCTTTATACATAAATAATAGATAATGTATATGATACAACACATAAATAATGCACCATGCAATTATTATGTATGTTTTTAAAACACACCGGGAATGGGAAAAAAATTTATGATTTTAAATATTAAGCACAATAGACTATCAGAAACTCTCATGAAAGGATTCCCAAAACTACAATAACGCGCGACTTCGAATATGAAAATATGTCGATACACTATCATTGTATCATAGCATCATAGGGGGTCTACGGAATTTCAAACTGCAGTTATTAATAAACTAGTACTTAATAATGTGAAAAAAATGTATAAATGTAAAAACTCTTGTTTGGTATGCCGTCTTTTTTCTTTTAAAGAAAAAAATCGTCGAATTCAGAAAAAAGTTTTAATAGTCATCAGGAATCCTCTCGATATTTAACAATATTATCTAGACAACAGCATTAAATGCCACTACAGGAAATGTAACCAGGAATCTCTAGATTCAGTTGGTGTAGTTTTTGCAAAACATTCAAAAACATAATTGTTTCCTTCATTATTATCCCAGTATACTATGTCCCCGACAGTGTAAGAGAGAGCAAATTCAAGTTTGGAACTTACACCCAAATCGGCAGGTGCGCATATGCTGAATGAAAATCTGTCTGTGGGACCGTCACAAGAATTCTGAACGTAAGACGCCATGATGTCATGATATGATCCCCAGGCATTACATGTATATCTTACCCGTACAACCTTGTGAAATCCTATATTGGCTACTCTCACTACACCTGTAATCGTCAGGTCCGTGACGATTGCGTTTTCTAAGCAAACTTTCTGCGCCAGAACTTTTTGTAAAAAGTTTTCTGAAGCCCCAGGTTGCTGGAAACAAGCATGTAGAAACCTCTTTCCAAAATCTTTCCTCTCAGTTTCAATACCAACCTTTAAATCGGCCATTGCTGATGCTGGTATTTTTGGTGGGTTTTCAGCATTCAACACGTGCCGAACATCTTCTAGGTCCAAACCAAGAGCATCCGCAAAACGGACCATCTTCTTACGACTAGGGGTGCCTGGTGGAGTCTTTTTAGCCTTCAATGACGAAGATTTTCTAAGCTCTGCTCTGTCAATATTAAACTCATTTTCTTCATACAGTGATTTCTGGGAACCGAATGACTTGTCTTTTTTTAATGAGTTTTCCGTTTCATTCTCAGTGACATCCGCCTCTGCGTCATCGTCGTCCGATGTTGCATCTATTGACACTTCCGTGAAGACAAAAGGGGGTGGCGAGCATTTTTTAAGCCTATCTGAATGCATTCTTACTTGCATAGCTTTCACAACAGCATTCTCCAATGAGCCCCCACATCCTTGAGATGTCCCTGCAAGGTCATTCAATATAGGACTGTGGACTTCATCATTAGCATCATCACTGACACTTGATTTTCCCGTAGAAGATCCTACAGAATTCAGATCATCCATATCCTTCGCAAAAAATAAAGCATCGTCATCAAGATCTGATTTTTGGTTCACAACGAGTTCATTGACATTTTCGCTGCCGTTCGGAACGAAATCAATATCCTCCTCAGCATCCATGCTCACCGATAGTCGTAATATTTTACTACAGCACTCTAAGACATTTTTTGCAGCTTCAACCTCAGCGTTGAAATAAAGTTCTTTATCGACTCTTTGGTTGTATACAAAATTACTACTAACACTGTAACAATCCAGATAACTTGATTCTGTGTAAGACAGATTTCTTGGCAAAAAGAACGCTCCTAAGGATGCCTCTGGATCTGTCAGGTTGTTGTACATAATATAATGCACTTCTCAAGCGCGGATTCCACGCATGATACGTTGCTAAGATCTGAAATTATACAGGCAGTTTTATAGATATAAAATATGTCATTTCTTTTCTCGTTTTCATTCAAAAAAACTTTCAGATGATAAGATACCGGCTGCATGAAATTGAAAGGTCGATGAATTATTACACAACATCTGACTACAAGCTAAAACTTACATCTGGAGAACAAAATTCGCCTGAATATCCTAACAAAATCATGAGAGTATTAAATTTGTTATTCAACTTGACATCAGTATATTTAAGGATCAAATTCAACACAACCATCATTTCCTCAACATTGGTAAAGATATAACCTCTCTGTTTACGCTCTAGACCTTTCGAGACTCCTCTGGTTTATTAGTAAACATAAAAACCTTGAGTTCCTATGGAGAGCTAGCAATGCAATTCGAAATAAAAATTGTAAAACTGTACATACACGCTAGAGTATGCTATACTTCTTCATCAGATGGACTACCCTTTCATAAAATAAACGTAAATATGAATTTTTATACTACTTACATCTCCATGACTAATCACTGAGTCATCTAATGAGAGGAGGGTTAAAGAAAGCGCTTCAAAAGAGAAAGTAGAAGTCACAGACGACTTCCCGTACAACTTGTGCACATGTGTATGTTGTTTACAATGCCGGTTGTGTCTGGTATGTGTTTATTATGTTTATTCTGCTCAATTATTTTTTTCCAAGGTCTTTAATAGTGTCTTTATTTATTTTTTTTAAACTGTCAGATACCGTGCAGGTATGTCCCAAAACAAGTTCGTTTTCATATTGAATTGATCGAGTCCTCGACTCCAGCTTGTGTTATGTGACTGTATACACATCCACTGGCTGTGATTAGGATATACCCGGAGGGCTTGCCCAAGGGGAATAGTTCTTGGTAAAGGGTTAAATGAAAGAACTGTCCCACTATTTGACCAACAGCTATTCTCTTTAAATAGAGAGGTGGGCAGACTTTAGCCTATAAATGCATGTATATATGCATCCGTGAATGTAAAGCCCGTCCACTTCTCTAGGCCTATAGAAAATAAACCATAGTGAATAACAGTCAGTGAATAAATCATTTTGTAAAATGTATGTTGTATTTTTATTGATGACGGATAACACAATTATACCCAGGGGTATGGCATTGCACCACATTAAGATTTTCATAATACTGTATGAAAAATAGCTGCACTATATATTTTATTTGTGGGCCAGGATTATATATATATAGCACATGTATAAAGCTTTGCTTTAAATAAAAAAAAAATACACCACAAAAAATGTATTTTTACCCGTCTGTCTGTCCATGCGAGATTGCTTTCTACTCAGTTTCAAAGAAACTGTAAATCATTAGCTTACCCGATCTAGATCCCTAAATTGAAATGAGATAGATAAGGATCATCTTAATATTTTTTTTTTTAAATCTTTATGACAGAGTTCACTCTCTGATTTTAGAAGACTTGCCAAGGATGAGCCTGGGTTGGTATCTTTAGGACAGAGAGATTTCCTTGTTAGCATTAATTAATGTATCAGTATATGCATTTGTACAAAATTAAGTGTATCTATATATCTGCAAAATGCATCAATTTGTAAACTGTTGCAAATATTGTATACATCAAAACTTCATGTTTAACTGTGACGATTTAAATGTGTAATTTACATGTAGGGAGAGGGCCTAATAAGTTTTCAGAACTTGTGCCCAATTCCTTTGTAATTATAAATTACAATGAAATATGTTCAAACCAAACCAGAGAGATTTAGGAGAGGTGTTTTTGATAGTCAGAATCGTTCAATGCCAATGGTAATACACGGGTATGCATGTAGTACAGTTCGCAGTTTCACTTTTCTGGATTCGACACTGCTTTTCCGCGAAAAAAAAATCCTGTTTTCCCGCGACTAATTATACTGCTATTCTGCGAGTTTTTTTTTCCGCGACCTATTTTTCCGTTAGCAGGTAAAAATCTTACAAAAAAGCATCACCGTTTTTTAAACATTGACTTTTCTATAAATGTAGCTATCGTATATTATACATTTTTTTTTTACAATGATCTGTTTCATTATGAATCATTTCAATGACTTCAGAAACCTATCACCTACCAATGTGAACAGTGAAATTCATGCAATTTTGTTATCGCTTCCATCCGTGAGTTAAATACTACTAAATAGAACTCTGTGAAGAAATACAGGAAAACAAGGGAAAATATCAGAAATGTTTGGTGCCAAATTGTACACGTGGCAACTCAAAAATCGCGGGAAGGAGGTATCAAATAAAGGTGATCTCACATAACTTACAGTTGTATATATATATATAGTTAAAACCAATCGCTGAAAAGCAGTGTGAAGTATTTGTGGAAAAGCAGACATTGGACCAAAATAAAATCTGGAAAGGCAGAATGACAGTACAGTTGGTAGAGCACATGTTTATTTAGAATTCAGGAGGCCTGAGTTGAATTCTGGTCTGTTTTATTGCATTTTTCTCCCTTCCTTCACAAGAGCATTCAATTTATGCCAGAACTTTAATGATCTCTTATTTGGCCTTACATTTCATTGACTTGTGTGTAAGGTTCATGTTAAGTTGAATTTTGCTGAGATCTGCATCTAAGTAGAACAAATAGTCAACATTACATAATCTACTTTTTAACACTACCTCCTTTCATTGATTGCTTCAAATTTAGCCATTAAATATGAGATAGGAATATAGTTTTCTTCCAATTTGTTTCAAAACTTTAATCTTTGTGTTGAAATACGAGAAGAATTTAAAAAAAAAAAACATAAATCAAATCCATGTTGCAGCTTACTTAAAAGATAATATTAAATATTAGTTTTTAATAACGTTATGAAGGATATTGGCAGAAACTTTTTCATAAATTAGAGAAAAAAATAAACTGAAACCTCCATATCATTGGTAGTACATTTAGAATTTCTATATTGAAAATGCTACGGCAGAACATTACATCTTCTAAACATGGAAAATATCTTACAATTTAAGATGAACTAAGAACATCAAGACCGTATGAAATTTCCAATTACTAATAATAAGAGGAATAAAGCAATACATTTTAAACTAGAGGTACTGTGAGCACTGAGCTCACATATGACTATAATGATAACATCCATGTTTTGCTATGGGAGACCCGAAATAAGTGTCAGATCAAAAAGTAAAATGAGAGATGCACAATGGCACTATGTAAAAAAAGATTCTGAAAGTATTATTAAATTTTATTCAGTGGTATAGGAGGAGTTGCGGATAAGAGATGGGTACCCCTCAATATTATAGAAAGAATGACAGTGTCTATGTTTTGCTATTTGAAACCAAATATGTGTCCAATTAAAAAGTAAAATAGGAGGCACACAAATGCACTATGTAACAAAAATTTTCTGAAAGTCTCATTTAAATTCCGTCGTATATATAAGAGGAGTTGCGGATAAGAGATGGGTACCCCAAAGCGTAAAGAACACCCCCAACTTTTCTGTCGGGGGGGGGGGGTGTATAATTAACAAAACTTTAGGAATTGAAACCGGCAGATTTTCAAGGCCATATATATCCCAAAAGAATCTCATTTTTGTCACTTCTGTAAAACTATTGTAGAAGAGGAAGTAATTTTATATATTATTGTTCTAAATATAAACTAAATATATATTATAAAGACGCAATGAAATATATCATCCTTTGGACTTCTGTTATCCAATAGACAATCTGATGAAGGAAAATCTTTGTAATATATATTGTTATACTGTCAATGTTGTTCAAGTTAGAAGGATATATATGCAAATGTTTACACAAATGTTTTAAATTGCATTCTAGAAATAGGTGCAATAATACTTACAAGTTGTATTTGATTTATATGTGCTGTATGTGTTAATAATTATGTATACCTTTAAAGTTGTATACATACAGTTTAACTTCTTTATATATATACTACAGTGTATATGTATGTATTTGAATTATTATTTGATAACACACTGTACTTTTCATATTGCTATTGTGTTGTATGAGTTGTGAATCAATAAATGAAACTTTTTAATCTGATGTTCTGAGCAGATTTCTTGGTAATTAAAATATTCAACCTAATTTTCAACCTAATTTTCTTTAAATGTGAGAGCACTGAACTGGAAAAACATGTTGCTTTGTGCAGATGACACCAATCTGGGTCACATTGTTTTTCTCGGAAGCTAAAAATAAACATTCATTCAGACGATGTTTACAAATCGATTGCGTGAGAAAAAACACGTAGGCACTTTTTAAGATGATGTAAACAGCATAAGGTATGAAAGTTATGTGCACAGCAAAACAAAACAAGGTTAGAATTTTTAAAATAAACAACATAATGATCTGCATGTTTTTGATTCCATAAATATTTATCCAGTGGCTTGCCAAAAATAACATAATAAGAAAAAACATTGCACTATGTCCAAAATAAAACGAACGGGACAAATGTATAGGTATTTTTGGAAGAAAAAAATCAGGTGTCCCCCTTCCCTATATAGTCCTGGTTAATATATAGTATACATGTGTAATGCAATGGTTAACAACACGCCAGGAACTAAATAGATTAAAGTAGTCATATACTTTTATACATTGTATTCCTTTTAACCTGAAATAGTATGTCATAATGATCATTATTAACATTTTCAACAGTGAAATACTATGATTAAAGTGATATTCTCTCACAGTGTGAAAGGATACCAAAGTGATATTCTCTCACAGTGTGAAAGGATATCAAAGTAAGTAAAAAGTAATTTCTGGCCTGTCATAAGATAGAGATAGTAACTAAACCGTCTTGATAGAGACTAAAACTGCCAATTTCTTTCCAAATATGTTGCTAAAATCCTTGTTACAATGTTTTCAATCTCACAATTGCTAAGCTCAACCGCTCAACAATGACGTCAGAGCCTATGACACTGTGTTAAGAAAAGACAGAGGCAAAGGGAAAAATCATAAACAGAAAAATTCAATTCGTGAAAATATATATAAAAAAAAATCCAGTCCCACTCGTGAAATAAATTCCATATCCAACTACAAAACATTGAATATCCTCTATTTGTTAAAATGAGCAATGTCATGTACTTATTGTTATACTATTCATTGGCATATCTTTTCCTTACTAATCTACATTTTATATTTGTCTATTCTGGGTTCTAACTTAGAAATAAATGTTCTGTTCTCTATAATCGACGATCCAGTATTGAAGTTAACAAGATTTGTCATTAATCTAGACAAAAGACCAAAGAGATTTAACCATATTTAAACATATTTATTGAACAATTCATTAAAGATTGGGAAACAGGCAAGGCCTATGCACACCCTCTCCTTGTAAAATAGGTCAAGACAAAGACAATAAATAATAATACTTGTATATGATAATAGACATGCTAATAATAAAAAATATTCAATTCAGTATTATAAAAAAAAGAAAAGAAGAAAAGATGATGACCCCCTAATTGTATAAAAATTATTTACATACTTTTTTAGCTTTAATATAAATATCAAGATTTGACCTTGAGTGAACGTCCTGACATTGGCAGGCTTTAAGCAACAACATACCCATAAATTCCAAAGTTATGATACAAACAGTTTAAAATTATTGCCCAGTTTGAGATCAGTATCCTTAACATTCAGCCAAGGGTTTTAAAGTCAAAGGACACTCGGTATCTGACCTTTGAGAATTGACCTCGAGTCAAGAATATTATGAATCATTGCGAAAATCGATATCTCTCACACTGGGAGAAGAAAAAGTACTCGGTTCTGTGTGTAGTCACATAAGGTATATGTATATTAAAATTTTACACACAATACATAGGCTTAATTGGTAGATAAAAATATATATTTGTATTCAAATGAAGCAGAATTTATTCAAAATCTTAATACATGAGAAGAAGAAAACACTTGATGTGGCCTTCAACTTGACATTCAGATATATCGACGACATAATTACTGATTAACAATAGTTACTTCTATTCATATGTCGACTCGATATATCCCAGTGAGCTTGAAATAAAAGATACCACATAAGAAATTTTCTTATGATAGGTTGAGGAATTTTTCTTTTCTTGCCCACTGACTTTGTGATTTTGTCATTATATGTTTATGAAATTGAAATCCTTTGCAAAGAAGAACGGTCATTGCTTTAGGAAAAATTACATACATATTTTCCCAAGATGTTTGTGTTTTCCAACAATCTGTCGGAATTTCTATGGGTACCAATTGCGCCCCGTTATTTGTATTCATGTGAAGCAAAATTTATTCAAAATTTTACACACGAGAAGAATAAAACACTTGTTGTGGCCTTCAAATAGACATTTAGATATATTGACGACTTATTATCTATTAACAATACTTACTTCCATTCATATGTCGATTCGATATATCCCAGTGAACTAGACTTAAAAGATACCACTAAGTCGAACACATCTGTTTCATATTTGGATATTTTACTAGAAAAATACGTTAATGGTAACATAACAACCAAGCTTTATGATAAACGTGATGACATCAACTTTTCAATCGTCAGCTTTCCTTACTTAATGTATGTAGCAATATATCCTTTTCACCTGCATATGTGGTTTATGTCTCTCAGTTGATTTGATACCCAAGAGCATGCTCTATACGTATATTGACAAACAATTTGATGAAACAAGAATATCAGTAGTCTCGTTTAAAGTCATCATTTTGCAAGTTCTACGGTCGATACAATGACCTTGTCAGCAAATAAAAATTATCATTAAGTGAAATGCTTTTTTTCATACTAATTGTCAGGCCAATATTTACACACTGAAATGTCTACGGATTTTTCCGTTTCTGCCAATCATGACAAGGAGTACACAGGAGATACTCACTCCTCCAAGGCACCTGATCCCACCTCTGATGTGTTAGAGGTCCGTGTTTGCTCTAATCCCAATTTGTATTGTTTGAATGGACTTTTCAGCTTGAATACTGTTTGTTATCTCCATATTTCATTTTACTATACACATAACAGTAGACAACAGTAGATATATTTTTATATTGTTATAGAATTGTCAATGTTAGATATTTAGTGTATTTGAATATGATTTCCCCATCGAAAATGACTGGTCCTGAACATCATAGATTTAAGGAATAAATGTCAATTGGGGAGGGGGGTATATGGATTTATGAGATTGGAGCATGTGATAATGCGTTAGAGAAATATAAAAAAGTATGCATATATATATATATATATATACATACATATATATATATATATATATATATATATATATATATATATATATATATATATATAGATAGATAGATAGATAGATAGATAGATAGATAGATAGATAGATAGATAGATAGATAGTTTGAACATATTTTATTGTATAAATAATATACAAATGGTTTGAACACAAGTTCTAACAACTTACGAGGTTCTCACCAGAAATGGCTACAACTGTCAAGGTCTATATATAGAAAAAAATACTGATATATATATATATATATATATATATATATATATATATATATATATATATATATAATAGATAAAACAGAAATGCATACTTTTTATATCCCTGCTTGAAAAAGTGGTTATGGGGTATGTCCGTATACTTATCCGCATTTCAATTAAATGAAAATTTCACAAAATATCCATTACATAGTGGCTATTTTACTATTTTTGGGATTGCCGAAAGCAAAACATGGACTGCCACTTCTTATTAACATTGGGGGTACTCATCTCGTATCCCCAACTCCTCCTATACCACCGAAAAATATTTAATGAGACTTTCACAGAACCTTTATTTACATAGTGCATGCCATTGAACACCTCTATTTTACGTTTTGATTGGAGAGATTTAGGCTTTCCCATAGCAAAACATGGACTGTGCCATTGCACTCGATAAAGGGGATATCTATTTAGTTAATGCAAATCCTCCTAAACTTTCACAGAATGATCTCATATATACTGTCAAGAAATTTATTTTGCTATTTTACTTATTTGGAAGTAGGGTTATTATTATGTGAGCTCAATACTTACAGCATCTCTAGTTTTTATTCAAGCTAGGTTTCTGATACAGAAGTTCAATAATACATATATTTTCTGAGAAAAGAGAGCGTTTACAAATATAATAGATATGCATACTCCAAAGGAACTATAATTTAACTCTCCGTTTTTATCGACATCTGTATTCCAAGTGATATTTTAGCCACACATTCTGAAGTAATTACTAATAAACAATAAAATGCTTTCCTTGGTTGGGGAATTAGTGTTGCAGCAGTGTTGTTGAAAAAATGCATAACCCGCGTAAGCGGGTTATGTATTTTTTTCTGCAATAGCTGCAACGTTAATTCCCGTACTAACAAATCAAGAAAGACAGTTTATTGTTTATGTTTATTTCTGTCCAAATAATCATTTAAAGTAGGATTTAGTAGATGAAATAGTGTATTATTGATATGTACGCTTCATTGATAGAACAACCACTGCTCAAGAAATCTGTACAGGTGATATGCTTATTGCTGTTTACTGACTGATAAACGGCAATGATTTTCTTAAGAAATAAAAGAGATACTATTCAGTGGATGTAAATATATCTAAATTAAGACGTAAAGAAACATCGGAGCTTAAACAGGATGCGATGCAGTTATGAAGGTATAATGTAGGAATACACGTATACAATAGATATTATTGACAAAATATCAGCATATGTTAATGTAAGGCAGTTCCCTCATATAAGAAATTCTTTATCTCCTCATTGATAAAAAACAGATCCCAGGCAGCATTTAGCATTGATACAGCAAAGGTGGTTTCGACTATTGCTTCTGTGCGTAATCTTTAGGAAATAACCTTGCTGAAATTCACGGAGATACAAACGTCTAAGAGAAACAGGAAAATCAATGGCTTTCTTATTTGTGAGCTAGATTTTTTTAATGGGAGGGAGTCCAATTTAATTCCTATTTAAACATGGAAACACGATTGAGAAAAAAGTATGCTTTAAATTATTACATGTAGTTTTTTTTTTCTTTCATGCAAAATGATTATTACGTCGGTTTTTTTTTTATTTATTCTCTCTCCTCATCCCTCCCGATTTTATATACTTATATTAAAAATAGAATGAGTATTCACATCTTTAGATATAGCAGTACTTGTATATTATAACATGATTTAAAATCGGAAAGAAAATTGAACGTGACGTTTGTTGCGTCATCATAACATGCTGTTTACTTAATCCCATGGAGAACTGCTGCATAAGCAATCTTTTAAAATACGTGTATGTTCAAGGCGAGATGCATTTTATTACAAGAATCAAATTTGTCTAAGTGCAAAAGAAACATCGCCTAGGAAATATTTCAGTGATGTTTATTAATAAAATATGAAGATAACAAACAGTATTCAATCTCGAAAGTGCAATGAAATTATACAAATTTGGAGCAGAGCAAACACGGACCTCAAAATTCAGAGGTGGGATCAGGTGCCATGGAGGAGTGAGCATCCCCTGCCGACCGGTCACATCCGCCGTGTGCTCCTTGTCATGATCGGGTAATAACGGAAAAATCCGTAGACAGTTCAGTGAATAAATAATGGCCTAACAATTAGTATGAAAAACGTCAGTCAGCATTTGACTCAATGATAGGCTGTATGTGCTGACAAGGTCATTGTATCGACCGTAAAACTTACGAAAAGATGACTTCAAACGAGACTGTTGATATCCCTGTTTCATCAACTTGTTTGTCAGTAGCTTGCCTCGTTTTAGAAATTGTTCATATGAAGAGCATGTTCTTGCCAATCGAATCAATTGAGAGACATTAACCCCATAGGCAGGTGAAAAGGGTATATTGCTACATAAGTAAAGGAAGTTGAAAAGTTGAAGTCATCACGTTTATCATAAAGCTTTGTTATTAGGTTACCATTAACGTCTTTTTCTAGTAAAAGATCTAATATGAAACAGATGTATTAGAAACTGTGGTATCTTTTATTTCAAGCTCACTGGGATATATCGAGTCGACATATGAATGAAAGTATCGAGTCGACATGAATGAAAGTAACTATTGTTAATTGATAATACGAAATATGTATCGAAATTATATCGAAATATACATCGAAATTTCGAATTAAAGGCCACAGCAAGTGTTTTCTTCTTCTCATGTAGAAGTTTTTGAATAAATTCTGCTACATATGAATACAAAAATAGCTCTGCTAATAAGGGGGCGCAATTGGTACCCATGGGAATTCCAACAGATTGTTGAAAGACCTGATCTCGAAAAACTACATAGATATTGTCAATCAGAAACTCAAGAATCTTTTTAATATCAACTTCAGAGTACTTGTGTGTACAATCAGAATGATTTTTAACAAAATAATTTTGTAAATGACCAATGACAAGGTACGTATATTTACGAGTTCCATTTTTATGTAAAAGCAGCTGTCTATGATGTCAGAAAGCCTGGACTTCATTTTTTCGTGGGGAATGGTTGTATAAAGTGTTGAAAAGTCGTACGTTTTGATGCTATTGATTTTAGTAAAATTTTGTGATTTCAAATTTTCCAAAAGTTCTTTGGAGTTTTTAAGTATCCACATCAGATTTACACCACTTCTCGAATATACTGTTGTACGGTAATCCTGAAGTTTCTCCTTCATTACAGTAAAACCGTTCACGGTAGCTCAGTCGGTAGAGCGCTCGCTCTGTGATCGGGAGGCAATATATTGACAAACAAGGATCGAATCTCGGCCGCGACTGACCTAAGTCGATAAAAAAAATGGGTAGCAACTGGTCCTTCGCCATGCGCTCCTCGGTACTTTGAAATGAAAGTTGCGGGTCCTTTGAATGAGACCTTAAAAACCGAGGCCCCGTGTCACGGCAGACGTTGGCACGATAAAGATCACTCACTGCTCAATGGCCCTGAGTGCCGAATAAGGGTCAAAATTTGAAGCCCTTCACCGGTATATGGTGACGTCCCTATATGAGTGAAAATTCTCGAATGGGACGTAAAACAACATACAGTCAATCGATCAATCATTCCAGTAAATATTTTAGTGAGGAGTAAAGAAACGTATCCACGTCAAGCATCACTCTAAAAACGTTTACCTGTAGAGTTTCGGAACAGTATTATAGTTTTAGTAATTAAAGTGTGATGCATTTTGACCAAAATCAATAGCTCCAAATTTCCAAACCCATGTGTTCAAAGAAAAAAATAAATAAATGAATAATTAAAAAACAGGACACATTCTAAATACGAAGGGATTTTCCTGACGTAAATAAGAGATTAAAAAAAAAAACAGCGTCACGCAATACTTCATCTACATTGTACAAGTTATATTGGAATGAATATGGAAGGTAATGCAACTTTCTTTAGTGAATTTTCAGTGTAAAGTAAAAATTGAATTTATTGTGATTTTATTTCACGCTTCGTACCTTTAAAAAGGATACTGTATTTTGATTGATTAACTATAAACTTAATATGGTAAGTAATACATGCATATTTATTAAACGCCCCTTCCATTCTGCACATTTAATAATATCTGAAATTACAATTTAGTTTTAGTTAAAGTCATTTGGTCAGATTTAATCATTTTGACTAATATGTTGTAAAATTGGTAAAAAAAAAAAAAAAAAAATCCAGCTGCAGATTCCCAGATTACGTGTTCAAAAAACATTTTACGAAAAACGTAAAAGATATCACATTGTTTGAAATAATGCTTTGTATTTTGTATTCAGTAAATTTGCCTTCTTTCTGGTTCATTATTGCCCTTACTACAAGGTCAATACCATTAGTTTTCTGATACTGTACAAGTTATTTAACAATAAAAAGTCAGTGCCAGAATGTTCAAAATAATTTTTTGTATGTATACATTGGACAATACGCACTTTTGTTTTATTCTAGTCTCTACAATTCATTATAAACGGGAAAGAATCTTCTAGTATTGATTTTGTATCAATCAAAGAAGGCCAAAATTTATGTGGGAATAAGAAGATTTTATAAAATTGTATGTTTTACTAAATTTATGCAATATAGGGACAATCTTTTGCTACGTGAGTCATAACAAGCGTAAGGAAAAATAAGCACTAACTTTCAACTACATGTACGTAAGCATCAGTCAACACATTTTTGAATGATTTTTTAATTATTATATATTCCCATGCAAAACTGTGATCCCCATAATGTGACCAATCCTACCCCCGGGGACCATGATTTGAACAAAATTAAATCTGCAACATTATAAGGAAGTTTACATATTCAAATACGACTAATCAAGGCCTTACTGTTCTTAAGAATTTATGGCCCAACTTTACCCAGTGGGATAGATTTTGGACAAATGTTTTGAACAAACTTGAATCTACACTCTAGTAGTGAAAGAATATTTTATTTAAAACTGAAGAATCCTCTATACGCTGCACTGTAAATTCTAATTTATGCATTAGAGTGGTCTGCCCTGATCTTAAACAAAATAAATTGAAATCTACAGTGTAATTTTCAATTTGTAATGTATTCAAGCATATCTAGCAATTTGAAAGACAGCGAAACAAAATTAATTAAACACTTTATTTGCATGCATTTTCTCCACTTAAGTAAACACAATGATTTCTGTTCATCAATACTTCGTTGTCTTAGATAGAATTTTCCTGAGGTTATTGCCAGGTACCCTATGCCGAAAAGATATAGACAAATGCAATATTCACACCTTCATACATTATAATTAATGTTTACTGAATTTTGATATCCCCAAAATCAATAGCTTTTGCGATGCTTCCTGCTCAAAGAACGCAATTTATTCGTACCCTAAATACGACGTAATTTTTCAAAACGTAAACAGGGAATACAAATACTTCAAATACACTCAATACTTCATTTACATTTTATAATTATATTGGAACGGATATGGAAGTTGATGCAACTTTCTTAAGTTACAACATGTTGTGATAGTGACTAGTGAATCTCGAAATTGTTGTGATATTAATCATATTTATTTCACAATACATAACACCTGTAATAGGAGATATCTTAATCTGGGATTCAATGTAGCCTCAATATGGTAAGTTATGCAGGGTTGTCCCTAAAACCTGGGGGCCGGGAAATTCCCCTCCTATAATGATGTAATCCCCTGGTGTTTCTGGTATTTCCCCTCAACCCCCTGTTAGGGAAGGAACCCAAAACCCCTTCCTACTTTTTTAATGTCCCCTGCTATTTCAATTCTTGGGGACAACCTTTTATTATATATTTCTAAACCCCCCCCCCCCCAATTCTGCACATTTATTAATATCTGAAAGTACACATCAATCTTCGATGAATAAGTAAGATCAGTTTTGTTACGATATAGTAGACCATTCTCTGTTAAAGAATCTACTAAACTAAATGTCTCTATTTTGTAATGCTATCAATAACTACGTATTTTTTCGATATTTTTTATGATGCTTGCTCGAGACTGCACCACCACATTCATGTTTAAAGTAGGGAAAAAAACAGGATGCGATCTATTGCCACTCGAAGAAATTATGACGTAATAATTTTAACGCCTAATTTCTGTTTATAATTAAAATATCAGCAAGTCGAAGGCAGTGTTAACCTAATACCCGGTATGTACAATGCCCTGTCCGGTTCAAAAAAATAAGAAGCTCAAGTAGCTAACGATCATAGAATGTGGCCTAAAATTAACGTTATTGAACGAGGTCAAAGAATATACCTGTAAAATGACGGCCAGTCGATCTTTGATTAAAAAAAAAAACAAAACCGAGAAGCTACAAGAAATTCCGAGCAGATATCACAAATATGGGGATCCCCCCCCCCTTTCCGCGCTTTTTTAAAAGAATAGTAAGATCTAACACAAAATAAATTGTAATTTATAACGTACCCTTGATTTATAATCTAATCAAGTTTATCTAGCCAAGTTAAATTGAACATCTTGGTGGCATGTATTTTCTCCACTTTTTTGTCTTAAATAGATGTTTTTTTTCTGGGGATAAATGCGAGGTACCCTAATTGAAAAATGAAATAGATAAGCTCAATATTAACACCTTAATATAGTATGATTTTCAATGTCCAAAACAGTTTCCATTAGTGTATTAAGCAACAATTTGAAAGGAGTCACTCCAAAAAAATAAAAATAAAAAATAAAATAAAACTGTCCAAAGGAGGGGGTGGGTGGGGTGGAGGGTACTTATTGAACTATTCTTTATAACCCTTTGGTAATTGGTCTTTTTTTTTTCAAACGCTGTAGTTTACCAGAATTTGACCTTACTGCAACAAAAAGTGGAGGCCAATCAGCTTCTAACTAAATAAAAATTTCCATATTAAAACTACAGCAAAAGACAGAAGAAAGTGATGGGGCCAGGCCCCCTTGCCATCACCCCCCTCCCCCAGTTCTACGGGGCTGTATATATATGGTACTTAAGTTGACTTAAGAGTCAGTTATTATGTACTGAATTTTGATCCCCCTGCCCCCAAATCAATGGTTTTTGCGATGTTTACTTCAGATTTCCAAAACACGTGCGCAAAGAACGCAATTTATTCGTACCCTAAATACGACGTAATTTTTGTTCTAAACGTAAACAGTGAAAACAAAATAAGAACTGCGTCAAGTAAAACTTCATTTACATTGTACAATTTATAGTGAATGAACATGGAAGTTGATTCAACTTTCTTGAGTTAACAGTAATTTTCAGTGTGAAAAAGTGACTATTGGATGTATCGAATTTGTAGTGATATTTATTTCACGCTTCAAAACACCTGTTATAGGAGATATATAAATTTGGGATTTAATTTAAGCTCAGTATGGTAAGTTATTATTCATTTTACACCTACATCCGTCAAATTCTGCACATCTAATTGTATCTGAAAGTACACATTATTCTTAGGTAAAGTTAGTAAGATTTATTTGTTGTAAAATTGTGTAGTATGTTGTAAAATTGTTAAGTATATATCATAAAATTAGTAAAAATATTTAAAATAGTCAAAGTTCAGTTTTGTTATGATATAGTATAAAATATCAAAGACCTGTAATGCATGTTGGAAATCAAAATCCTCGAATATAAAATGCCACCAGAATGCTATCGATAACTATGTATTTTTCGACAGTTTTTATGATGCTTGCTCAATATTTGCACCTTTAAAAGAAGGGAGAAAAGAATACAATTTATTGGCACCCTAAATAATAATGACGTAATATTTTTTGTCGACGGATTTTTCCGTTATTTCCCGATCATGACAAGGTGCACACGGCGGATGTGATCGGTCAGCAGGGAATGCTCACTCCTCCATGGCACCTGACTCCACCTCTGATGTCTTAGAGGTCCGTGTTTGCTCTGCTCCTATTTTGTAATGTTTAATGGAATTTTGACTCGAATACTGTTCGTTATCTCCACATATTTCATCGAATAACGCCAATTTTGTCAGGGAATTGAAGACAGTGTTACGACTTAAAATCAAACTTATACTTGGTATGTACAATATGATGACAAAATATCAGAGGATGTGGCCTGTGACCTTAAGGTACACGTAATTTGAATAATATCACAGAATTAGAAAAAAAAAAACGAGAAGCTGCAAGAAATTCTCAGCAGAAATGTACCTTAAGTGTGCGGATCCCCCCCCCCCCCCCCCGCGCTTGTTTATTAAGAAGTCTTTTCATACTTAGCCAGTATTTTGTTTTTAATTAGAATTTTACTTTGGTGGGTTAAGTTTCTTCACTTGTATAACCCTAACCAATTTTGGCATAATATTTAGTTTCCTGATATTGTGCAAGCTTTTTAATCAATGAAATAGGAAGGTAACGAAAAGTATTCAAGTTCGAAAGCCATTTTAAAAAATACAAATCGGGAGGAGAGCAATCACGGACCTCCAAAAACATGAGAGGCGGAATCAGATGCCATGGAGGAGTAACACCCCCCTGTCGACCGGTCACACCCGCCGTGTGCTTCTTTTCATGAGCGGGAATACGGAAAAATCCATAGAAATTGCAGTATGTAAATAATGGCCTGACAATAAGTATGAAAAACGTCAGTCAACATGTGACCTAATGATAGATTTTATTTGCTGATAAGGTCATTGTATCGGCCATAAAACTTAAATGACAACTTCAGACAAGACTGTTGATATTCTTGTTTCAGCAACTTGTTGGATAATAGCTTGCCTCGTTTTAAAAATTGATCGTACATAGAGCATGCTCTTGCGTATCGAATCAACTGGGAGACATAACCCAATATGCAGGTGAAAAGGGTATGTTGCTACATAAATAAGGGAAATTAACGATAAAAAAGTTGAAGTCATCACTTTATCATAAAGCTTTGTTGTTAGGGTACCAGTCAAGACATGCAGGAGTGGAATAAAATCAATAAATTAACTAAATATTGAATGGGTGTTTGTTTGTTAAGATATGAAATTTACGTTAAAAAATTGTATACATCAGGAAATTTTTGCTTCAGTTTTATTTAACAAAGTCACTACAGTTCATGCTGAACGGGAAAAATGTTTTCTCTTATTGCATTCCATATCGATTTTGACTCAATCATATAAGGCTAAAATTTAATGGGAAGGAATAATTTTCCTAAATTTCTGTGGTTTACTCAAAAGCACAAATTTCTGAACCAGACACTATATCGACATTAAGCATCAGTCAGCAGTTTGTTAAAATGATTTCTTACTGTAATATATGTCCATGTAAAACTCTGATCCCTGGTTCTGACCTTTCCACGGGGGACCATGATTTGAACATTGATGTACATGTAACTACGTACATGTTCATCGCCTGTTCTTGGGAAAAATTTTCCTATAAATTCCATATAAGACTGATCTCTTTTTGGGGGGAAGTCTGAGTACTTAAGGATATTCCAAATGTTAAAGGGAGAATACAATAAAATAAATTGCTTATAAAACGTACACAAGTGTTACACCTCGCTCTCTATGTTTAAGTAATTGTTCTTTATTTTGACCCAAAAATCAATAGCTTTTGCGATGCTTGCTCCAATTTCTAAACCTCGTGTTAACAGAAAAAAAAATAAGACGCAGTTTATTGGTATCCTAAATACGACGTAATAAACATAAATAGGGGATACAAAAAAGAACTGCGTCAATTAATACTCAGTTTACATTACGCCATCTTTAAAATAATGTTTGTTTGCCCTCTCCCGACACAGGATAGAAAAAATGGGTCGGTAGGTAGGTGGGAATTTTTTTTTTCCAAAATTTTTTACCATTAATGTGTAAAAGATTGTGATGATGAAATGCAGTTGATCTACTTCCGTCCGCATCATAAGTATCAAAACTACTTCCGGTAGCATTGACTTAGTATGATCAGTTCAACCAGCATGAATAGCATTCGACCAACATAAGTGGGCATAAATCAGAATTATTTGTGTAATGGAAAAAGGTTCAATCTGTATGTTCGTACGTTCACATAAGAAAGAAATCAATGGATCATGACAGAAAGCTTTAAAAAACTTTTTTGCGCTATATATACGTAAATTCCATGATTCATACTAAATATATAAGCAGTCTCATGGCCGTAGGAATCGGGGGGGCGGGGGGGGGGCGGCCCCCTCCCAATAATTTTGCCGATATATAGATTACAATAGAAAACATAGCTACCATATACTTGTCCCCCCTCAATAAAGACGTCTGATGACCTTTTTTTTTTTTTTGCTTGTCAAGAACTTTTGGAAGTTGTTAGTGCCCCTCCAACTGAAAATGTATGGCTGTGCCCCCCCCCCCCAAAAAAAAACTGAAATTGCTTCCTACGGGCCTGAGTCTCTTGTATATTGGAGAGTTATTCATCTGAATGTTGTTTGTATTAAGCTATTGCGTGGATTAAGTCACTTCTATGTGTATTACATTCATCATTACTCGTTTAATATCAGGGGGAATTCATACACTGAATTTTATGAATGAGAAAATTACATTTAAGAATGCCGTTTTCTTTCATGGCAAAAAATTCCACTTACAGGAATTAAAAAAACTGTTGCATATTGCAGACCTATGTTTAGTGTTATTTACTTTTCACAAACATAATGATCATACATTTAACTAGATCAATAATCTCCTTTTCATGTTATTGGACCCTGAGCATTTCTAGGAAAATACCTCTTTCTTTATAACATGTATGACCAATATTTTTTGGTTTATTGACAAACTATAACAATTAAGTAATCAAACTTTTTGAATAATGCAGCATCATAAATTGTTTTTGAAAAAATTAAAAAATTAGTGCGAAATTTTGATGCAAGACTGTACTTCTTCATAGCAATTATACACCTTATCCTTAATATATGAACACAAGCAATATGTAATGACATTCCCACATCCACCATATCAAAAACATCATGAGCCACCATACTGCAATCTTAAGCAACATATCCCCCCCCCCCCCTCCCACCCAATTATGTTTCCTTCTCGAAAACAAAAGATACATAGATATGTTGTGTATTTCTATTGTACAAAAGATATTATTATGAAAATTGCAAACTTACGGTATCATGAAATTAAGTTAAATTAATGCAGTTTGGCGACATCTACATCTCTAGATTCAAAATTATATCTGATCATGAATATCTAATGTTGACAGAAAAAGAAAAGGTTTGAATGCTTTTTTATAAGAAGTGACCCAAGCTCTTCCGCAATTCTTTTCATTTAGTAAATACGTTAGGTCAGGAAGGATATAATCAAGACTTCCTTAATAATAAAATGTTTTCAGAAAGTATACTTTGCATCGTTCTTCGTTTTCCCTCCCCCATACATACAAAACTGTTACAATTTAATTTTCTTTAAATAGACAATTCTGAATTTCTTTTTACATGTCTTTGTTGTATTTCTCATTCAGCAACTCGTAAAGAATCATAGCATTGAACATTACCTAGATTTAACTTGAAAATATACTTACCCATAATGGAAATTCAACCAAAAATGTTTCTTACTTTGTCCAAACCACCACTGATGACAGATTTAGTGTTATTATGTAATCTGAACCACATGTAAGTAAGGATTAAAGCATTTGATGTGGTGAATGTAAATCAGGCTTTCTTTTAAATGTTTTCCAGTCTACAGAAAAATTTATTTCTTGTAAGTGACAGTGTAAACTATTCAGATATATTTTTTTATTTTAAGTGTTTAGGTGCGTGCACAAACACTGATGTCCTGTTTCTAAAAATACAATTTAATGCAGGAAGTAAAATAATAATGTAATGGTGTAAATTTATTTTAGAGATAGGCATACATATATATTCATTAAATTATATACTTACATTCTTTCTGAACTATTTGTTCATGTAAAATGAGTCACTTAAACTTCATCGTGTGCATCATTTTTTGGTTTTTACTTTGCGTAACACATGTCCGGAAATATAAACATGATCATTTATTTTCCGCTGACTGAATTTTTTTGAAGGGGTGGTGGATCAAAGGACAAGTACTTCTACATTTTTTCCCTTGTGATTGAAAAGAATTCCTATGATCATAGTTTTGCGAAGAAATATAATAATTGTAGCGCATACCATCATTAAAGTAATGAAATTCTTCCCGGATTATTTTAGCAGAAAATCTTGTATGGAAAAGTTTATCAAGTTTTCCCAATGTTTCTATTTCTTACTTTTTAACAAGTACGCATAAGTACGAAAGCCGGATAGGCTCATTTTTGACAAGATAAAAAAATAATTAACTCGTTATAACGAGATAGTTATCTCGTTATAACGAGTTAGTATCTCCTTATAACGAGTTAGTTATCTCGTTATAACGAGTTAGTTATCTCGTTATAACGAGTTAGTATCTCGTTATAACGAGATAATTATCGCGTTATAACGAGTTAGTATCTCGTTATAACGAGTTAGTTATCTCGTTATAACGAGTTAGTTATGTCGTTATAACGAGATAATTATCTCGTTATAACGAGTTAGTTATGTCGTTATAACGAGATAATTATCTCGTTATAACGAGTTAGTTATGTCGTTATAACGAGACAGTTTTTTGTTATTTCGAGACTTAATAGCAATATAGGAATAAAAATGGCTGCAGTTTTAAATGCCGTTGAATTTTTAGCAAGTAATTATCAGTCAAATTTAACTTGAACAATTGATAAATGGTTGAAAATTTAATTTGCTCTTGGGTTTACTTATAATTAAATCTTGAACTATCTCGCTGTCAATAATCATAGCAACTCTAAGGCGAACACATTTACACATTTTCGTGAACTCCTCCTCATATTGTTGCATTAGGACGCGATATTTTTCTTAATATAATATTGCCAAACATACTTGCTTCAAACTTTGGCAATTTATTTATGACAACTATTTCTGATGAATGACACTATTTCGATATGTTTTGGACGACTTACTGGTATACACTTTCATATATCAATTTCTATACCGCTAAAATTAAATATCAGAGACAATATAAGTGCAACATATCGTTTATGCAACATATAATATATAGATTACAGTGTTATACATATGTTACTTCTGAGATTCAGAAATGTTTTGAAGATGGGGGATGGTGAGACATCAGCAGTTAGATCATAGGCGTAGTAATAGAGGGGCTAATGTCCACACTACCACTTTTGAAAAGGGGGCGGTCAAGAGTATCTTTGTGCCCCTTCCTCCATATTTTTTTACCTGAGTATATATCTCCC
This sequence comes from Saccostrea echinata, assembly GCF_033153115.1. NCBI lineage: Eukaryota > Metazoa > Mollusca > Bivalvia > Ostreida > Ostreidae > Saccostrea > Saccostrea echinata. The sequence continues at coordinate 64,655,935 of NW_026889803.1, forward strand.
GAAAATAATGGCGAATACTCGTAGTTGGAATATCAAATCTATCTTTTTTTCTTTTTACTTGTCAAATATTTTACTTGGTTTACCCCCCCCCCCCCCCCTTTGAACTTCGTGACTTATGCATATTGTCCACGATAATGAGGAATGGTGAAGCAAAAATGATATTACATCCTTTAAAGTAATAAGACGTTAAATCTGATCTGCTGATATTGACATTTTATCTAATATTCTGTCATGATTCACTGTTTATATTTTTTGCAGGGGGGGGGGGGGGGGGGGGAGGAGGGGCCAAGTTGTGGAGATTCACGGAGACCTATTGGAGATTCACGTCTATTTGGCGGATCCTATATGTTTACCACATAGTGTCAGAACGTCAAACCAGAGTTTACAAAACAAAAAAAATTTACAGAGTTTACAAAGCCAGTTTACTTTTATAATCTTTTTACTTAGGATTGATCAACGAATAGGCCTAATGCTACATATGTACATCTATATTATTAATACAACATTGAAGCAATGACGTTAATTATTTTCCTCATCACAATATTTATCATGTATACTTTACAAGCATATAATTTTTATTTCAAAAAGAGATTGATGATTTTTTTTTGGGGGGGGGGGGGGAGGTAATAAATAGAGGATATTCAATGTTTTGTAGTTGATATGGAATTTATTTCACGAGTGGGACAGGAATTTTTTTTTATATTTTCATGAGTGCGAAGCACGAGTGAAAATATCAAAAATCCTGTCTCAACATACAATACACATTTCTTGGCAAAATTTATGCTTGAAATACACCTTAAGTAATGCTTATCATATTGTAAACTTTAGATATTAAATAAAGAGCTCCGAAAGTTTTTTTTAATTCTACCACATTGATAATAACGCAAAAATTACATATTGTAATTTAAGATTCCATGCCAAATTGGTAAATTAAAATGTTTCTTTCTTTTAATAAACAGAAGAAATATATAAATTATTAAGTGATAAGTACAGTATTAGTTCTTGAAATTCATCATATTTATTATTGAGGGGAAGGAGGGATTGATGATAAAAACAACGTGAATTTAGTTTTTTGTCAGACATTGAATTTTGATCTTGCCCCTTTAAGACGATAAAATTGAACTGGTATTCCTTGTTAACAGGCAAGGAATTATCAAAATATGATCGTTAAAGCCTAACAAATGGTTTCATATCCACATGATTTATTCGGAATATTCAAAATAATGGGATTATTTCTATGCATTTTTTATTGCGACAAATATTACGCAAACATTATTATAACTTTAGCAAATTCAAGAAAGCTTGAACAGGGCAGTTAAATCAGCCAGAGTATAACATTTTTTCTGATCTCCTTGTACAAGTTGACAAAATTTTGATGTTATATACATTCCATTTGAAGATGACACTAATTCTATTTTGCAATTTTAAGGTACAACACAACAACATAAGGCGGTCACAAGTTTCCGTATATTTGTCTTTGGTCTTTCCAATTAACAATACTAATCAAAGGCATAACACAAAAAAACTAGTATGCTGTTCCATAGAATCTTTATCACGCACACTTCAAACAAATTTGATCGACTTGCTTCTGTATACTTCCTATAAATAATGGTCTATTCTTTACTTAAATATATCAATTCTAGATCAATTTTTATCTCGTTATAACGAGATAATTATCTCGTTATAACGAGATAACTAACTCGTTATAACGAGATACTAACTCGTTATAACGAGATAACTAACTCGTTATAACGAGATACTAACTCGTTATAACGAGATAACTAACTCGTTATAACGAGATAACTAACTCGTTATAACGAGATAATTTTCTCGTTATAACGAGATAACTAACTCGTTATAACGAGATAACTAACTCGTTATAACGAGATACTAACTCGTTATAACGAGATACTAACTCGTTATAACGAGATAACTTACTCGTTATAACGAGATACTAACTCGTTATAACGAGATAACTAACTCGTCATAACGAGATAATTATCTCGTTATAACGAGATAACTAACTCGTTATAACGAGATATTAACTTGTTATAACGAGATACTAACTCGTTATAACGAGATACTAACTCGTTATTACGAGATAATTATCTCGTTATAACGAGTTAAATATTTTTTTTGTCTTGTCAAAAATGAGCCTATCCGGCTTTCGTACATAAGGCTCTACTGAGCTTTCCTGAAAATTTTACCTGCATCTATCAACTGCCATTTCTCGGAACTGCTGGAGCCAAAGTCAAACTATGAGATGTTCTCAGGTTAAGGAATTTAAATATTGATCCCTTTCAAAGGTACAATTACACAGAAATAGAAAGGAAAAACAAGTGCCCTCAGTCTTTTATCATTACATACTTAGTATATCATGGATAACAAAACATATTCCACCCCAAGTAAAAGCACTAAAATGCCCGTACGTGTAATCATAAGAGGTCAGTTTAACTTGTGTTGGTGGTGAATTTTGATCACTGTAGGGTTTTTATTTTTTTTAATATTATCACTGTAGGATTTTTATTATATTTTCAACTGTGAATTACAGTAATTTATTTACTGGATAAAAGTTATATTTTCTCATAGTGTGAAAGAATATCAAAGTGAAATTTCTGTCACAGTCTGAAAGAAAACCAGCAGTGTAACTTTGATTCTTGTATAGAGAGGGTATTTATAGGCATTGCCTGTTACCCAATCGATTCATTATTTTGAATAAATATTGTTTAAACCAACCAGCAGTGTGGAAAACTCGAGATTTTCCTTCCCTTCACGAAGTGTGTTGTAAAAATACTCCCTGTTATAAAAGATAAAGAGAGAAATAATCCACCATGACAGAGACTAAAACTGCCAAAGTTTCTCCATGTATTGTTGAAATCTATGTTTACAAAGTTGTTAATCTCACATTCGCTTAACTAAATTACCTCTCAACCGCTCGACTATGACGTTCAATGTTTTGTAGTTGAATATGGAATTCATTTACCTCCTGATATAGGATTTTTTTTGTATTTTCACTCGTACTTCGTCCTCGTGAAAATATAAAACAAACAAAAATGAAAGAAAGAAAAGAAACCAGTCCCATTCGTGAAATAAATTCCATATCCAACCACAGAACATTAAATATCCTCTTATTACGACAAGCTCATAATATTCATCATCATCATCATCAATACCAATCCCCTTTGACAAAGCTTGGAATCACAAGTAGATCATTACTTATCAAAAATGGGAGGGAAAGAGAGATAGAGACAATGTTATTCATATGAATGAGTGTATTGGACGATTGGTTTTTATTGGAGAAGTACTTGGCTTCTTCAAAATTTGCACAAGACATTGCTTTTAACAGACATTAATAAAATTATTTTTGTAGGAAATTAGGAAAAGAAATATGAATTCATTTTTAGGTCACCTGATTTACTCCAGTGACCTCTATTTCATTGTCGTCTGTTGTGAATCTTCTGTCAGTTTTTTTTTTAACATTTTCAGCTTCTACTCTAAAACCACTGATCTAATTTTAACCAATGTTTGTATGTAGCAGTGATGGCTAAAGTGGAAGAAATGTTCCGAATGCCATGGTGTCTTCCTCCCTGAGGTCTGAAGGAGGTGGTCAAAACCATCAAGCTATTCCCAACTTCAAAAATCTGGGGGAGGGGGGGGGGGTAACTTCTGGATATCAAGCATCCCAACTGTTTGCAAGATTATAGTAAGAAATTTGGCTTCTACCAACATTGGGAAATTCATTGTCCCTGCTTCAGGATTCAGGTACCAGAATGGGGCTAAGTTAGTCATATTATTGAAAAAAAAATTTTAATTTATAAAATCATTACTCATGGACATCTATCAGGCAAACTGGTTGCATGATCATAATGAGAACTAAACTTTTTACCAATATTGTGAAATCCATGCCCCCTGTGTACATCGTTCGTCTTATAGTGGGGTTTTAGTAAGTCACATTACATCTTTGAAATTTTTCTTCTCCACTTGGGCATAACAGATAAAACGTTCACATGTTCATGATAAACACTAAACCCTCTACCAAAATCGATCAGCGATCAGACTAAGGGATATGGCTTAATGAATCAATATTAAGAAATATTACACTTTGCAAAAATCGTCCTATTTACTAATGGACATCTGACAGATAATCTTTTTGTATGATTATGATAAACTTCATACCAAAAGTGTAAAATTCATGACCCCCTTTCCCATGATGGGTGGGCGTAAGTTGGTCATATAAAATGAAAGTGACTTACATCTTTTAAAATCTTTTTCAAGCAAATTGTTTGCATTATTTCATATAATAAACAGTTAGCTCTCTACAAAAATGACCAGGGATCAGGCCTCAGGATCGGGCTAAATTTGGCTAAGTTGGTAAAAATATTGAATTTTATTATATACATAGTTCCTTATCTTCCCCCCTCATGAATTTCTAATAGACAAGCTGTATGAATAATTGAATATACCAATAATTCGAGTCCTCATCAAATTAAAAATTTTGCCACATAAGTTCAAATGACCAAAGTGATCATAACCTGAAAAACCAAATACTCAGGTGTCTTCAAGGCCCATATGTCTCTGATATTTAAATGTCATGAAGTGAAAGAATTTTTCTATCAATTTACTTATATTTGGGTGTGTGTGTGTGTGTGTGTGTGTAAAGTTTGAAAATTTTTAAATTGCTAATAAACTCGGTTAGTAAGTATTGTTCCATATTTCGAAAATTATGGTCGTTTTCATTTAGAAAGGAACAAACCACATTTCATAGAGTATACTTCGTAGAAAATAGACTAACTATAACATTGGTAAGGGAATTATTGATTTGACGCTGAAGAGTGATTTTTCCTTCTGAAGGAAAAAACACTATGAAAAAGCAAGTGTGCTCAAAACATAACTACATGTACAGACTTGTCTTTCTTGTATTTTACAATCATAGTAATATTACTTCTTAAATATTCTGCGGATGTGATGTGTTTTGAGCATATCGTTGTCTTCATTCGCAAACATGGAAAATGGCCGCCATCAGTGTTTTGCTTTAAAATTCTGCGAACAAACATATCGCAAAATACTGTAATTACTTGCGCAAAATTTACTCCGTGGATCAATAATTCTTAAGCAAGTGAAATTTCTTGATTGCATATAATCTTCTTCATTCTTATTTTTCAATATCAACAGTAATTGCATTAAACAAAATCCACGTACATTCTACAAAACATTTCACAAATGAATACACTAATTACCACAAAGTATATGAAAAATATGTGCATATAACCCTACCTTTCAAGGGGTTTCTATGAGACTCGTTAAAGTTGTGCACTTGCTTGTCGACCTAGATCATTTGCATATTTGTCTAGTCTGCAATAGATAATATACAAACTGTTTGTTGCTTTTGTGTTGTTGCGGTCAAGAAGCATGCGTACAGATTACGACTTTGTATTCTGTTTCGCATCAACAAAAAATATAATAAGTGTTTTAGTAAAGGTAAAAAATTGTTTTGATATTCCCAAGTTATTAGGTAAATACAGATTTCCTACAAACACCTTTGTCGTGATGTATTTTCCACCCAAAATTGTAGAAAAATCAGACTAATGTGTTTATTAAGCGTTTAAAATTAGGACGATAGTAAGTAGTACATGTATTATCATAAAATAACATAATATAAATAACAGATATAAATAACAGATATAGTTAAAATGTTACTACTAGAACATTTTAATGATATTGACATTCAGTTTTCAGTTTCATAACAGTATAAAATGCAACAATACATGTACTTTATAAAGTGAGTTACAAAAGCATTGTTATAAAAGTCTTAGTATATATTTGATAGTTTAATAAAACATTTAATGCATGAAGCATATCACTACAATATGCATATTATTATATGTTGCTAGAGCAAACGAAGAGGAAAATGTATTACTATAGAGAATCGTAACATTTATATTTTATCTTTCTTATCATCATCATGACTATCGGTCAAACTGATAACAGAAATATTAATTTAATTTCTAAAAAAAAAAAAAAATGTATGTTGATAAAGAATGTTTGCTAAACTGACTTTGGATATGATTAGAAATTTGTGAGTCAATTGGAAAATAAATAGATTATTTTTTATGTGTCATCATAGATTATTACAAATTAAGTGTTGTTTTGAAAAACAGTTGCATAATTAGAAATGTCAAACATAAACATAACCATCATTTTAGATTTCAAAACTTGACAATCAATTTGATTACTGTAATAAAGTTTATTTCTGTTGGACACGTTAAATTGGATACTTATTTCTATTATATTTAATTTATATTTTATTCAAACCTGCTTAGTTTACAAAGTGATAGAACTAATATAGATTTAAAATATTATAGTATATCTTATAATATAATGGTATGTATTTCTGAAACCACTTTCAGTTTTTACAGAATGTTGAAATTATTTGTCTCAATCAGGACATCTGTAATCTAATTAAAAATATATTATTCATAACATTGTTGTTAAAATGTTACAAATTCTTTATTTCTAAGTGAACAATACTTTTAGATGTCTGTTAATCATTTTAATGTTCTTTAAGTTACTGGGTAATGTGTGACAGTTTATTAATACTAGTGTTTTATCCTGTAACACTACCTGAAAGCAATGTTGGTCGCACATAAAACGCTGTGTATCTGAATTTTTTTCATTGATCTGTAAATTGCTGACATTTCAAAAGGAACCCATTGTCCACGTTTTATAAGTATTTTATAACAAGAATAATATATACTACTACTTCATTATATCCTATGTGTGTCTTGTGAACAATATTCATATAGAGTCTTTAATGATTGACATTTAAGGTAGTTAGATCCTCGGGTTCTGAAAATCAGCTTTTAAGTAATTAAAAATGCTCACAAAAATGTCTCTGATTTCACTTAGTAACGTTAATTTACCCATGGAATTTCTTCAAAGTTCATTATTATATTTAATCATATTATATAGGGAAAATTATCAAATCTCGAATTGAAAATTGATCAACAAATATAATTTAGGATAGAAAAATATAAGTATCCAGGCATTTAGAGAAAATTGCATCTTTTTTATGCTTATATGCAGTATCTTAGTTCTTCTATTGTCTTCAGTTTTCATTTAATACATCATGTAAAAGGCTTGTGCTATCATTGCTAGACATCATATAACACATCTAATTTCATATTATGCTAATAAGCAGTGGTATCTAATGCTAGACAAAAGGAAATTCGATTTCTCTAAAAATGAATTTATTTTTTTTCTTTTATGGGGTACAAATGACAACTTTTTACAAGACCGTTTCTAAGACTTCAAAGAACATTGAATCATATTAAGATGTATAAAATGAAAATTGTTGCACAAAAAGATCTCAGTTTCAAGCTTCATTTTAGGAATTTTTAAATAAAATAATAAATTTAAGACTTATGAGGATCAGATATTCTTAAAATAATAAATCTCATTCGTAACTTTTTATCTTTTTTACCAATTGTTAGGCCTCTTTATATTAAATCTGACTACAGAATATACCTGAACAATACATAGGGCGCAAGGCGGATGTGACCAGTCGACAGGGGATGCTTACTCCTCCTTGGCACCTGATCCCACCAGGAATTTCCAGGTGTCCGTGTTTTATGCCGTGCTCACAGATTTGTATTGTTTGTATATTTTCTTTTAGATCGATCGCTGTTATCTTCACCTTATTTCATTACATTACATCCTCCCTGTGTATCTAATTTTTCCTTTTTGGCATTTAGTCTTATATATTACTAATATCTCAATATAAACAAAAAATATATCAATATAAACAAAATATATTATCTCCTAGTTACAAAAATACATTTATTACATTTGATACAATACATGTATTAGTAATTTAATGCTTTATTATACACAGAACTTCGCCATGAATAAGTTATTATTTTTTTACTATAAGTTATTGCAACGTTATTTAAAGCTTCTTAATGTTGGCATAATATCATAAAATGCAGAATTATTTGTAGTCTCTTTGCATTATTCCAAAATAATTTTATCTGTAGGCGTATTTGTATTTAATGTCTTCTGTTGATACTTTTTTTTGTTTTGTTTTGTTTTTTGTTTTTTTTTTGTTTTTTTTTTGTTTTAATTGTTTGTTTGTTTGTTTGTTTGTTTTATACATTTTTAGGTCACCTGAGTAAACTCAGATGATCTATTGCTATCCGTTTTTGTCCGTCGTCGTACGTCGTTCGTAGGTCGTAAACTTTTGAACATTTTTAGCTTCTTCTCTGGAACCACTGAACCAATTACATCCAAATTTGGTATACAGCATCTATGTGTGAAGGGGAACAAAATTTGTGAATTTCATGGTCCCTGCCCCCCTGGGGCCTGAGGGGTGGGGCTAAAACCATCAAAATTAATGCAATCTTTAAAAATCTTCTTCTTTACTCCTGGACATCAAGCAGTCAAACTGATGACATGATTGTAATAAGCATTGAGCCCTCTACCAAAATTGTGAAATTCATGGCCCCAGGGTCAGGGGTTCTGGTGCTAGGGCGGGGCTATATAGATCATATAGTGAAAGTGCATTATTTCTTTGAAAATCTTCTCTACTCCTGGGTATTATTGAAACAAATTGAATACATAGTTATGATCAGCAAGGGTGACTCTACCAAAATTGTGAAATTCATGGCCCCAGGGTCAGGGGCTCTGGTGCTAGGGTGGGGCTATATAGATCATATAGTGAAAGTGCATTATTTCTTTAAAAATCTTCTTCTCTACTCCTTGGTATTATTTAAACAAATTAAATACATAGTTATGATAAGCAAGAGTGACTCTACCAAAATTGTGAAATTCATAGCCCCAGGGTAAGGGGTTCTGGTGCTGGGGGGGGGGGGGCGCTATATAGATCATATACTGAAAGTGCATTATTTCTTTGAAAATCTTTTTCTCTACTCCTGGGTATTATTTAAACAAATTAAATAATTAAATACATAGTTATCATAAGCAAGAGCGACTCTACCAAAATTGTGAATTTCATGGCCCCTGGGTCAGGGGTTCTGATGTTAGGGCGGGGCTCTATTTATTATATAGTGAAAATGCATTAATGCTTTAAAAATCTTCTTCTCTGCTTCTGGGTATTATTTAAACAAACTAAGTACATTGTTATGATAAGCAAGGACACCTCTTCCAAAATTGTGAAATTCATGGCCCCAGGGACAGGGGTTCTGGTGCTAGGGTGGGGCTAAATAGCTCCTACAGTGAAGGTGAATTATTTCTTTGAAAATCTTCTTCTCTGCCCCTGGGTACTATTTAAACAAACTAAGTACATTGTTATGATACGCAAGGATACCTCTTCTAAAATTTTGAATTTCATGGCCCCAGGGTCAAGGGTTCTGGTCAAAAGGTGGGGGAGGGGGGGGGGCTCTTGTGATTATATAGTGAAAAATCAAAATTTCTTTGAAAATATTCTTTTCTGCTTCTGGTTAAAAAGCAAAGAAGCTAAGTATATAGTTATGATGAGCAAGAGTGCTTCTTCCAGAGTAGTGAATTGCATGACCCCTGGGTCAGATGTGCTGGTATAAGGGTGGGGCTGTTGATAATGTAGTGAAAATGCATTAATTCTATTAAATAATCCTGTCTGCTCCCTAATTTTAAGCAGTTAAACAAAGTGATTACTTATGATGAGCAAACTTGAAACTTCTGGTCCCAGGGTGAGAGGCTCTGGTGTTTCTCGGTGGTGAAGGGGAGGGGGGGGCTGTATTGATAATATAGTGAATCTGTAGTGAAAATGCATTATTTCTTTAAAAATCTTCTCTGCACTTGGGCATATCAGATTCAAAAAGTGTAAAAGTTGTAATAAGGAAGGGTATTTTTACCAGATTTTTGAACATCTGGACCATTTGGTCAAGTGTTCTGGTCCTAACCAGGGCTCAATTAATTTGCATTCTACTGAGAGGAGTTATTCCCCTAATTAATCACTGTAAATAATGTACTTGAAAAATTAATAGAATAAGAGAATTATGCAAGAATTTTTATTTTATAATACAAAAAGTATTTTCATAGTTTTAATGATCATGTGGACTTGTAAGTAATAAATGAATAAAAATGAGACAAAAATAACTTGTCTTATTAAATGTTCATCAAAGACCAAGAGAGGCCAATGTAAGAGATTACAACTGTCAACAAGGAATTAAAATAGAACAAAAGCACTGATAGTTTGTTAATATACTGTATGGTGATAGTGATAAATGGGGAACAGATTAGAACCTAATTTATGAACTGTTAATGAATAGTAGACTAATTATTTTGTTGATCCTGATCATCCTATTTTTCTTGCTTTTGGGGAACAAAGCTTCACCTTTCATTTCATTTTAATACTCTATGGATCCTCTAAAGTGTTGTATTGTACTCAGGTGACCGTTAAGGCCCTTGGGCCTCTTGTATTCTATAATTCTTAATTTATATTTTCTATTGGTATTCCATGGTGGTCCATTAGTATTCTACAGCCCGTCTGTATGTAATATTACTGCATTTATAATGTATAATTTTCATAATTCAAATAATAAAATATGAAATACTAAGGCATAACATATTATATTTAAAATTTTAAATATATAAATGTATGATGATGAAGCAAACAAACAGGACACCATGTTGCATTTTAGAACCAAAGCATGTTGGTGCTGGGTGGGGTTTTTTTCTGTTTCAAATTCTTCTTTTTTTGAAATTTGAAATCTTCGAGACTTTTGGCCCTACTGATAATAGCTATGAAATAACTAGAACTATTTAAGTTTACATAGAATTCTTTCACGTACTAAGTTACTATCCGATTGTTTATTAAGGTAAGAATCCTATATATGTAAAATTAAATATCCTTAAAAATATATTAAATCAACGGATTACTGTGCTCTTTGTAAGAAGGAAAGTGAAACTGTACAACTTGCATTTTGATATTGTAATGATATTCTGCCATTGTACTGAAAATTGTACTCAAAATAAGGGTTGGATGTCATATTAAGTGAGCTTCCTTTGTCAAAAGAATAATTCTGAAAATTTTATGCAATGTACAAAACAGTTCATTTTACTGGTCTAATATAGATGTTTTAATGCTCTCTTATAAAAAGGCGAGCTTTGCTCATATGCAAATGATTTGCATACATGTATGTGTAGACATACTCATATCAGCATATCTTGCTATATAAACACACATATATAAAAAAAAAACCTGTAAGCATATTTACACCTTTTTACTCACAATTTTATATGCAAAAGGAAATTGTGCTAAATGGTTTATCAATTGTGTTTCTCTAAATAAAAAGCATCTCAGTAATCCTAATTTTTTTTTCCAGAAATCATGATGTAATTAAGGAATAACTGTCTAATTTTTTGGATTCATGATGTGATCAATCGAGTGGCTTGCGTGATAATTTGCATAAACGCCGAAGGCGTTTATGCATAAAATTATCACGCAAGCCAATCGATTGATCATCGTCATGAATCCAAAAAATCTGACAGTTATTCCTTATATTTACATGCTCCTGATTCTGCAAATTCCCGTGCTAATAGCCCCGCTTCTGTCTCTATTTGTCCCGCCCCGCACGTGATTTTTTTTTAACCGCGCCTATCGATGAACCAGTAGATTTATGTAGAAATAAAGTATTTTTACAAATTGTAATTTTATCTCGGACAAAGACATTGGAAATGTAAATATACGAAAAAAAAATGTAGATTACATATGTATTTATCATTGTGAAAAAAATCACACGAAAACGCGTAGTTTTACTTTTGCACACAGGAGCAGATTTGCTTATGAGTAAATATACTCATGAGTAAATTTTTCGCCGTATAAATAGAGTATTTGAAGTAATAATGAAAATACTTATCAATACAAAGTTTTAAATATCCAGTTTCAATTCCATGTTGTTGTTTTTTTCTCGATGAAACATATTTTTGATAAGTCACTTATAGTGTTATTTACGTGTTGTTTTCTAAGATAAGTGAGACGTACAAATGGGTGTGAATGTAGCTCATAAATCCAGAGATGTTTATTTTCAATCAAACTGTTTATTATGACAAAAAATATAGATAAAAGCAAATAATAACTATGATAAATGTATACTTGTGTATTTTAAATTTCACTGGTAAAATGACTATGGATTTGTTTAACAACTTGTGATCTAAGTATAAAAATTTTATCACATAGGTAATATGTTTTCTTTGTTTTCTATGTTTTTGTTGGTGTTTTTTCTAGGTGGATGTAATAGGAATTTCAAAATTACAAGTATAAAAAATAGCATTAATTTTGTGAGAAAAGTAGTTGTATGATTAGAAAAAAAAAAAGCTTTCAAAACAAAATAAGGCAGTGTTCAACTTATTTCCAGTAATCAAGTTCTTTCTATTGTAAATTATACAAATGAGTTATACAACATACATTAAATACATTGGAACCTCCTTGACATAAAATAATGTAGATTTTAATGGTGTTACATGTATATGTTATCATATAATATACATATCATATTTATCATAAATCAATATTTCTACAATAGAGTAAAAAATAAAGAAATGGTATTTGAGAGTATCGATTTCCTTTTCTTTGGGTTAAATTATTTTGATATTAAGACATGAGAAATAAGATCTGTAAATCATGCTATAGCTGTACCCTAAGTTACTTGGTACATACGTCAGTTTATATCAACTAGTGCTTTATCCTGTGATACTAGTGTAAAAGGTGAATATAGCGAACAGTGATCAATGAAATATAGAGATAACGAACAATAATCAGAGTCAAAAGTCCATTGAAACAAAACAGTGAAAACACGAACCTCTAAAAACATCAGAGGTGGGATCAGATGCCTTGGAGGAGTAAGCATCCCGTATTGACCGCTCACACCCGCCGTGAGCCTTATGTATGGATCAGGAATATGGAGTAATCCCTAGTAGAATTTAGTGTAAATGCAATCAATTATAACAAATGATATGAAACATGTCAGACAAAATATGACCCATTGATAGGTTGTATTTACAAAACAAGGTTTGGTTTGAACATATTTTATTGTAATTTCTTATTAGAAAGGAATTGGGCACAAGTTCTAAAAACTTACCCCCTCTCCCTACATGTAAATTACTAAGATTAAATTAGGTCACAGTTAATTATGTACATTCAAAATATTCCATGTTTGCAAAATTTACAAATCAATGCATTTTAAATAATACAATTTTGTATGTACGTAGATATATTTATTAATACTAATACTAACACGTGGATCTGCCAGAATGTTTGATAAATGTTTGAAATAAAGAGAAAAGACGTTTCATTCTCTGCAGTACTCAATGAATCTATCCCCCATAATAAGACGTTTATCTAAAATGTGAATCTTATCAAATAACAGAAATTTGTCCAAAAAAATCATTTCTTATATGTACTTTTGACATATTAAAAAATAATGATACGTATCTTCTTTTTAACCACACGAGCATAAAGGGCTTTAGATTAAACTGCATAACTGCATGATTAATTTCTTATTTTCTTTCTTTTAGTTTACAACGAGTGTTAAGGACATAAGCGATGTACATTATCTACTGATAATTTTTCAAGATATTATTAATTTAAGATTATAGTGCCATCAGATGTTCGTAGACAAAAAAAAAATAAGCATGCATTACCAGGGGTTTTGAAAAGATTTCAATTGATAAATTTTTTAATATAATTCAAACAAAAAAAAAATACAAAAATTACTAAACATATATTCTAGATAATTTGTTTTAGAAGAGGTGTACAACAGCATATATACTAGTAGACATTAAAATGTAGCACACAGTTCCTTCAAGTATTGGAACTCTTCAACTCCGAGGTAAAAGACAATAAAAGTTTTAGAACAATTATTACCAAAAAGACTGGCAAGTTGAGCAATGCAATATTTAATTTTCTTAATTAATCTAAAAATTTTAATTTGAATATGTATTGCGTATTTATTTTGTTAAAGTTTTATTATTTTGTCCACTAGTATCTTTACTTTTCTTTATGTAGAATCTTTCAATTTTCCACTTATATCATTCTATATTATTTATTTGTATTGTTGTTTATATTTTTTTTTCTATTTTGTATTCCATAAGAATTGAATCTTCAATTATATTCCATTATGTCCATTTGTATTTGTATTTTATGTTTCGCCATGTTTGAATATAATTGTAAAATTTGCATTTGTATTGTAATATACACAATTTGTATTCTACAATGCTTTAAATAATTTGCATTTTATTTGAATTTCATTTTCATTTCATTTGTATTAGGTAAGCATTTTTTTATAAATGGAAAAGATCGAATATTGCAACGTTTGGTATACCACAATATAATTTGGTTATGTTCTATGTTTTGTATTTTAAAAAAGTGAATATAAAAATTAGAACACGTTGATGTCAAAGGTTGATTCATTATCTGTATTTATTTAACCTACCTTGAAATATAAAACTTACAATACTGAGACTGGGTTAGTTATGACACAATTGTGATAGAGTGTGCAGTAACTGTATTCTGGAAAATACCCTGAATCATGTTAATTAATTCACAAAGCATTTAATAAAATTTGGAGATAACGAACAGTAATCAAGCCCAAAAGTCCATTGAAACAATACATATCGGAAGCAGAGCAAACACGGACCTCTAAAAATCATCAGAGGCGGGATCAGGTTCCATGGAGGAGTAAGCATCCCCACCCGCCATGTGCTCCTTGTCATGAATCATGATCGGGTAAACGGGAAAATCCGTTGAAAATTTAATATGTAAACAATGGCCTAACAATTACTACTAGTATGAAAAACGAACGTCGGAGTCAGCATTCGACTTAATTGCTGACAAGGTCTTTTTATCGACCATAGAACTTGCAAAATGATGGCTTTAAACGAGACTGTTGATATTCTTCTTTCATCAACATGTTTGTCATTAGCTTGCCTCGTTTTAAAAATCGTTCGAATGTAAAGCATGCTCTTGCATATCGAATCAACTGGGAGACATAAACCCCATATGCAGGTGATGTAAATGCAATAATTTAGCAAGGCACAACTGTTATTGCAAATAGTCATGTACATGTTTCTATAGTAACCATGCAAAAAAGTAATCAAGTTAGCGGTTTTGCAATTGCTGCAGATTAGGAAGAATGTTCAGTATTCAACACATTTGTCTTAAATTTGTATTGGTGTTTAATGAATAATGATAAATATATGTAATGATTGCAGATGTGTCTGTCTGTATAGATGTTTAATATTCCATATATTCCATATACCAGGAATATTTCTTCAAGTCCAGGGCCAAAATTTTCACAGCAGTATGCATGATCCTTCCTTTTAAAAAAGAGAAAAGAGATATCAAAATGACTAGTTATATATTTGGCGTACTTTAAAAAATCTTTTAAAACAAATTGGATGAAATACTTTAGATGCTTACCAAAGGTGGCATTTGACATTTTGATCCGCTGAATGAAACAATCTTCGTGTTCTTAACTACCCAAATAAGTTATTCAACGTGTGTAAAAATGTTATTCTTTTTGGTGTGGTAAAAACCCCTCCCTCGCCATGGCACTGCTGCTTTACCTCGGGTTATTGCCCTCGCAATGCTATCTCGCTCCCCCTCGCCCTACAGAAGATCATATCAAATGTGTTGATATATGTTGATATACCGGTATTTTAAAAAAAATAAATATGTGTTAACAAAATGAATGAATAAAATTATTGTTTTTCACTACTTTATTTTCTAGAGATTTTTCCGTTTGCCCGAACTAAACAATGAACACACGGCGGATGTAACGATGGAACCTGATCCCACGTCTGGTGATTTTTTAGAGGTCGCATTTTCTCTGCTTCCGATATGTATTGTTTCAATGGACTTTTTAACTTGATTACTGTTCGCTATCTCCATATTTCATTCCAAATATTTTTTATCATCCGAATGAGAGAAACTTTTCAATTTTGGAAACAATCACTGTCACCCCTCTACATTGCTGAAATTTGAATGGGACTTTAAATATGTTCAAAAATGCTTTCAGACTCTACGGCATGTTGTCATGATACTCATGACAAATAACACCCAATATTTTTTATATAAGTTTATGATATCAAAAACTTTTATTCTTTTATCATAGTGAGTTTGAAGAAATTCTTTGACGGTACATGCCAGGGCTACTATATGTAGGTTGGTCATTACAGAAAATGACTTAAAATGTACAGGAGTAGCATTTACAAAATTTCACAGATTATTCTAATTCTTGTAATGGCAAAACCGTTCCTGGACATGAGGAAATTTGTATCTTGTTGCCCTCTACCAAGTTTTATTGAAATCAAACCAGAAATGTAGGAGCGTTAGCGTTTCAGAAATTTTATAAAGACAGACAAATAGGATATAAATTTTACCATTGCATACAAGTAAGCTCCTCTGGCCTAAAACCAATAGAATTAAAATTATCTACTCTAAAGAGATTTTAAGCACCACCTTCAAAAATTCCTAGTCTGTGTACCCCTGTCAATCAAGTGCACAAAAGGTACATCATTGGGTGCTAGAACTTGATTGACATTTACTTACTCGTACCTATGTATACCCTGTACCCCTTGCTTGGTACTCGTGGTGACCTTCAAATTAACTTTTGGTCCTTTGATATTTACCACACATGATATAAACAATAAATAAGCTGTATTACTGTGACATTTTTAGCTGAACTGAATTTATTATTAATCTCTTCACAATTTTACAATTGTATACAGAGATATAAATGTAAACAATGATGACAAATAAAAACAAATTTTAGCATGCGTGAGTATGAGGATAGACAAATAGTACAATTATAGATCTTTACTAATTCGGGGAGCACGTTTTAGTAATTTTTCTAATAAATGTACACAGTTTTCTTAAAAAGGATTGTTTTTCTGAATTCATTATTTCTCTGAATGTAATTGTATTTTTAAACCGTAATTGTTTTTGCGATAAGCATTTATTTCTTTCGTGTATCACTGACGTACAGTTTAATATGTAATGGAATTCATCGCCTATTTCATTTAAATTACATTTTTTACATAGTCTCGATTCTCTTGGTTCATTTAGCCAGCGTCCACTTTCAATCGGTAAATAATGATTGCAAGTACGGAATTTGCAGAAATTTGCAAAAAAAGCTTGATAATACATATATACACACCTTTAGTATTTGAAATAATTATGATTTTCTTTATGATAACAATTATATCAAAATTTGGTATAACAGGGACCTATATCTAAGTATTAGTTTATAGGTCCCAGGGTATAATAACTTTTTTTGCAAAGCTCAACAAATACTTTGAATAATAATATTTTTTTAATGGGTGAGGACGCTTTGACACACATTCAATTACAAATTATATAAATCATTGAGATGAAACTTTATTTACAACTTTTTACTTCTAATTTAAAATCATCTCAGAATCCCAACACAGGTAAAATTTGACTTCTTGGGTATTCTACTGTTTATTAAATCACTTCCTGTGTATAGGGATTAGGAGACAGACGACCACAGGTAAACTGCTAGCCCTCAAGGCATTCACGTTTGTACAAAATAAGCCCCTCCCTCACCTGGAATTTACCACCCGGTAAAAAATCTCTGCCTTTAAAATAAATGAATAAAATGTTTACTGAAGCGTAACCGTATCACAGAAATACATGAAATTGTGCTCACCCTTTTTGGAGAAATAAATGTCTATTTTCTTTTTTGTGTTCGTTATGTTTGCATTTAGCAAAAGAATGATACCTTCTGCAGCGTTTGGCCGTAGAAGAGGGTGGTAGTGCAGTCAGTATTATGTTGTTTACACATACATTTGTAAAACATTAAAACAATTTAAAGATTTATTTCTTGCTGTTATAAATGCTGTAATTAGATTAACAAGTATAAAAAATGTCTTCTATAGGTGGCCACGGCTTTAGTAGACACCAAACGACTATTGCAAGAAGGTGGTGGACCGAATACGAATGCAAAAGCACAGGGTGACTACTATGTAATATGAAAGACATATCGCTCTACAGCATTTGAGAGACGGTTGCAACCTCCGCGACCACCAAGAGTTACCACCAACTTTTTATCAGTGCACAAACGGTGCGCAATCAGCTTCAGGAAACTAGTGGGCAAGATGGTAATTCGAGACGCTTGTTTGACACCAAGAAAATGGTAAATTCGACTGCATGTGGCAGGATGCCTTATTAGACTCCTGTCGATGGGGCAAATGTTTTAGTTTAAAGATAAGCATATTGAGTTGTGTGTTAAACTAGAATTTTGTCTATAGTATAGTCGCATTCCCCCAATAAAGTACACTTCCCGATGTCTTGCTTTTAAAGCTAGTTATTATCTCTATACCTCCTTATTGTCAACACATACTTTGAGTTGTACACGTTGTATGGAAGGTGCATATGAACATTCTTAATTTGTTTATCTTTCTTTTCAGATGTTCTCCTGGTTCTCCTGTCAAAAGTCCAAGACGTGGCGTCCTCTTCGACATTATCCAGCTTGTTCACACGGAATTAATCATGAATTGTCTAGCTTTAGGAAAACAAAATACCAACATTGCGTTGGAAAAATATTGATGATTATTTGTTAACTTCTTTTTCTTGTAGTTAGTAGATATTTAATCTTCATTAATTGCTATCAAATTCTATTCCTCACGATGGTGGCAATTTGATCAGAAATACTATTATGCAATGCATGCAAATTGCAAATGTATAAGATACTTGAATAAATTTGTATCTAAGAATATCTCGTGCATTTCCAATTTTAATTTGATTGATTGATTCAAAATGTTTGCCAGTATATTACTGTACAGCTGTTTGAAAAAAGCTTTCATATTTCATACATAAATATTCTATACATGTATATTTAGGGTGAAAATATTAAATATACCAGTATATCATGAAGTCAAACATTTTATGAATTCCACCTGATTTCTGTGAATCATTAAATTGGCATTTTGGTACATTTAAATCTTAATAAGTAAATAACGTTTACTTATTTTTTCATGGATTATTATATAAATACTGCATGTAGTTGAGTGTAACATTGAAAATTTTCACCCCAAGAAAACCATTGTCAACCGAGGCGCAGCCGAGGTTGACAATGGTTTTCGAGGGGTGAAAATTTTCAATGTTACACTCAACTACATGCAGTATTTATTATATTATACTGAATGTTTTATACAAATACATATTACGGTGAACCTTGCGCGCATGAATTCTGTGCAGTCAATATTTTTTGGAATAACACCCGTCGTCAAGCAATGTTAACTGTTGCTATGCTGGTGGGCGTGGCTTCATTATTCAGCGGGTAATAGTGTTTTTTAACAAATGTTTCTCGACGAATCAGATTCAACTAATTTACATGAAAGTTTAATATATCAAATTCATTTATAAGCCAGTGTAAGTGTATGCATGGAACATTCACTACAAAGACCTTTGATGCTCTGACAATACATAGAATGAAAAGTCACTTTGCTGCAAGCGTGATTTCATTATATTGTGCTTTCATGTAAATAAGTTGAATCTTTTTCATGGAGAAACTTTGTTTTTTAAAAAAAGAAACACTAAATTACCCTCTGAATGGTAAAACCATGCATTCTGGTGCGATAGAATGTAGCAACAGTCAACATGGCTTGACATTGGGTGATACTGTGAAATTTTCATGGGGTCAAATTTTCGAGGTTTGAAGAAAAAAATATTGGTTTGGGGGATTTGATTTCGTGGTTGGGGAAGGGTTGAGTTGTTATGTATATGAAATTTTACATTTCGTGGTGGACATGAATTTGTGTGTATTTTCGTACCTATAAAACCATGAAAATTAAACCCTCATGAAAATAAGTGATTTCACAGTATTCAAAAAAAGAAAACTTTGTTATACCTTTAAAACGTGGTTCCTATATAAATCTACACTAAAAAAGTCTAGCATTTCCATTGTTTTATAAAAAAAATCGATGTTTGACCGCAGGGTGAGATATTGGACCTGTCGATGAGATATTGGACCATTCCAATGATAATGAACAATTCTATAAAACAGAACTTGAAGATGGTAACTTGTACAATAAAATATAACAAACATGGGCAAATTATTTTATTCATGTATTACTTACAACAATTAAAACATAGTTTAAAGGTACTCTAGTACTTGCAGGAATCATGAGAACAAATTGTTACATAGTTTTTACAAATAATCACTGAACATATGAAAGTATAACTTGTAAAAAAAAAAAGGTCGTCTAAAGACCCCAGACTTCTGTGGTAATGGTAAGGAATTAATGATCTAGACTGACTGAATGCCTGAAGTTTAGGTTTTTTGTACCGTATCAATATGTATTATTCATATTCTCATATATCTTACAACAAAATTCTGTATATTACAAAAATTCAAATCCTTGAACAAAAATAATGGAAATAACAAGTGACAGTCATAAAACATACACACAAGTTGTATCAGATGTTGCATAATAATTTCCATTCCATGCATTCACATCTGGATGATCAATTGCAATAAAACTCCAAACATTTATAGCGCAGATCTGAATACTAGAGGAGGGTGTGTCCTCTTTGTTGATTGTCAGGTGGTATGCTTAGCTTGAGATTCTATAATTAGACTTCCATCACTGTACATTTCTCCGATTAATACCTGCAACAAAGAAAGCACTGCAAAAAGTGGTATGTAATTTATTCCAGTCTGTATCGATATAGTAAAAACTGGACTAAAACTACAGAGTTGTATATGTGTATTATACAGCTGTCTCTGTACATTTAGGCATTGAATCAGACCCCATGCCTAGCTGTAAAAATCAGAATTCACACTCACATTGAACAGAAGCTGTTGCAATGACTCTTCCATTAATTGTAACTTACCCGAAGGATAATACAGGGTTGATATATAAACCATATTTGCGGTCAAGGCTAGGAGTTAAAAAATGTAAAGATAAGTATTGAATCATTATTTTTTGAAAGATGTAGTCTCATAACTGCAACGGTGTGTGTTAACAAATTTTCATATTGCGCTAATGCATGTTACTCAATTTGTTTGCACACACCGTGTGCAAACGATAAACAATAATAACTCATGTTACTTAATTTGTTTGCACACATCATTGCAGTTATAAGACCATACCTTTCAAAAAATAATGATTCAATGCTTCAATAGTGTTTTTCACCTCTACTTTAAAAGCAACCTTTTTCATCCATTTTGGGAAGAGTTTCAAAAACAGTTGGGAAAATACAGTCAATTTTGGAGAAAAAAGACATTTCTTAAGGGAAACTCTCAAAGGAGCCTCTATTCAGGTGTGATTTGAGTTCATGATAAATACAGGTACATACCTGTCGTCTTATAATATCCAAGTTTTCCTCAGCGGATTTCAATAAAGAAGTTATTTTCTTAGGATCATCTTCATTTTTGTGTTCTTTAAAAGCATCTCTTGTTCTTCTTAAAGCATATTCCCTGTAGTTTAAAAAAATCAGTTATCTTAAAACATATTCCCTGTAAAAGAAAACTAGTAGACAAAATGCCTTGACTGTTACCAGATTATCTTGCAATTCTCAACCTTTTTATAACTTGGCCCTCTCCTAGAGTTTTAGCTCTTGAGCCAGAACAATGACTTTCACAACAATATAGAAATTGGCTCATTTTTAAAATAACACATGGTATTGAATCCTGCTAGTTGTCGAGGATTAAAAAAAAACCCAGAAATTTCTAATGAGACAGTGAGTAGCTCTACTGGTTTGCACTTTTAGCAAAGGAAGAGAAAAGTAGCTCTTATGACTCCTGGTTTAGATTCTCTGTATGGCAAGTTTTATTGAAATTGGACTAAAGATGTAGGAGAAGAACACTTTTTTAAAAATTCAAAAAATTCTTTTTTAGTAACCATGTAAACACTGTTCATCAAAATAACAAGAGGCCCATGGGCCACATCACTCACCTGAGCACATTGGCTAGGAAAAAAAGCAAAAATCAGTACAGTATTGAAAAGTTTACAAGGAGGGGGGGTGTTGAATTTTAAACTACCTGATGATGCTTTCATATCAATATAACAAATGGCTTTGTTGTTCTTGAGCAGCAGATTTTTATTCCATATATTCATTTGTAAAAATTTGATCCCCCATTGTGGCCCCACCATACCCCCCGGGGGCCCTCATTTGAACAAATTTCATTCTACACTACCCAAAGATGCCTCCATATCAATTTGACTAATCATGGCTTTTCTGTTCTTGAGAAAAAGACTTTTTCCTATATATTCCTCTTTAAACTTTGATCACCCATTGTGGCCCCACCCTACCCCCAGGGGTCATGATTTTAACAAATTTGAATCTTCACTACCTGAGGATGCTTCCATATAAATATGACCAATCATGGCTTTACTGTTTTTAAGAAGAAGATTTTTAGAGATATTTTCCTATATATTTCTATGTAAAACTTGGATCCCCCATTGTGGCCCCACCCTACCCCCGGGGGTCATGATTTTAACAAACTTGAATCTTCACTACCTGAGGATGCTTCCATATAAATATGACCAATCATGCCTTTGCTGTTCTTAAGAAGAAGATTTTTAAAGATATTTTCCTATATATTTCTATGTAAAACTTGGATCCCCCATTGTGGCCCTACCCTACCCCCGGGGGTCATGATTTGAACAAACTCGAATCTACACTACCTGAGGATGCTTCCATATAAATATGACCAATCATGCCTTTGCTGTTCTTAAGAAGAAGACTTTTATAGATATTTTCCTATATATTTCTATGTAAAACTTGGATCCCCCATTGTGGCCCCACCCTACCCCCGGGGGTCATGATTTGAACAAACTTGAATCTACACTACCTGAGGATGCTTCCATATAAATATGATCAATCATGGCTTTGCTGTTCTTAAGAAGAAGATTTTTAAAGATATTTTCCTATATATTTCTATGTAAAACTTGGATCCCCCATTGTGGCCCCACCCTACCCCCGGGGGTCATGATTTGAACAAACTTGAATCTACACTACCTGAGGATGCTTCCATATAAATATGACCAATCATGCCTTTGCTGTTCTTAAGAAGAAGATTTTTAAAGATATTTTCCTATATATTTCTATGTAAAACTTGGATCCCCCATTGTGGCCCCACCCTACCCCCGGGGGTCATGATTTGAACAAACTTGAATCTACACTACCTGAGGATGTTTCCACATAAGTTTCATCTTTCCTGGCCAAGTGGTTCTTGAGAAGAAGATTTTTAAATGATGCCATTATTTTTTCACGAATTCCTAATTATCTCCTCTTGAAAGAGGGCGTGTCCCTTCATTTGAACAAACTTGAATCCCCTTTACCCAAGGATGCTTTGTGGCAAGTTTGGTTGAATTTGGCCCAGTGGTTCTTGAGAAGAAGATGAAAATGTGAAAAGTTTACAACAACAACGACAACAACGACAAGAAAGACGACAGACAATGGACAAATTTTGATCAGAAAAGCTCACTTGAGCCTTTGGCTCAGGTGAGCTAAAAACCAGTCACAGAATTATGTATCTTAGTACAATCTACTTGTGAGCAAGTCTTACTGAAATTGGATCAAACTGCTGGAGGAGTAGCATTTTGACAGAATTTTACTGAAATTTCTAGTTTAAGAAATAATGGCAACACCTTTTGTTGATATAAGAATATCATAAAATAATCTACTTGTGTATGAAATCTTAATGAAATGGAATCAAAATTGTAGGAGGAGTAGCACTGTGAAAGGATTTCACAGAAATTTCGATTTTTAGTAACCATGACAACATTGCTATTGTTAGTATTATTTGTGTACCAAGTCATATTGTAATCATACCAAAACTGTACTAAAGCTGAACAAGTAGTTTTTAAAACATAGATATCAAAGATACAAAGCTCACCTTGACAAATATTATATATATATATACACAAGTAAGTAAGGCAAATCTCACACCAAATTTTTGCTAGTTAGTGTGCATTTGAAGATTAATATCCATGCAAATTTGGTTTAAGTAGGACTTGCAGCTACATGGGAATGGATTTGCTCTAAAATGCTTAACCTGTTCACTCATCCAGAAAATGTAGGCCAGATCAAGCATCCAAAGCAAGTGTGGTAGCATGCATCCCTAGTCGCATCATCTATACAAGTTTAACCATAACAGGTCATACAGTTTCAGAGCTACTCCAAATACGTTACCCTGGTCACTCATCTAGAAAATGTAGGTCAGATCCAGGATCTGAGGCAAGTCTAGTTGAGTACATCCCTAGATACATTATCCATGCAAAGTTGGTCCAAGTTGGGCTTATAGTTACCTGGGAACGGACCTGCTCCAAAAACTTTAACCTGGTCACTCATCTGGAAAATGAAGGTCAGATCTAGCACCTTAAGCAAGTCTAGTAAGGTATATCCCTTAGGCTAGATACTTCCTCCATGTTAGTTTGCTTTTTGTAGGTCTAATATTCACTGATCTGGAAAATATAGGCCAAATCCAGCATCTGAAGCACTATGGGTATTATTCATTCCAAAATGCATCATCCATGCAAGTTTCGTATAAGTAAGACTTGGGTTACTTGGGAATGGACCTGCTAAAAATACTTTAATCTGGTCACTCATCTGGAAAATGTAGGTCAGATCCAGCATCCGAAACAAGTCTGGGAGTGCCCATCCCTAGATGCATCACCCATGCAAATTTGGTCCAAGTAGGTCTTACAGTTAGTCAGTTACTAGGGAATCCACTTGTTCCTAAAACTTTACAACACAGGCACTGATGGTATAGCGTATCCTCATCTTGAACCTTGTCGGGTGAGCTAAAAATTGCCTATGAACAGAAAGACAGCTGGACAGACACTTTACTAATGCATAAGCTCTTCATGACTCTGATCAGTAGATCTAAACAAGGAGAATATTTAACTAGTGCTTGTTACTGTTAGATGTCTAAAAGTGAGATTTTTTAAACATAGGTAATCAAAGATTACGAAGCTCACCTCAACAAATGTTATCTATAAGTAAGGCAAATTTCACATATTTTTTTTCTGCTTAGGGTACATCCCAAGATCAATATCCATGCAAGTTTGGTTTAAGTAGGACTTATAGTTACTTGGGAAATAGACCTGCTCAAAAAACTTTTAACCTGTTTAGTAATCAAGAAAATTGTCGTCAGTTCCAACATCCAAAGCAAGTCTGGAAATTTTCATCATTAGATGCACCATCTATGCAGATTTAATCATAACAGGCCATAATATTATGTAGCTACTCCAAAAAAATACCCTGATCACTCATCTGGAAAATGTAGGTCAGATTCAGAATCCAAAGCAATTCTGGAAGTATCCATCCCTAGATACTTCATCCAAGTTAATTTGGTTAAAATATGGCTAAAATTCAATCATGCCGAAAATCTAGGTCAGATCCAGCATCCAAAGCAGGTTGGTTAGTGTACATCCCTAGATGCATCATCCATGAAAGTTTGGTCCAAGTAGAGCTTATAGTTACTTGGGAATGGGACTGCTCCAAAATCTAAACCTGGTCTCACGTGTGGAAAATCTAGCTCACATCCAGCATCCGAAGCAAGTGTGGTAGTGTCCACCCCTGGATGCATCATCCATGCAAGTTTGGTCCAGATAGGGCTTATAGTTACTTGGGAATGGACCTGCTCCAAAAAACTTTAACCTGGTCACTCATCTGGAAAATCTAGGTCAAATCCAGCATCCGAAGCAAGTTTGGTAGTGTCCATCCCTAGATGCATCATACATGCAAGTTTGGTCAAGGTAGGGCTTATAGTTATTTGGGAATGGACGTGCTCCAAAAACCTTCACTTGGTCGAGGTGAGCTAAAAATAGAATACATTTAAAATATATGGCCAAGTGATAAACCCCCCTCCACAGGGCCTGAACTCTTCAATAGGATTTTGCATCAAGATCTTTCTTATGATTTTGTCTAGAGGTAAAAAAGCCTTTTTAAACATTGCTTATTAGATGTCTAGGAGTGAGGATTTTTAAAAATATGATACATTTTAAATATAAGGCCAACTGATAACATCCTACCACACCCCTGCCTTAATTAACTCTTCACTAGGAGGTCATAGATTTTAGTTGAACGCACACTATTACTTATAATCATGCAAATATTTTGTATTACTATAATACACTGTTATTAGCTAGATGCCTAAAAGTAAAGGAAAAGATTTTTAAAGATAAAATGAAACTGTACTCATTTTATCTAAATTCTGTGCAAAATAGGTCAGGGAGTATTCAGCTCAAACATTATGAGTCAGGATTTCACAACTTTGGAAGAGGACTCATTACTTATCATTTATTGTACCCATGCAAACATTTTACAGACTAGATTTCTACCATAAAAAAATTTATATGATACTTTTTTGTTTTGGTCCCACCTCGGGCCAAAATGGGGACTGATTCCATGACAACTGGTAATCAACTCAAAAGAATTTGTAACCTGGGTGTAGCACTGAATCTACAGTGTAACAGAAACCACTTTTTTTCTTTAAGAAATGCTTGCTTCTACAGTTGAAAACATTTACCCAGTAGTTCAATTTGAACACAGAACCCCTTGATGATGTGCTTTATACATATCTATGCACTCGGTTGGTTGAGTGCTTGCTCTATGATTGGAAGGTGACTGCTGTTGGTTCAAGCCCCAGCTGCGACAAACTGAAGTTGATAAACAATAGGTAGACACTGTTCCTTTGCTAAGTGGAGTAAGTGCTCAGCACTTTGAATTTGAAGTGAGAGTTGCAGGTCTTTTGGATGATACCTTAACACTGAGGTATGTGTCAAATTAGGCATTGGTAGAATTAAGATCCCTTACTATTGACTAATCAATGGTGGCTCATTGGCCCTGAGTGCCTAGTAAAGGTTATCACATAAAAATGCAGTAACAATTTCCTGCCATGTATGGACAGGGAATTCTTAATTTGCATAGATTTTCTATTTTGAAATTTTTAACTACATGATTTTTTTAAATTTCTTTTTAATTTTTAACTACAGATAACCCAAATGGGCTATTATATCCTGTTTGGGCAAATGATTCCAACCTGTTCTATAAATATTACAGTGGGGTACCTTATATAAATAGATTGAACATTCTATCATTAAAATGATATTTTCCTAACAGATGCAGTGTGGTGAGGGCTATTCTCTTTAGAGAAGTGGAAAAGCTTTCGCCTTCATCCACTTCGATGAAGGCGAAAGCCTGTCCACTTCTCTAAAGAGAATAGGCCCCCCCCCCCCCTATCAGCCTATGGTAATGGTGAGGGCTTGCCCCAGTTAGATTACTCTATGGGGTAACTGAACTTTGTCTATCTAATAAAAAGAAAGTTCTGTTACATGAGATTTCTTTAGAATGGATAGAATTTCCAAAAACCCTTACAGTGTAGATATGATAGATTTATATCATTCACATAGGCATAGACATAGTATGACACGAAGAGGAAATTCGGGTTACCATTGATCTGATTTCTGAATCTGATTCCGACGCAGAAGCCAATATTTTGTACTTTCTATGCAATCACAAACCTGTAATTGTATGATTTAAACTTTCTGCTTTCACGCAACAAGTCTTTATAGAGTTGTATAACTTTCCTCCTGTATGCCATGTTTTGAAAAACTTTGAACTTTTACCTTTCAGTTTCAAATTTTTCGACAATCTATTTAATGTTACGATTTAGTCGAGAGAGAAAGACACAAAATCAATTTCATGCAGATCCTGTTTTTGAATGAATGATCATATGTGTGTGTCCAACTGAAGAAATGACATTACAATGTTATTGTCGTTAAACAAAGTACTTTCCGACAAGCATGGCTGCACCCATATTGTTTAGCAGAGGTGTACGTTAAAACATTGTTTGCACGATTTCTTGTGTTTTAGAAGACTGAACATCGTAGCGGTAAGTTAAATCAACTTAAATGAGTTTAAATTGATTATTTCATGGTTGCTTAGCTTTGTTTATGTGTTATATAACACTGTATTTGGGTAGCTCATATCACGATCATGAGGAAATTCGAAATGTTATAGTTTTGACCTTTCAAAATGCTTATTCATAAAAATAGATTTTCATTATCTTCACATTGACCTCTATGGAAATTTTACTTGTAAATACAATATTTTACATCTGATTACTGATATCACTTTTCTTTTTCTTTTCTTCTTAAAACAGCGATAATGGCCATATGGAAGAGGATCCAACATTATACCAATTTATCTGGGTGTTATATTCATGTTGTGTATAAAGTACAGTCATCACAAACTTCACAGAATCTACAACATTTATTCAAAAGAACATTTTCAGTCAGACCAAGCTGTGATGTAAAGACTGTAGATGTTCTAGGCAGCACATACACCACTGATCAAACCACAAATGTTACTCAAAAAATATTGGAAAAGATTGGCAAGAACTTGCATTGTAAGCACAATCACCCATTAAATTTAATAACCAGACGAATTGAAAATTATTTCAACAACAACTTCAGAAATAATTGGCGTGCTCCAATGTTTAGTAAGTTTGATCGTCTTAGTCCAGTTGTGACTTTGACCCAGAACTTTGACACCTTACTGGTGCCCCCTGACCATCCCAGCCGGGCGTTGTCTGAGAGTTACTATCTGAACTCTACTTACATGTTGAGAGCCCACACTTCAGCACATCAGAGTGATCTGATAAAGACAGGACTGGATGCCTTCCTTGTTGTGGGCGATGTCTATCGAAGAGACACTGTGGATGCTAGCCATTATCCAGCTTTCCACCAGATGGAAGGAGTTAGACTTTTTTCAAAACAGGAAGTAAGTTGATTTTGTTGAAAGTATAGAAGTGCTATACTATTTAGAATAAATCTTAGGTGATAAATCCCTGTGACTCCTTAAATAGCTGCAGATCTGTAGCTTGCTGGTCTGAAAAAATTGGGATGGACAACCAGCTACAGTGCCACCCATTGAAGAAAGTGTATATTTATTGCGCACAAAAAAGTGTGCTGTTTCTTGATTTATTTCTCTGTTTATTTATGCTGCCATCTCAAATTTTTACTAACTGTGTGTTCCTGGCATATTCTTTTACTACTTCCACAATAAAAACATTTCCCCAAACCATTTCCTGGGGCTGAAATTGAGACAATCGAAAATTTCACCTATTTTATACTGCCATTTTGGGTGACAAGGCTATTTGGCCAAAAGTGCTTCATGCATGACTTGTACATGTAGTTTTGTTGTGAAAGTGCCGGTAGTAACAGCGAGTAAATAGAATATGTTAGGATTTAGGAACACACGGTTAGTAACATTTGAAAATATATGGTGAAATAAACCCAAAAAACGGCACACTTTTGTGCACAATAAATATACACTTTTTTCAATGGGTGGCACTGTAGCTCTCAGGTCATCCATCCCAATTTTTTCAGACCAATGAGCTACAGATCTGCAGCTACTCCTTAAATGGAATTCTTTTACTCTGAAAATGAAGATGGGTGAGAGAGAAATCACTTTGATCCTCTGTCCATCAGTTTGTGCAATCATATATAATCACTTTTTAATGGAGAAGGATTGGAAGCATATTCTTGGCACAAAGATTGCTTATGACCTGGGGATGTATCATGACCTTGACCCAAGGTCATTTCAGTAAGTTCAAGGTCACTGAAAGAAAGAGTATAAAATTCATGTCTGGTCTTTAACTTTCTAATGGAGAAATATTGAGGTTCATACCTTCTACAAAGATTGCTTATGACCGGAAGATGAGACATGACCTTGAGCCAAGGTCATTTGGTCACATTCAGTCATTTTAAGAAAAATGTATTGTTCCTGTCTTGACCATATGTCAAAACATGTGAAACATTGGAAACTTGGTCATTTGAACAATTTCAAGATCACTGACAGAAAAAGCACTGTAGATTCCTTATTTTTCGCAAGCACTTATTATCGCGAAATGACTCTTTAACATCAAATTCTTACAATCGTTACAATGAGAACAATAATTTGTGATAGGAAAGTTGATCAAAAGATTTTACATTGATTTCAGCCCCATAAAAATAAAAGGAAGTAATTTTATTTTGGGAAAGGTGCTTCTCGCGAAATTATGCAATATTTAATTCCTCACGTGTGTTTAAGAATCTACATTTTATAACTCATACTTCACACAAAGATTACATAAAACCAGAGGTGTGTCATTTTCTTGAACCAATGTCAATGGCAAATTCAAGGTCACTTTTAGAAAAATGTATAAATGTACATAGGCAATTGAATAAAAAAGTGTAGCTCCGGGGGATGGGATAATTTTGAGAGTTTGCTAACAGTATGTGTCAATTTTCTAATGAAAAATGGATACAAAATTCACATTCGTGCAAAGGATGACTGCACTTACATTGTAAGGACATGCGAAATTTGCGACAAAATAAACTTTCAAAACAAGCATTGTTCTTTTCATTGCAAGAATGGTCAACATCCAATCTACAACTTTATGTAATTACGTTTTATAAAAGTGTGTATTTACGAAGTTCGAACCTGTTTTCAAAGGCAGGGGTCATCACAATTTCTTGAATCTCCGTTCGATAATGAGGACGCCCACTTTTGACTGACTTTATACATAGTCAGCGCATGTTTGTCTATTGTTCTACGTTTAACAGTAGTTGTATATTTGCATAAATAACAATGTGTCAAAAGGAGATTAATAGACAAACATGCACTCATGGTTAAAAAGAGAAAAAAACTGCTTCTTCTTACATTCACTCCCTATGTTGTAACCAAGGATTGTGACATGTTGAATATTATAATTCACCACATGATTTCTTACCTGAGGTAACTTTGTGAATACTTAATTTCGTCACGTGACTTGTAAGATAGCATGTTTTGTGCTGTATAGGACATTGTGTTCGAACATGTTAAGTCATCTGGCATTGATATAAAATCTGCTTTAATTACATTGATGTGCTCATATTGTTAATTTCGTTTTGAAACTTTTGTCAGAAGTGTATTTGTGCCATACAGAATGGAAAGGGAGATTGGAAAGAGTGATCACGTTCTTTTTTCCAAACATGTCATTGTTATTTATCAAGTCTAATTTTAGACCCATTCTTACAATGTTAGCTCCACCTCTCATGCATATCTAATGGTTAATCAAGGGCAGGTAAGTGTAAATTCACGATATTTGAAAAGCAGTAAGGACAAAAAACATTGAATCATTTTATTGTATCACAGTCTAAAATCATTTTAAGATTTAAATTTGGTTACAAATTGACAGGATTCTTTCATAGACATACAAAAGTGAAATAAGGTTTAGATATAAAAGCAACAGAAGCAATCGAAAAAGACCCAAAAACAGGCGTTAAGTGCAGTCATCCTTTAGTGTGCCATTTTGAGCAAAATTTGTGACAAATTAATCGTTGAAAATGAAAATCTTGAGAAAGAAACTTGGTGATATATGTGCACTATATATTTACATGTGATCTCTCTTCTCAGAGGGTCAATGGACCAAAATATTTTGATGAAAACTAGTTTTATATTGTATGATATTTAATTTTGATACTTCTGCAGCTCTTTAGTCATGTGGAAGACACATCAAAAGTGACATTTTTTGAGGAGGGTACAAGAAATGGCACCAAACAAGAAAGACTTACTGTAGAAACATCGTTGTGTTTAGAACAGGATCTCAAGGACACTTTGAGGAATCTTGCTAATCATCTTTTTGGGGATGGTTTGTATTTTGTGTATATGCACGTAATTGAAGAATTTATCATTCTGTATTTTCAGTTCCTCTCATAACAATGTTTGGTAAAGATTTGTTTAACTTTTCAGTTATGTGTCACAGTGATCTGTATTCAGATTGAGAGGTACACTGTAACCTTGATGAATTTGTTTCTTTATCTGAAATTTTGGTTTATTTTTTACAGATGTGGAGATGCAATGGGTTGATGCTTACTTTGTTTCTTTATCGGAATTTTGGTTTATTTTTTACAGATGTGGAGATGCAATGGGTTGATGCTTACTTTCCTTTTACACATCCGTCCTGGGAACTGGAGATAAAATACCAAGGGGAGTGGTTAGAAGTGCTAGGATGTGGACTAATAGAACAAGATATTCTAACATCTGGTAGGTATAGTTTTCACAGTTTATTTATTAATGTTATGCCAACATTAAGAGTTCAGTGTTTCAGGTAAATATATCATATACAGCTATACACTAAACCTTTATCTCCAAACCAACTTTAACTGGCTTCCCTGTGACAACATCAAAATTGACAATTTAGACAAAATTAAATACAGTCAAACCTTGTCATCTCCAACTCGATGGGTTTGAGGTATTGAGGGTTAAAAACATAGAGAAAAAGGGGTTGGGACTTTCAAATGACTTCAACATATTATCCATGGTATTTGAGATATATTGATGTTCGAGATACTGAAGTTCAACTGTAGTTTTCCTTGTGCCATGTAATGGAAATAAAGTCTATGTGTAAAATATTGTGGAGTTATATGTGAAAGGCATACCTATATACTAGTTTAAAATACAGTTTTGTCTAATACTTTTGTAGAATTACTATTCAAACTTGTAATATTTGCATAAATGTACACGTACAGCCTACTTATAAATTCATTAGGCATTAATTGTATTTTCTTAATTATGCCCCATTTACCCTTATGTATAATTAAGTAAAATCATAATATTAGCAACCTGCCCACTGGATATAGCCCTCTTATCAATCATAGCCTCCTACTTCGTATGATTACACTGCAAGAGCCAGATCATTTCAAACAAAATCTATGGATTGCATTTTCTGTATTAACTAAGCTGGAGCAGATAGCAAAGTTGGCTGGGCCTTTGGTCTGGGGCTGGAGAGGCTAGCCATGAGATTATATAGTATTCCAGACATCCGACTCTTTTGGAGTGAAGATTCTAGATTTTATAAACAGTTTGATGTTGATGATCCAGACAAAAAAATTACTTTTAAGGTATGTGTAAAACTAAGTCAATTTTCTTTGATTTTAAAGTATGAAGAATAGGGTTTTTATCACAGAATATGTTCTTAGATATTTTTTTTACAGTGAATGCTGAAAAGGGAGAAATAATAATATTATTCAATAGATAAATTTTCATTTTGAATTCTCTCTCTCTCTTTTTTTTTAATTTTATAAATTTAAGGATCAAAAGTTGATTTATTACTTTGTGAAAAACTGTATCTTAAATCAACTTTGGTTAAGATGAATGAAAAAAGTACATTTTAAAGTATCATAATTTATGTATTTCATTACAGTTTACCTGCATATTTCTTTTTCATATTTTCAGCTCCACTGGTCTGATTTCAATATAACTGTACACAATTAGATTAACTAAGATACATAATTCTATTGTATGTTTTTTGATTTTGATATACGGCATGGTGACTAAGAATAGAAATTTCTATGAAATACTTTCAAAATGCTACTCCCCCTAATATTTGTGTCTGATTTCAGTATAACTTTGCATACAAGTAGACAACTTTATGATACCTAATTCCATTTATTTGTTTTTGATTTTGATGAACAGGGTTGCCATGGTTACTAAAAATAGAGATTTTTAGTAAAATACTTTCAAACCACTTCTCCTCCTACAGTTTTGGTCTGATTTCAGTGTAATTTGGCACACAAGTAGGCTACACTAAGATACGTAATTCTCTTTATCCGTTTTGATGAACTAAATATAGAAATTTCTGTGAATTTTTTTCAAAACGCTACTCCTCCTTCAATTTTGGACTGATTTCAGTATAACTTGGCACTAATACATAATTCTGTTTATCTGTTTTGGATTTCGAGACTAAACCAAGGATCATTATTTTATTTATTGCTGTTGCACAGTTTCAATTCTAAGTTTTTTTTTTTGTTATAATTACAAATCAGTAGAGCTACAGTCTTGACAGAGACTTCTGGTTTATGTATCATGTATGAGTTAGATATTATTCTTAAACATATATGTATTCTCTTATTTTAGCCTTTCAGTAAGCAATCTCCATGCATTAATGATGTTTCATTCTGGGTGCCTAATGACTTTTCTGAGAACGATTTTTACGATATTGTGCGTAGTATTGGCAGTGACCTTGTAGAAAGTGTAGAACTCTTTGACGATTTTGTTCATCCCAAAACAAAGCGGCGGAGTAAGGCCTATCATATTACGTACCGTCACATGGAGCGAAGTCTGACACAGGAGGAAGTTAACGACATTCACGGGAACATTATGGAGGAAGCTGTCACACAGCTGGGTATCCAAATCCGATAAAATTAATGTGTTATATACTTTTGCACCGTGTTGGACAAAGTACTGTCTGCAAAGTTGTACCTCACAGGCCTGAACAATTTTGGAGGATAGCTATTAGGGATGCACGATTTTATCGATATACTGGTATATTGTGATTTTTTTATTGCGAGATAAGTATCGTGATACGGAGACTAAAATACCGGTATTTGGTAACATAACTATAAATTCCGGAAATTATTCATTTATTTGTTCAAACTATTGAATGACAATTACAGGAAGTGTAAAAAATGTTGAAACAGTTAAACAACGGCATCAAAACATGCTTTATATTAAATAAATGAAAATTAAAAAAGTAAAGTTATGTTTTAATAGCATATTTTTAAGAAATATTATTAAAATTCATTTGAAATTTTAGTAAAAATTATGTGTAAAAATATCATGATTTATCGTGATATTTTTGGTAAAAAATCGTGATATATCACGATACGGAATTTTTGCTGATACCCATCCCTAATAGCTATTCTGATATCTTCAGACTAGTGAGCTACAGATCATCTGCAACAAAGTACACACATGTGTACAAGATTTTGGTTTTATGCACCTTTTACATCGAACTCAATTTGTAGGATACTGAACAATATTAAAGCAAGAAGAAGAATTTTATTTTACATTTTTGTTTTCGAATGTACAGTGTAATGAAATTGTAATACAATCATTTACACACCACTCTGATTATACAAAGATCTATTTTAAACATACCTGTCTTTAATGATGTACCTGTGATAATTATGAAAAATAGACAGGTTTACAACTTGTTCATTATTAAATAAATAATTATTTTGGATTTAGTTTGAACTACATTTTTATTTTGATATGAAGGGAGGAAGTTTATTCTGCCTGTATGTCTTGTGTTTGTTTTGTAATTTTTAGTACATTCCTCATCATTGTATATTCATAAAACATTTGCAAAAAAAAAAAAACTGTTCTTGCAGATTTGGTTTTATTATGGAATAAGTTTGTACATACAGGGTATCCCAGAATATACGATACCATTTCAAGACTCTGTAAAACCTAAAGTAATAAATATTGGATTACAACAAATGTATTATAAACATTGTATATACTGTCCAATTTTATTTACACAATTTGACAGTCATTAAAAAGAAAACAATAAAATGAATTCACTTTAAAAAAAAGTTTTTTAAATGATGCCCTCTAAATGACGTTCTATCTGTGTAACGATAATGTCTAGACATTGTACAAAGTTCCTTAACTCGAGACAATAGTGCCTGTCTCGGTATTAACTTCTGGATTTTCAAAACCTTTTATACATATGTTAAGGATTCTGGTTTGGGTTTAGCAGCAACCTAAGACTAGGATTGATAATTACAGTTTCAAAATGAGGGTAGCTAGCTCTTTTAATAATCCATTTTGATTGAAATTGGAATGGTTATTTTTGCAAAGAGATTGATGTAAATTTGATACATTGAAATTTCATAAGTGTGAGATTTTTTTTGGAATATTTTGTTGCTAAAAAATTGTACTTATTCAAATATTTTTAGAGACATATATCAAAGAAAGCCAATGGATGTGTTTGTGGCAGGTATTTCAAATGGCATCATATATTTTGGGACACCCTGTACATGTGTATATTTTTGGCATTTATGAGCCAATAACCAACCTGGGAGTCTATGATAATTTACTTAAGCAGCTTTGTAGCTCGTATAAAATCATGGACGTTTGATGAGGTTCGTGTGGTTTGATATTGGCCAGAAATGTATCACTATTAATTTTCTTCAGGAACATGATGTCTGTTATACCTGTGACCCAGTGACTCTGGCAAGGTGATGGTGATTGTGGGGGAAAGTACATTTTCTAATTTAGAAAATTATAAAAGGCTAAAAAAAAAAAATGCTATAAACAGATTTAGGTCATTCTGATACCAATGCCAAGACCACCAGAAGAAAGGTTTAAGTTTGATAGTCCTGCCTTGGATATGTTTTTCACAAAGGAAATGATTTTTTTTTTCCTGAGTAGGTCCTTCATTTCATTAGAAGTATGTCCTCTAAATACATGTATATGTAAATTAATTTCAATTCTTTTTTAAACTAAAACATGAAGAACCAAGTAAGGCCATCTTTAAAATAATGTTTGTTTGCCCTCTCCCGACTCAGGGTTAAAAAAATTGGGTCGGTAGGAAGATGGAAAAAAAATTTTTCCTAAAAAAATTCAACAGACATATTGATCGAAGGAATGAAAAAATTCAGGAAGAATTTTTTTTTAAATCGTTTCCTGGAGATTAAAAAAAGTTTAGAGTCGGGCCATTTTCAGCCAGTCGGTCGGGAGAGGGCAAACACAATTTCTTAAAGATAGCCTGACAAATTATACATTATAAGTACATCTACAACTTTATAACAAACATTGATTTGTACCTTTCATTAAAATATTCAATGCAAAAACTAATTGTTGGGATTATTTTTTGTTTAATCCCATACAAAAATCAATTTCATTCCCTCCCCATTTCTTTTCCTATGAAATGATTTTTATACCCCCTGCAAACGAAGTTTGGAGGGGGGTATATTGGAATCAGCATGTCCGTTTGTCTGTTTGTCCGGACCTTTTTTCGGAGACTATTGCATGGTTTGGAGGGGGGTATATTGGAATCAGCATGTCCGTTTGTCTGTTTGTCCGGACCTTTTTTCGGAGACTATTGCATGGATTTGTCAAATTTGTATAGTCATTATACACCATATGGAGGTGTGCACCTGGTATTTTCATTATGATTGGATAATAATCCTGCATTTTATAGATTTTTATGCCCCCGTAGTCGAAGATTCGGTTTTTTGCCCTGTCTGTCCGTTTGTCTAGCTGTCTGTTTGTCCGCAAAAACTTTAACCTTGCCCATAACTTTGATTGGTTGGAGCTATGACTTTTATATTTCACATGTGTATTCCTTGTGACAAGACCTTTCTTTGGGTATCATAAAATTAGACCTTTTGACCTTGACCTTGGAGTTTGACCCCCTTTGTCTAAATTTTTTCAGACTTTAACCTTGGCCATAACTTTTGAATAGTTGGTGCTAGGGCTTTCAAACTTCAAATGTGTGTACCTTGTGACAAGACTTTCCTTCTGATACCAACAACTTTGACCCTTTGACCTTGACCTTGGAGTTTGACCTACTTTTGAAAAAACTTTAACCTTGGCCATGACTTTTGAACAGTTGGTGATAGGGCTTTCATTCTTCACATGTGTAATCTTTGTGACAAGACCTTCCTTTGGATACCAACAACTTTGACCCTTTGACCTTGACCTTGGAGTTTGTCCTACTTTTGCAAAACTTTAACCTTGGCCATAACTTTTGAACGATTATTGCTAGGACTTTCATTCTTCACATATGTAACCCTTGTAACAAGACCTTCCTTTGGATACCATCAACTTTGACCCTTTGACCTTGACCTTGGA
The DNA here is from genome assembly GCF_033153115.1 of Saccostrea echinata. Classification (NCBI taxonomy): domain Eukaryota; kingdom Metazoa; phylum Mollusca; class Bivalvia; order Ostreida; family Ostreidae; genus Saccostrea; species Saccostrea echinata. The sequence continues at coordinate 64,693,577 of NW_026889803.1, forward strand.
GTTTGACCTACTTTTGCAAAACTTTACCCTTGGCCATACCTTTTGAACGGTAAGTGCTAGGGCTTTCATACTTCAGATATGTAACCCTTGTGACAAGATCTTACCTTGGATACCAGCAAGTTTGACCCTTTGACCTTGGAATTTGACTAACTTTTGAAAGACTTTAACCTTGGCCATTACTTTTGAACAGTTGGTGCTAGGGCTTTCATATTTCACAAGTGTATTTCTTGTGAGAAGGCCTTTCCTTGGGCACCATTAATTTTGACCATTTGAACTTGACCTTGATGTTTGACTTACTTTTGAAAAACTTTAACCTTTTTCATATCTATTCAATGGTTGCTGCAAGGGTTTTCATATTTCACAGGTATATTCCTCGAAACAAGACCTTACTTTGGGTACCAACATATTTGATTTGCATTTGAGAAAGTTTAACCTTTGTTATGAGTCGCCATACGGGGGCATCAGTGTTTCACAAACACATCTTGTTTTTTTCATTTTCATTGACTTTAGTCATTTTGAGTTCTTGTAGGTTTGAGACATAGAATCTAGAACTGAATGATGACTTTTATTTTTAAAACGAATTTGGTATAAAGTTATTAAGATTAATTTGATACTGTATAATATGATATTTTTATTCTTTTTCAACAAACAAGTTGCAGTGTAATGTCTCACAAAGATGACAAATGCAATTTTATTTTCAATCTAATAAAAAACAGTATCCTAGTAATTAAACAACAATAATTATGGCTTACTCCCCAAACGGCTACTCACCAAAAACAACAAGTAATTATCACACTCAATTAAGGGGCCCTCTAAGAGGTACAGGTAGACTTACCTGTATGAATAATCTGCCAGAATTTAAGTTACTTTAAACAAAATAAAAAAAAAAATGGATTTGTAATTAAGTTTGTTTTTTTTTTTTTATTTTAGCAGAAGTTTAAATTATATATTGCGTACATATTTTTAAATAAATAATTTTACAAGCACAAAACATAGTAAAATTAAGAATTAAACAGATTTTTTACTTTAAATTGTCTTGAAGTTCTATTGTTTAACAGCACTGTTTAACACTCTTCATATTTCATTATAAATAAAAAAGCACTCTTTCACTTTCACACCACACATATTTACAATATTTACAATTTATTTAGTCACAACTAAGGGATCACTATCCTAGGTGAAGTAGTTCAGATGCAGAGTCTGTGTACGCCATAAGGTCAATGATGCCATCCTGGTACCTTTCTTTCAGTAACTGCAATCTTCTCTTTATAGTTGCATACTTTTTTGCTGGAGGTCTAATGGTCCCGCCGACTTCCCTCTGAATCTTTTGAATTTCTTTAGCATTTTGTATATCTTTGAACATCTTTACGACGATGAAGATGTTAGGATGTGCGTGCTGTGCCATTTTCCATGCCATCCTTCAAGGCTGTTGTTGGTCCGTCTACCTGTACCCCTTAGAGGGCCCCTTAATTGAGTGTGATAATTACTTGTTGTTTTTGGCGATTAGCCGTTTGGGGAACACACCATAATTATAAATATAATTAATGATTAATTAATAAATATAATTAAAAAAACAATGTAACAATGATTATTATTATAATATTGATGTTTTATTAGGCTGCACCTTATTTCATCATTAAAAAAATATAATGATATATTAAATTTTCACTCTAATTAATACTTTTCTGAAAAACCCAGTGGGGGATATTTGTGCAATTTGGGCAGTAAGATTTTTATACCATATTGATGTTAAATACTAATTTGAACAATGAATTAACAATTCAACCTGTATGCAGTGGTGGATCCAGGAATCTTGAAAAGAGGGTGGGGAGGAAGGCGACCAGTTTGGATTGGGGTAGGAGCACACGGTCACACTAAAAAAAAATTGATTCATTAAATCTTATGTATATTTTGGACACAAAAGGGGGCCCAGGCCCCCTGGCCCCCCTCTATATCTGCCAGTGATATGCATTTATTATGTTTCATGTTTGCTTGATTTAGATTTAGTGATTTAGAATTTTTGATTGAGTGACTTTCTTGGTCTGTATGATTTAGAGTATTTACTTGAATATAAGACGTATTGTACAGCATTATGCATATTTATGAGAACAAAACCCCAATTGCATCATCTCAGGTCTTTCCGTCGGAGGTCGGAAAAACAACGTCGGAAAGGCCCAAGAAGTTTCGATTGAACTAAACCCCTACCAAAACACGCGTGGATCAAGGGTTTTACACTGGGGGAGGGGGGGGTCCACATCCACCCAATTTTTTTTTTAAACCAGAAAAAAGAAACAAATTTCTCAAACCGGAGAAACCAATTTTAGAGGGGAGGATAGGACAAGTCCCTTCTTTGTTCTTATTTATACGACTCCCATTACTATTTTACTGTGGGGGGGGGGGGGGGGGGGGGAGTACCGTGTTTTCTAAGGTGTGGGGGCTTTAAAGTAAGTTTTTGATTGCTATATAAATGTAATAACTCGGTCAAAACGCATGTAATGAGCACATTGGAAAATAAAAATTTGACATCTAGAGAACATACTAGTTTGAAATGAAATTGAAATTAGGGTAAGGGTTAATGAACGAGTAAAAGAATCAAAGTACTGAATATACTTCTAGTTGAACTTCTCAACCATTCCAAAAATTCAGTCCATTATTGAAGTGATTATGCTTTGTCTTTTTTTTTTTTCAAAGTAGGCAACGTAATTTTTAACATTAAAGTTCTGCAAATGATGCTTCGTACCGAGTACTGTATTCGTGTATTAGGTGTATTACAAGTACAGAGTACATAGTTATCCCCCCCCCCCCCCCCCCCATCAGGACAAACATGTCATACGTATTCGAGATTCGAGAGACTATATAGGCACTTTACACAGTCTCAACTTTAAACGCCTCTGATACATACATTTTGTAATAGGCAGACCCATGGCACCAGTTTCAAAAGGGGGGGTCCTCTAAAAAAATCTGACAAGCAAAAAAAAAAAAAAAAAGCAAAACTGTCCAAAAAAAAGGGGGGGGCAATTTTCCAAATAAATCTGACAAGCAAAAACAAACAAATAAAACTTAATCAAGTGTCAAAATCCAGGAATTTGCAAGTGCTCGACCTTACAGCGAACAAAAAGTGTGTGTATGGGGGGGGGGGGGGGGAGAATCTAAGGGAAAATTTACTATTGCAAAATACTTTACTCAGAAAAAGAATAAGACACTGATTTTAGTAGAAGAGTAAAATAGATAAATCTTTTGTTTAACGTTTGGCGTTTAACCCGCTCCAATTCAATAGGGAGTGCAAATAGGTTAATTAAAACCTGTAGATTTCAATGTTTACACTAACACTCCTGTTGTGGTCGTTCACTTTACATACAAATTAGATTTTGTTTGTAGACTTGTTAATAAATGAACAACACAACATTATTAATGTTTTTTATATGAGAGTTATTATGACTCGACGAGTCCTATCCTATTTTACTGGGTATGTAACTTCATTTTGATCTTTACCTTATATTTTTGACCCTTAAATTCATGAGCTTTAATCTAGTCACCTAGGGCCTGTTTCTCAAAAAGGCCTTCCATAAGCCCCGGGGCCGTAAAATTTAGACGAGCCCACTTTTTGATCGCAGTCTCATTTTTGCAAGAGGAGATCACTTTTGATTTAATTTTCAAAATGAGACTGAGATCAAAAGTGACCTCATTTAAGTTTCATGGCACAGGAGCCAGTCATAAGCTTATTCCGGACTAAATCGATGACTAAACATGAAAATTGGAATAAGTTGCATTTCACGAGAAAGACGGAGATTTAGGTCCAGACTAAATCTTGGCTTAATTGGCCTGTACACAGACCTAAAAAGTACCAAATATAATATAAAAAATTAAAACAAAATTTATTACATCTGTATATGATAATACCTTTACATATACTCGTACGATATGCGAAAATCTAGCTGCAGATCTGTAGCTCGCTGGTCTGAAAAAAAAGTCGTCCATCCCAATTGTTTTCAGACCGGCGAGCAGGTATACAGAGCAAGATGCCTCTTTCAAAATTGTGAATTTCATGGCCCCTGGTTCAGGGGTTCTGGTGTTAGGGCAGGGCTTTATTGATCACATGTATATAGCAAAAATGCCAATAATATAAATGTAAATTTATTAATATAATTATTTGCAGAACTGTAGCCTTACGGTTTTATATTTTAGTCTTTGGTCATAACGCTACAGATCCCGTAAGGCAAATATGGTGTAAAATTTACTGCTTAATCCATTACCCTAACACCAAAACCCCTGACCCAGGAGGCAATGATATTCAAAAATTTTGGAAGAAGCACCCTTGCTCATCATAACCATGCATTTAGTTTGTTTGCTTAGTACCCAGGAGCAGAGAAGCTTTCAAAGATTTAATGCATTTTCACTGTATATTCAACAGAGCCCCACCCTTACACTAAAACCCCTGACCCAGGGGCTATGACCCATTTTCACCATCTGATCTATACATTTCTGCCTAAACACCAGAACCCCTGACCCAGGGGCCATGAAATTCTCAATTTCGGAGGAGACATTCCTGCTCATTATAAATATGCACTTATTTTGTTTGCTTAATACCAAGGCGCAGAGAAGATTTTCAAAGAAATATATATTTTCACTATATAATCAACGGAACCCACCATAACACCTGAAACCCTGACACAGGGGCCATGAGATGCACAATTTTGGAAAAGATACCCTTCTTCATCATAAGGTATTCTTGCTCATCATAACCATACACTTAGTTTATCTGCTTATTACTCAGGAGCAGAGAAGATTTTCAAAGAATTGATGCATTGTCACTATATAATCAATAGAGCCTTGCCATAACATCAGAAACCCTGACCCAGGCATGCACGGATCTAGAGGGGGTCGGGCGGACCCCCCCCCCCCTGGAATTTTCAGACAGTGTCAGGGGTTCTGGTAAAAAGGGGGTCTGTTTGATTATATTGTGAAATGAATTAATTCTTTGAAGATCTTCTTTACTCCTGGGTATTAAGCAAACAAATTAACTGCATAGGTACACATGTTATAAACAAGGGTGCTTCTTCAAAAATTGTGATTTTCATGGCCCATGGGTGAGGGGTTCTTGCTGGGGGGGGGGGGGGGGGGCTCTATTGGTGTTAAGGTGGGGCTTTATTGATTATATTGTCAAAATGCATCAATTCTTTCAAAATCTTCTTCTCCACTCCTGGGTAATTAGCAGATAAAGCGTCCATACATTGTAGTTGTGATGAGCAAGACTTAGTGTGTTTCTTCCAAAACTGAATTTCGCAAGAGCATGCTCTACGTATGTACAATTTCTAAAACGAGGTAAATTATTGACAAATAAGTTGATGAAACAAGAATATCAGCTGTCTCGTTTAAAGTCATCATTTCGTAAGTTCTATGGTCGATACAATGACCTTGTCAGCAAATACACTTTATCATTGAGTCAAATGCTGACTGACGTTTTTCACACTAATTGTTAGGCCATTATTTACACACTGAATTGTCGACGGATTTTTCCGTTATTTCTCGATCATGACAAGGAGCACACGGCGGGTGTGACCGGTCGGCAGGGGATGCTCACTCCTCCATGGTACCTGATCCCACCTCTGATGTTTGGAGGTCCTTGTTTGCTCTGCTCCTATTTTGTATTGATTATGGACTTTTGAGCTTGAATACTGTTCGTTGTCTCCATATATTTCATTTCATAACCCCTGTGTAAGGGATTCTGGTGTTAGAGTGGGGCTTTGTTGAATGCTTAGTGAAAATGCATTATTTCTCTGAAATGTTTCCGCTCTGTTTCTGTGAATCAAGGATGTAAATGGTATTTTAAGCACATTTGTGAAATTCTTGACCACTTGGTCAAATGTTCTGTCGCTGGGCATGACTCGACTCTGCTTCTACTGAGAGAAGTTATTTTCCTTATGATAATTAATCACTGTTAATACTAGTAATGTAATTGAAAGGTTGACTGAATAAGAGATTTATACAATAATTTTTTTTATAATATATAAAAAGCACTTGTTCAGTAAATGACCAAGAGAGGTCAGAGGGAATGAGATGGGTTTACAAATAATGTTTTTTATCGATTTTTGAACAGAAAACACTACAGTATGCATTATATGTTAATGAAAAGTGGTTGTTTCAATATCAGCAAAGAAACTGAATTTTTACAAAAAATATTTCATGTGCATTGTTCGGTCATAGATATGTTAATTCAGACAGTCGATGCATTATAATATATAACACAAAAAGTACTTTCGTCGATTTTAATGGGCAGGTCAGATGGAGTTGTGAATAATAGATAGCAGAAAAATACCTCTACATGTATATTTTCATTAGCACATCTGTGTATATAAGGCTTTTTGTGAAAATTAAGTTTCTTTTATTTCAAAACACTGCTTTGCTGACATTGAAACAACTTTTTTCACATATAATGCCATTTTCACATCCTTATTTTAAGTCCTTTAAAATCCAAATATTATGGACGAATATTTTTAATTAATAATTTTTTTAATGGACTTATTTCAGTTCTAATTATTAGTTTTTGGGGGAGGGGGTGTTTTTGACATAAAAGCTGCAAGCTGCATCAATTTTAGTTGATGGAGTAATTGCTGGAGATTTATCGTTATCGAAGATATAATTATAGACTATGTTTAAGGAGTTTTATTCATACATTTTCCAAGCAAAATGGGACGTAGCATGGGGATGGAAGGGAGAGAAAGTAATAAAGGAGCATAAAAACTGCCTAAAAAAAAGAGTACTCAAAGTTGTGTGTGTGTGTGTGGGGGGGGGGGGGGGGGTTGACAGCAATAGACTCCGTATTCTTTTTAGAAAAAAGGGGGAGGGTTGCAGCCCCCTCTCCCTCTTCTGCTTACTATAATCCTTGTTACTCCTTAATTATAATTTTCTACCAAATTTTACGTCTTTAAAATTCTGGGTTACATGTCTCTGGTTCACCCACCCTACCCCTTATTAAATATTTTTCATCCTTACTGGATAATATATACATGTACTATATTTCACATATCATACTAGTACATGTAAACATATTATAGGATACCCTATCATAAAGCTTTTCTTTAACTATTCATGATAAAACACTCGTCAGTTTTTAAAGTTTTGTACGAACTAAGAACTTAAGCCTACCTATGAGTAGGCGTAGATTTTTAAAGTCAAGATTTAGTCTCCGTCTAAATCTCCGCCTTTCTGTGAATCACAGTTTGATCCGACTTTCAGGTTTAGTCGCTAATTAAGTTAGGACTAAGCTTACCTTGGTGTACCTTGGTCGTAAGCCTTTTTGAGAAACGGGCCCGTACTAGCTGCTACGAAAATGTGAAAAGTTAACAGACAGATGGACAACGAACAGCTAGACCAGAAAAAGCTTTGTTTCAAGCGAGCTAAAAAGACATCAAGAACTACTACAGGTTGTTTCTTTTATTAGAAAAAAAATTAAATATACAATTGACTATTCCATCACGTAGTTTTACAGACTTCTGGACCGTATCCTTGAGGATACTGTATGACCACATACGGCGGACACTTCGGCACCTGGCAACAACATCCGGGTTGCGGCTCTTCCAGGGAACAAATAGATTTAGGAATGTTCCAGTGGTTCACACACCTACAAAATTGTTGCGGTGGACAACAAATGTATTTTATTTCTACCATATCTTAAAGACATTGTAAGCATCCATGTAACTTGCATTTCATTGCAGAGAGAGAGAGAGAGAGAGAGAGATTTCTTCAAAAAATTCTTATCAATTCATAAAAGGATATATAAAATGTGTTAAATAATCATTTACTTCTTTCACTGGTTTCATGAATAACAACTACCTTGGTATAAAGTGAAAACAAATTTTCAAGTAAATACGGACTTTTAAGGAAGTATATATAGAGAGAGGTATGGGTTCCATTCCCATCATAATTTTTCAGAACAAATGAATGTTTGTATATGATACTTATTAACATTTGATCTTCTTTTGTGTCATTTGATCATCACAAAAAAGTGTCACAAAATGTTCTCGAGTGCACGCCGTTTGTGTGTAGGAGGGGTATATGAACATGTAACATATTGTTTGTATACTTTAATGGTGCAAGTGTAACCATACCAATTTTTCTTCCAAGTTTACAAAAGAACTTTTTCAGTAATGATAGAATAAGGTTATTATCCCTGTTAAAATTAATAGTGTACTTGAATTTACATAACGCAGAAAAAAAAATAAATTAAAAAAAAAAAAATAAAAAAGATATCATCATGTATATCTTGTTTTCAGAATTCAATAAAATCATAACTCATTGTGTATTTTACCAAAATATAGTATAAACATTTTTTTATTCCACATTTCAGAGAATGTAAACATCAGAATTGACCTTAACTTCAAAACAAACTTCATTTGCAGACAGAAGTGTTAATTAATCTCATTTTGACAGAAACAGATAATGCTTTTGGATTTTGTTCAAGAGAAAAGTTAATTAATCCCACGGGACTAGTTGTAGCTTTCACAGTTCACAGTAAGAACATTCTCAGCAGTTATCTCTCTTTGCCCTGGCATTCATTCTAATGCAAAGTTAAGGAATCTACCCCACCACCCCAGCTCCAAACTGGATGAAATAGAGAACCAAAATTAGCTTCAAAATATGTCTTACTGCCTATTCAACCAACATACCAAATTTGAACTTAATTGGTCAACTATGAAAAAAGTTATTAGAAAAAAAACAGAAAATTTGTGGACGGAAGAATGACAGATGGATAGACGGACAGACAGTGATTACTATAGGGTCCCCGCAAATTCTTGCTGGGCCCTAATTACATAAAACTATCATGACATTAGGACTCTTTGTAGTGCAGTGGTTAGAGCTTCCTTTTTTAAAATTACTAGGAATCTCAGACTCACAATTTACAAATCAGCACATGAAGTATAGGTATTATGTTCTAAATTTCTGAATTCAAGAATCTTTATCTGGAAACACTCACTAAAATTTCGATTGGCAAAATACAACAATCTTTTAACTGATGTATTTTAATTTTATTTCATGATTTTAATAACACTTTCAAAATAGTGAACCAGGAAAAATCTTGGAATGTACAATTCACCATTTTTAACTAATAAAAAATGAGCATAATAAAAAACGTTTTGCTCAGTGTTTTTTTTCAATCAAACAACAAAAAAACCCATCAAAAACAGTCATAATATTTAACAACACAAGACTAAGTTTCTGGGCCATATCCTGGGGGGTATTGAATCACTACATAGCTCGGACAGTCTGGAGTTTTACAGCACTTCCCAGGAGCAGGATCACGCAGTGTACAAATACTAGGCAAGTTCCAAGTCACACACCTAAAAGCACCCAAAATTTAATTGAAAAGCAAAAGCAAGCAAGCATTACCAGGCTACCCTGATTTTACAATAAAAGGCATGACAAAGCACCATACATAATTATGTATTATTCAGCTTGAAACCCTGAATAAAAACTTAAAATGTAATACATGTGCATGTGCAAAATGTTTTTAAAGCACAGAAAGCGAAAGCTGAACAGGAACAAAAGCTACCTCTTTTCCATTCAAAAGTGAATGAAGCAATTGAGTTTTCTGGGATTCTAGTCTGATATAACTGGCACTTACTTCTGTTTGCAGCTATAGGCACCATTAGCTGAGCATTCACAAGTCAAGTCACAGCCATCATCCCATTTATCTCCCACACTGTAATCTTTTCCTTTATAGTTGCAAGCTGGAAACAACAAAATATAATTTTCTCATTGTTCAAAACATAATGGCAGTGCAAAAATGACTGTTTTACTGTACAGTAATGACTAGCAATTCTGTTGTCTACATAGAGAACTGACAACAAAAAGTAAATGCTCTGTATAGAAATAAACATGTTCATTTTTAACATATAGTGTGTAATTACATGTACTTTCATTTCAGCCATTAAAGCTGAACAAGACTTGTAAATAAGCATAAGCCATATTAGTTTTCCTATATCCTATATCAGCATTTGGGTATATAAACCCTTTGCATTTGTTACACCTGATTGCTGTGAGTATCAAAGGTATATCTTTATACATTATCCTTTTTGTTTACGGTTTATTTCACTGAACGTGCATTTGTGTTTATTTCACTTTGTAACATTGACCCATGCAATTGATATTGAATACATTTGATAACTTTTTTTTCCTGACATGGCAGAGGCATACAGAAGTCATTTTAGTCACTCCCAAGTATGTCACAATGACAATGAAGGTAACATCCTTTCAGGTGGAGTCTGTGAAGCAAAACACATTGAACTCTGAACAAAGCTGAAGCTTATATAGGGGCTGGAGAAAGAAAGTGTTGAGAAGACTAAAACGGCCAACAAAGATAACACTTATTTTATGAATCGTGTTCAGCTTTAAGCTGAGCTTACACATTCCTATAACTACTTACTTATAAAGCCAGTAAAATTGCAGAAAACTTGTCCACAACAATCCCCAGGCTTCTTCACAACATGACACTGGGCAGGGAGGCCTTGATATACTGGACATCTGAAATTACCCATCATTCATTACCCAAGCTGTGTTTTTGTTAAAATTGACTCTAAGCTAAGAGAGGTAACTCTAGTGTTAATTTCTTAATAAAATATTGATGCCTGCTGTTTATCCGTTATTAGCCTGCTGTTTATCCGTTATTAGCCTGCTGTTTATCCGTTATTAGCTGTTTGTACCTTGGTACACATTGTGGCATTCCTGACTGATCGCTTGGACAGGTACAGTTAAGGTCACAGCCATCCACCCAGCTGTCTCCCTTCTGGTGTAATGTGCCCTTGTAGAGACACCCTGAAGCTGTAATAGGATGAGATTGTAATAAAAAGGAACTCTGTTGTAGCCTTCATTACAGAGTTATCAGAATGTTACACTGGTAACAACCAGTCATCATTACATGCTTTATAAAATGTGTTTAAATACGTACGCTGTGGTAATGGTGTGGTAGTTGTGCCATTGCTACCTGTATAAATTTAAAGTCATTTCAGTTTGAGAAACAAAATCCACTAGTTAAAAATTAAATGAAAAAAAAAAATTAAAAATATGATAACTATATAATGGTCTTTGTTTTACTCACATGTGCTGTGTCCCTGTATAGCAAACACATCTCCCAAACCCTTTTGTGCTACAAAAAAAGCAATGTTTATAAATATACATGTAGTACTCTTCACTGTAAGTAGGATTCCCCCCCCCCTACTTCATTTGATTTGCATCACTTTGTTTAGGTACTGTCATCTTGGCAACTACAAATGAAAACGAAAATAAGAAAGAATTTGAGTTTACAGAAAGTTTATACCAATAACGTGTCTTCAATGGAAAAAATATTTTTTCAGTTGGTACATGTATAACAATGAATTACAGATGAAGTGAAGCTATTTTAGCCCATTCTTTGCTAGAACTATGTTTTACTGCAGTCTCGGGTATCTGCTATAATCCTGTTTGATAATAATACATTAAGATAGAGAGAGATTGAATGCTGGTTAGTAAAACACTTACCTGATCCCCAGTTCACGGCAGAGTTGGTCATGGAGTAGAAGAATGCAGGTTTCTGCAGACCTTTCTCATAGAAGCAGTTTGAAGTAGGAGAAGTCACCATAATCCAGCCTGTTGTTGAACACTGCTGAGAGGACTGCGTCACAGAAAACTGCAGACCTGTTGACGGGTCTCTGTCAACATAATGTAAATTCATTCTAACTCATCTCTTAGTCAGAATGTTTTTTTATGTTTAACATTTTACTATACACACAGAAATATTTGGAATTTTTGTTGGAGGTAAAACACTGAATCCCTACTGTTGCATTCCAATGAATTGTTTGGGTATGGCTTTAATGTCTCCCCATGAGGAGTCGATGATCCTGTCAGATGTAAACCAGTTCAACTTGTCTGAATTTCTAGCATCAAAAACAATAAACGCCTTCTCCACTCCATGCTTGTATATGGACACCTTGATCTGAAAATACAATAATGAGTATTATCAAAAAAGATGCATTACATATTTCTGAAAATACATGTCTATTAAAAGTAACAAAAGTTGAGTGCTCAGTCTACTTTTTCCCTGGAATTTAAACCCCAAAATATACAATGTTTGTAAACATTGCTTCTCAACTCCCAACTCCCCAAGTACTTCAACAGAAGTGGGTGAGTTGTCCCACCTGGATTTTCTCTGCAAAGTCCCCATTTGCATGTATAGTACATGTACCTTTAATTTTACTGTAATTTTTTTTTATTTAAGAATCCACGTTTTAAATGTGATGAGTCATGTACATTATTGAATATTTGATTGGAATAAAGATTTTACTATAGTCTAGCTGATTTTACATGGCATTCTGTAATAAGGTAATAACACATACAGTAATTTACACACACAATGTCATTTTGTTTCGTTTCTTTCTTTCTTGACATAAGGGACAAAACATTCCTTTATAATTTTCAAAGAGGAAGGGATACTTTTTCTTAAAACCAAAATTCATGAAATGAATGTTTGAACACTTTCCTGAAACAAAAATTTGAAAATTTTTGATTTCCATTTTTTTTTTCTATTATAATGCTTTGGTTTTCTGCCAATTTTTCTCCATCTTCATGTTTTCCAAGGTCTCCTTTGACAATAAGTATCAGTATTGGCCAGATTATTGTTTTTCATTTGGGTAAATTTACAGTTGGTGCCATCTGAAAACTAATTAAGAATAGAAACCAAACCATATTTTTTAAATCATGAACCTGAAGTACATATGTATTTGATGAGCTCAACTGTGGTCATTTTATATTTATTGCATAACATTCAGTGTGTACAAGGTTTTCAAATGGGACAACTTGAAAAATATAGCAGAATGACACAAGATGTGCAATCCAGATTCATTTCTATTGCTATACCTCATCAGCAAGTCCTTTGCGTATAGAGTGCTCGTGATACAGATATATGTATGTATGTTCTGACGAAATGTACATTTTGTATTTGGTAAATTAAAATGTATCATGATACAGAAATTTTGATTTGCATATTAACATAATTGTTATGGCTGATAAGTTTTTAATACATTTTAAAACTATGGGGGAATAAAAATCTGCTGTAAGTGGGAATTTATTATAAGTGTGCCCACTGTAACCTTGTACTGTAGATCATAACACAAACCTTGTCCAAGCAGAGAGAGTTCCACTTGTTGGATGCGTCTGGTTTGTAGGGTTTATTTGGGAACAGGTTAGCAGCAGTAGGGTCCAGAGGATTGATGGTCTGTCCACCAGCCCACAACTGGAATAGGTCACCGGGTATTCCTGCCACACCCTTAAATAACAGCTGCCAGCCACTGGGTGGGGCTAAATGAAGAACATTCTTATTTCAATATTACATCTACATACACAAACCTTGTTAAGAAAGATACACACAACAGCCTGTTGTTTTACTTTCATAAAATAATAATAATTAGCACACACCATAGGCAACAAATATTTGAAAAAAGTGCTCTTAACAAACATCTACGATACAAAATAAACTCATTTTTCTCTGGGATTTACTTAATACATATACATAGAAAACTCTGATACATTTATCATTATTTGATAATATAAAGCTCCACATATACATGGACATAAAGACAAAGAAAACTCCAATACCTGTAATTGTTGCAGGTGTTGTGGCCACTGAAAATAAAGCATTCAACATAAAAAATGTTCTTGAATCAATTGTGAAACTGAATTTTAAAAATGAATCAAAATACAAAATTGAACCCAAGTTCTGCATTCATTGTCAAATGGGTAAATAGAAAACATATTTTCTAACCAGTACAAACTCCGCATGACTTAGCACATCGTTGTCTGACAGATGCGAACTGTGAACAGAAATTGTTAGCGACAGCAGTTTGACACAGGGTAGCTGAATCTGTATCCACACAAGGTTTAGAAGTTGTTGCTGCAGAATAAATCAATTCAACGTGGTGTTAAAATAAACATGTTCATAATTATTATTTCAACAATACCCTTATCTAAAAATTAGTTCAATGCAAACTGTCACTCTAAGATCATCAGATCCACAATGAACTACTACATGTTTCTTACTTGACCCTTGGCAGAGCTGGTTAAAGTTGGGACAATTTTGTTGAGCCCAAGGTTGGAAGGCCAGGCTATTACACAAACTCTTGTCATTACATTGTGGTGGTGGAGTGGTCACAGTTGAGTGATCTGTAATGTTAATATTTACCAATTTACCATTTACCAAGTGTAAATTAATGTCATCTCTATTGTCTTATATCAGGTTGCAAGAATGAGAAGAGGAGACAGACAGGCTGGAAGAGAGATACTTACGACACATGTTACAGAAAGCTGGACAGTTCCTCTGTGCCCAGTCTTTGAATGTGCCTGTACAGGCTGAGTGACCATATGAAGCACAATCTGAAATGAGATCCTGACAGCCTGCCACCGTGTTGTGACTTCCATGTGGCGGTGGTGTTGTGGTCACTGAGTTGGATGCATTACACCTGACCTGTTTACAGCACTGTCCAGTGACAGACTCCAGGTGACAATATAGAGGCAGCGCTGTATATGTAGGGCACCTGTTAAAACAAACTGTACTTACAAATCTCTGTTTCTACACAAAACTTCAGCTCATTCATACTGTGAAATCACTCATTTTCGTGGGGGTTAAATTTTCATTGTTTTAGAGGTATGAAGAGACACACAAATTCATGTCCACAAGGAAAAGTAATTTTTCAAATATTACTACTCAATAGTTCTTCTTCCAAGAAATCAAATCTTTACAAACCCATTTTTTTTCCTCAAACCACAAAAAATTTGAACCCACTAAAATATGTGACTTTACAGTATAAAAACTTGCACTGAATTCAGATATTAAACCTATTAGTTTATGAGTTGAGGTGCAATTGTCATTAAAGTGAAGGCAGCACAGACACCCTGTCCCTTCCTTTATTACTTTATTAAGCCTTACTTGGAGGTACAGGTGTAGAGACCTGCACTGTCTTTACACGTACAGCTGAAATCACATCCGTCATCCCATTTCTGGTTCACCTGATAAGCAACACCTTTGTATACACAGCCAGCTGAAACAGAGGAAACAAAATCATCACTGGCAATGTCTAAATGGTCATTTCTGACTTGGTAAAGATTTGTGTGTAATAACCTATGTGGTTCTTGTGTTATTTGTGCCAAATTGAGGAGCATACACATACAGCTTAACTGCAGAAGATATGCATCTATGATCAGAAGCATTATAAACATAAGAATATGTAAGCATATTCTGTATTTCTAGGGAATTCTTTAACATACTAGACTGAAGTTATAGGAAAAATTTGGTAAATCCAAAAAATTACAGATCCCCCCACCCCCTAAAAATTGTTGATTTTGTTTTTGTATGAAATCTGACTAACTAGAGGTTCCTGTCTGTCCACCAGATGGAGGTTGATAGTTTGGTCGGAATCCTGAATAGCCTGGCTGGTAGGTCCCTATCACAGGGAACTGACTGGGTTTGTTTGGATCAACACTGATGATCTGGCCATTACTGCTAGGACACTTAATGGTTTCACAGCAATCACCATTCACACCAGTAGGCTGAATACTGAAGCAGTTGGCTTTCTGGATATCAGTGTAAGTTGGACATCTGAAAGATCACCAGAAAAAAATTTTACTGGACTATCAGGCTTTCTACACAAAACTTGTCTAAAAGATGATTGTATAAGACTGTAGAAACATACTTGGATTTGCATTCAAAGTATCCTGTGCGTCCATCTTTACATTCACAGGAGAATTTACAATCCTGGTTCCATTTCTCGCCTTGGTTGTAAACCTTATTCTGGAATATACACTGAGCTGCAATATATAAAACAAGATATTCAATACATTACAATACCAAACATCCACAACATCAGCACCTACTCCCACCTCTCCAATGGTCAGTGTTTTTGTCCTGTTCACAATTTGTGAAGTTCATAGGATTTGCAAGCATGATCTAACTTCATTTCATCTAAAATTCAAATTTCTCATCATGGCTCAGAGTTTACGATGAAGCTAACTTACAGGTGACTTGTGGGACTTGTGAAGAGCTGATGGGATATCCTGATCCCGGGAACACAGTGACAGAGGAGGGAGTAGTGATTTGGATGGTAGGATTTGGTGGAGGCATTGAGGCGGGGGGCTTTCCTGGGGCTGGAGTGGGGTTCAGCTGAGGGATAGGATTGTATGTTCCATATCCTGGAACATCACAAGTCAGAGACTGACAGCACTGTCCAGGGACATTGACAAGTTTACAGTAGCTGGGGAGAGTCGCAGGGAAGTGTGGACATCTGGAATAAAAATTCTAATGATAATTCTCTTCTTATAAAAAAAAAATACTAAAATAAAATTCAGTATCAAGGCATTTTGGAAAATTAATGCGTCTGATCAAGTGGGAAAAATTAGCCTAAAATAAATCAAAGTTTATGATGCATCAGACATGAAACAAAATCCTGCAAAAAGTTAACCCCCCCCCCCCCCTTGATGTCTTAAACAAAAATCAAATATGCTATAATTAAAGGTGATTTCTACATTTTACAGATTGTTGACTGCATCAAAATTAATTATGGCATATTTCCTTCAGTTTAAAAAAAAAATGCAATTTTAAAATAGGAATGACTATAGAAATACCATATGATATTTGTACTGTACTGAGATCTACATGAATTGTTTCCTAAAGTTTTGCCAAAATATAATCTGAAACAAAAGAGTTCAAGGCTTTTTTGCCTCATGTAATTTCTCAGAGTTGAACAGATAATATACAAGTAAATATTTTTCCTGTCTGCATTGCTATTCAGTTGACACAAAAAGCTTACTTGGATGTGCAGCGATACAGTCCAGTATTGGCATTCTCACATGTACAGACATATTTACAACCATCATCCCAAGACTGACCCTGGTTGTAGATCTTTCCATTATAAATACACACATCTATAATCATAGAGACATTAAAGGTCTGAATAACATAAAGAACCATTAACACCTCGTTATTAATACTTCAATTCTTCAACATTAGTGAAGGGAACAAACTTACGTCGGCCTCCAAATGTTGGGGGATTGAATGTCCCAGGCTGCCAGCCAGTGCCGGTGAAACTACTGTGCGTTCCCACTGGGAAGATGTTCAGCCCATTAGGAGAGGGTGTAACAGGACCATCAATGAACGGTGTGTATGACCCACAGTCTGGCTTCTCACAGCACTTGTCGTTAGGGTCAGGTTGGAGAGTACAGACGGAGGGGAGACCAGAGTAAGCCTGGCATCTGTTTCAATAGAAAGAATGTTGAACCAAATGTGGTACAAGCCGTATTATTTTTTATAAGACACAGGCTGTATTTATCAGACCACAGGCAGATGAGGTTTAAATTTTCATGATTACAGACCTGGCATTGCACTTGTATTTATTGGAGGCTGGATCTTCACAGGTGCAGACATAATCACAACCCACATTCCAAGTAGCTCCCTTAGCATACAAACTGTTGTCCACATACAGACATTTGTCTGAAATACAAATTACCATTTATAGTTTATATCATTTCAGTAAAAAATAACATTTCTCAACTCTATTAAAAATACATCTGAAAAAGTACATGAAATAAATTGATTCTTTACTTTGCTATATCTGTATTTTGTTAAATCTGTATAACGAATTCCATAAAGTATACATAGCAAATTCGCAATATAGATATTTTCATTTAAGTAACTACCAAATGTATTTCAGGGAGTATAAAATACAATATTTACCTTTGGGTTCAAAAGTTTTCGAATAATTGAGTTTCAAATATAAATACTTACAACATTAATGGCAGTTCAATATTTTAAAAATTGAAAATTTGCCATAAAAATGTATGAAAATTTCATTATTTTTAACTTCTACGGAACACAAAATCAGTTCGCTATATCCATAAATTTGCTATATCCAAGTTCGTATATCCATAAAATTTTACAGGGAATTGTAAAGGATTTCTCCAGGGATTGCAAAAAACTTTGCTATATCCATAAATTCCCTGTATCCTTGTTTGTACTAAACAAGTTTTACTGTAGCCAAGTAATTTCATAGAAATAAAAGATTAAAACAAGGAAAGTTCAGGTAAATATTATCTCCTTTCTGTGATTATAAATTTTCCTAAATTACCCATGGGTTTGATGGTTGAGATTGACATGACAGTGGTAGCTGTGGTGGTGGGTGCTGTTGGTGGTACTGGGGTGGTGGCATTGTAGTTAAAGTCACATTTAGCAATGGTACAACAACGGTCATTCGGGTCATACGTCCTGTAGCACTGAGGAGGAAGATTGTAGTACTTCTGGCATCTGAAATATTTACCATGCTTTGTACTCAAATTCATGGGAGAAGTGAGGTATTATAAAGCTAGGACGTGTTTGTTTCAAATAATACGATATATGACAATGTTTACCTATCAGTACACTTGTAAAGTCCCTTTGGAGCATCAATACATTCACAGTTGTAATCACATCCATCAGTCCAAGTGCTTCCCTGGTTATACAGTGCACCCTTGTACACACAGACATCTAAAACAATTGAAAAATGCTATTAGTTACACAGTTAGTTTGGGATCTATTACGGAGTCATCCAGGGTGTGTAATAGAAACCTGTATTAGGTCATGAAGCCCAGTACGACTTTCCACTTCACCTGGCCTTGCCCTAATTTGAATTTCCATTTCCCACCCTGGATGACCCCCTATATAGGTCCCATTAGCTATTATCCTGCTGAAGACCCACCTTTACCAAATTTTTATTTACTGTTTTAGAGTTCAGTAACATATTAAATAAAATATAATTCAAATCTCATTGAACATCATATATCCTCAATATTACATTATCACAGTTGAAGATACAAGCAAAAAATTCAACAAACTGTTTTCCGCTGCCTTTTAATTTGTTTACAATAAGTTCATGTACAACAGAATCTTGCACCTGATGTTTAATACACCCCCTGTTCGGAGTGTGTTATAAAATTTCAAGGCATCACATGAACTGTTTTTAGCCAAATAATATTCTACAAATTTGTCTGAAGTAGGATGAAGGTACTTGCAAAGTGTAAAATGTATACGATTGTACATTAAAAAAAATTTTCTGATAATTTTTAATGAATTCACTTCGAAATAGTGAAACTTCAGTTTATTTTTACATGTAATTGCATGCATTTTTTCTATCTTTCAGATGAATTGTTTTTTTTTACATGTACTTTTAAATCAATTTTGTATTTTTGCACAAAATAATAAATAAACTTCAAGAGTGTCCAGGACACTGAATTGATAAGGGTCTTACTTCGTTTGCCTGTTCCACCAAATCCTACATTAGGGTACTGGTTAGTTCCTGTAAAGGAGCCAGCCACACTTGTGGGTACCACAATCGGAACCTGTGTGGTAGTAATGCCTGGACGTGGTGGGAGGGGTGGTGCAGGGGTGGGGTACCTGTTACAGTCAGGAACCAGACAACAGGCATCCTTAGGATCGGTAACTAGGCGACAGCTGCTAGGCAAGTTGTTGAATGTCTTACACCTAGAAGATATACATGATCAATAAATACCACACATTTTACATTGTTAATGGTGCAGGTGATTAGACTATGACTGCTATTTCAATTCTACTAACTGCTTACTGGTACTCGTCATTCTATGACATCTGTATACCTTCAATTCTAGCCTTATTTGTCAGTATGTATGCTTCTCCTATGAGAAGTATCTCAATTCTAGCCATATCATATAATGTTGGTGCAAGAAATTTTCAGATGTTCACCATCTCAAATCTCAATTTTAGGCTTATTAGCAGGAATCCTTTCTACAATAGCTATCTAGGTTCTGGACTTACTTGTTGGTACAGGTGATCAGTCCTTTTGATGGCTCCTCACAGCGACATGTTCTATCACATCCATCAGACCAGGATTGGCCTTGTGTGTAGTACACTCCCTTATAGCTACAGAAACCTGTCAACCAATAGAATACAACACTAGCACAACATAGCAATGTATAACAGATTTATACTTGTACTGTAAACCAATTTTTATTCGCTACAACTGTTACTGGCGATTCGAAACATTGAAATCTATCTGCTATTACTTTTCGTGTCTTATGAAACAATGTACATAAATGTCCATTAGAAAAATTGATTTTGTGGTGAGAAATATTCATGAGTAAAATAAGGTTGCTGAACTGTGGTTATTTTTCGCTTGCAAATAAAAGTTGGTTTACAGTACTCAAGAAATACTGTACAAATTCTTTGACATACTAAAGGTAAATTCCAATAAGTTGTTCTATATATATATACAGAGAAGTAGCCTTTTGATTTTGATCTGTTACCTGTTTCTGGAGCTACGGTGATTGGAGCTGGCTGGCCAGGTTTGGGTGTTGGAGGAACTGCAGAATAAAATTTACATTTTAAATATCTTACAATTTTAAAGAAGACTTGAACATTACCTGCATCCAATATCTTGTAACAAATGAAAGATGCTATGTAATTCTAACTCTTTTGGTTCCCATTTTCACTAATCTACCTTTAATTCATTCAAGATATGATCCCACGCCAGTCAATCACAGGATGTTTGCAATTTCAATTAATTTTTGGCTTCTACTTTGATGATTTGGTAACAGGTAAAAATTGGACTTACATGAACTCATAAAGATATTTTAGGAATGACTCTAATTCTTGGTCAAATTATTCGAGTATAACCTGGTTTGGGTCAGTTTACGCTTTATAATCCGCAAAGCGGATTATAAAACAGCGTAAACTGACCCAAACCAGGTTATAATCGAATAATTTGGCCAAGAATTAGAGTCATTTCTTATAATTTAATTTTAAAATCATTAAATAACTATGGATGTAAAATTTCGTTACTTTTTATAAGTTCAAATTTGCCGCTCAATAATACAACCGTAGTAACGGAAGTAATAGAAGTGATGGGAATCTAGGGGAGGTAAAAACTGATACATAGGCCTAGCAGCCATGTTGGTTGTTTACATGTGGTAAGATCGAATTATTCTTTGAAATTAAAAGTACATTTTTTAAATCTGGAATTTTCCATGAATCCCGAGGACTGGAAATGAGAGGATTGTATGGATACAGATGATTCAGCTGGTTGTCAGGGGGGGGGGTGTCCCCATACCAAACCAGGTTATACAGAAATAATTTGTGTTCCTTTTTAGATATTAACCAATCAGAGGCTAGAATACAAACAAAATTAAATTATAATCATATAATGTATATGTCCTAAATAGTTAACATTTACTTACCTATGCTGTGGAAGTCTAATCTAGACTCTCTGTTTTTCTAGAACATTACATCTAACAATGCCAAATATTTACAAAATTACACTCTTTCTTAAATTTTTTCATAACTTACTGAAAGGTCTGGGAGTAGGTTTGTAAGATTACACTTATTCCTATATTGTCTATTCCTTAACTTCTGATAGGTCTTGGGAGTAGGGCTGTTAGATTAAACTTATCTACTTAATCACTAGCTGATAGGTCTGTGAAAAGGGTTGTTAGATTACACTGATTCCTACATTGTCTATTTTAAATCTTACAGATAGGTCTGGGAGTACAGATGTTAGATTGCACTTACTTCTACATTGTCCATTCCGTAACTTATTTAGAGGTCTGGAAGTAGGGTTGTTACATTACACTTAATCCTACATAGTCTTTTCGGTAACTTACTGATAGGTCTGGGCGTAGGATTCTGTGAGTAGTCACAGTATGGGATCCTGCAGCATTTGTTAAATGGATCAACAATCAGCTGACATTGAGCTGGGAGTCCAACATACTTTGTACACCTGAAGTAAATACAGTTATCAAAGTGTTACAGTCCATAAATATTAATGTATTTGGTTAAAATACTTGGGGCAAAAGATATTTGTTATGGCTTATATCATGTTGTCAGAATTATGCAAAATTAATAATAGTATTTTTAAAAATGTTCTTTAAGTACAGCTGTTCAATAAAGCTTACAATTCTAAATGAACTGGAGGGGTAATACATGTAAACAAAGTATGTAGAGACTTACTTTTCGGTACACTTGTACTGGCCTATCATGCCATTGACACATTCACACGAGTAAGAACAGCCGTCGTCCCACTTCTGTCCTGTGGTATACTGTTTTCCCTTGTAAACACAGCCTAGTAACAAACATACCAGACTTACAGGTCTCACACTGCTTACACATCAGGTTATAATGAAATTCATGATAATATTCCCCATTTTTTTCTTTATCAGTATCACTTTCCTATATAAAGGTTAATGAACAACCCCACTCACCTTTCACAATGTATTCAAATAACATTATTTTCATACATTAAAAAAATGGGGTTTTTTTATCTTCTGTCTCTATACATGTATATACATGAACTGTGTATTTGCATTCTTTGAGATTCACCTACAGACTGATCTACAAGGTAAATTTACCTGGCTGTGGTGGCAGACCTATAAAGAACAGGTATGGATTGTTATATGTGTGCAAAGTGGCATTTAATATAAAATTAGAAGCAATGCCTACAACCATGCAAATGTATGAGACTTATTATAATATACATGTATGTTATGTCACAGAAATAACCATCAAATGTAATGTTTATCCCAAAAATTTATGAAATTAACATCACACAAAAATGTTTAAGGTATGCAGCTTAAAATCAATTTGTATGCCTTCAAGAGACTATGACAAGACTAAACAGAGTACAACTGAATAAGTATCACAGGCAGTATTCTGACAAATAATGACACCTACCTGGTGAGGGGGTGGGGATTTTGCCGATTCCAGTGATAACTCCGGGGGCCACTGTGGTGGGGGGTGTGTTGATTCCTATCAGTGGTGTCACACTTGCCGGTGAACATGAAGGAATCTTACAACAAGATGGATCTGAGGGGTCGGGAACCAGAGAGCAGGACGCTGGAACACTAGTATATACAGCACATCTGTAAAACAAATGAATTCAAGAAAATTAATTTTACGTCATGAGCTTTATTGCCAGACACTGAAAATATAGGGTACAGAATAATTCACTTGTTAATGAAAACAAAATTCAAATAAAAATTCTCTGAAGACAAATAAATAACTAAAGCCAACTATATTAATATTTTACTGAGTTCCACACACCTCTCTTGGCAACGGAACAGATTGGACGTGGAATTCTCACAGCGACACGACAAGTCACATCCGTCATACCACAGCTGTCCTTGCTGATAGAGGCTTCCCTTGTAGGAACAGTATTCTGTAAACAGGTGAAACATACTCACACTACATGTGTATTTCATCTTAAAGTAAAAATTTATTTAATGCTTACAATAAAAGCAGTGTCAATTGAGGCATCATACAGATAGATCCTTACTAGGGTCAATTTCAGAATATGTCCATTTTAATGCAAAAATACTTTTTTTTAACATGATATTAATCAATGTTATATAGGCAGTCACAATTTTTCCACGGAAATTTGTCCCAGTGTACGTAAAGTACATGTAAGGCATATAGTGGAAATCTAAGAAATCTGTGTAATTTTCTACCTGCAGATTAAATAGAAATTGTCATTTTGCAGAATTATGACCCATGGAAAAGTAGTATGTTTAAAGTAATTAGATCTGTAATTGTCTTACTTGGTTGAGATGGTCCAGGGATAGGAGTGGGGGTGGTGCTGCCAGGGAGGGGGGCTGGTGGGGTGGGGGTGGACAGGGGAGTACAATATGGCTTCTCGCAGCAGCGGTCAGCAGGATCCTCCACCAAAGTACAGTAGTTTGGAAGATTGGCGTATCTTGGACATCTGAATGGGATATGGTAAATTGGGTCAAAAATAGTTCTTGGTTTAGTAATAGTTACTTTTAATGTTGATTCAATCCTGTCAAATCTGTGACATTTTTATTTTGCTTAAAAAAAACATTCACAATAAACTCAAGCATTTCATTCTATATGTTACACAATTAAACACACTGGTTCATATTCATCAAAGGTAAATATGTTTAAAATAAAATGTTCTCTCAGTTCCAAAATAATATATACTAAAGTAATGTAGGTATGATGATTTCTGAACAGGTGCTCCCAGTATACTTACTTCTCTGTACATCTGTATTGTCCATTGTATGCATCTACACATTCACAGGAATAGGTACAACCATCATCCCATTTCTGTCCTTGGCTGTAAAACGTGCCTTTGTAAACACAGGAATCTACCAAAAATTTACAGTACCATTAATTAAAACATAATCAAGTTTACAGTATCATTAATTAAAGCATACTTATAGCATACAATGTACTCAAATTTATAGTACCATAAATTAGAACATACTCAAATTTATAGTATCATTAATCAAAACATACTCAAATTTATAGTATCATTAATTAAAAGATACTCAAATTTCAGATATTCCATTTTAGAGTAGTGCATTCGTATTTCTGTGAAAATACTGATCTTGCTGAGAAGACTTACTCCTGTTTCCTGTGACTGAGGTTCCTGTCTGAGGGGACACTATAATGGTTCCTGGGACCCCCGTCACAATGGTGTCGGGATTAGTACTGTTGGGGTTCAGACATTGAGGGACCTGACAACAAGTGTCTTTAGGATCTGTCACCAGAGTACATCCCTTTGATAGAGTCTGATAAGTGGGGCACCTATAAACAGATTAGAATACACCCTTGTCATATCATCTAATAAGTGGGGCACCTGTTAACAATAGAGTCTGATAAGTGGGGCACCTATAAACAGATTAGAATACACCCTTGTCATATCATCTAATAAGTGGGGCACCTGTTAACAACAGAGTCTGATAAGTGGGGCACCTATAAACAGATTAGAACACATGCTTCTCATATCATTTAATAAGTGGGGCACCTGTTAACAAAACAGTGTACACCTTTTAATAAAGTCTAATAACTTGTGAACCTAATGTATCTACATATTATGGAATCAATACAATGTATGAAAATGATGATTGTAGGGCAAAGTTTTAGCTTGATTTTTACATGACAACTGTCCTGACAGCTGATCTGTCTTACCTGTCCTGACAGCTGATTTGTCTTACCTGTCCTGGCAGCTGATTTGTCTTACCTGTCCTGACATTTGATATGTCTTACCTGTCCTGGCAGTTGATTTGTCCACTCTTGGCATCATCACACCTACAGGTCTTGTCACATCCCACACGAAGCACCTGTCCTTGTTTGACTATAACTCCATTGTACAAACAGAACTCTGTAAGGGAATCAAATTAAAAATTGGGAAATTTAAAGATAACAATATACTGTTATTAGAGTAAGTGTAATCATATTTTAACCAATTTTTCCAAAAAAAAATATACACACATCTGCATGGGTGTAGATCATAATAATAAATTGCCTTTCTAAATCTAGCTCTATAATCCACCCTTCTAAATATCACTTTTGAAATGGAAAAAAAAAAAAACAGTTCACCCAGAAACCAGTTACTCCTGTGTCCCTTGAGGAAGAAAGTTTGATTTTGTTAGCATAAATACTGATTACATGTCTGAGGATGGTTGGGGTTGGAACAGAATTCAGTTTCTTAGTAGAAATTCTGATTACATTTCAGTGGAGAAGGGGTTATAGCAGAAATTCCAACTTTTAGTAAAGGGGTGGGGTGGAAGGTTAGGTTTCATAGCAATAATACTGTGTACCTGTTGTTGGAGGGGTGGGGGACATGTTTGGTGCTGGGGTTGGATTCACACAGTTGGGTTTTCTACAGCAAGGCTGGGCTGGATCAATTTCCAAGCGACAAGAAGAAGGCAAGCTAGGATATCTCTTACAACTGGAAAAAAGCATCAAAATAAAACAAATTCATTACTTTAAATAAGGAATCCTCGTATTTAAAGTGACATTAATTAATATTAGTGAATATTTCTCATTTATAATTAAGACTAACTTGTAATATTAATGACAGCAAGAAATTTTTATCACTTTCTTTTTAGTTTTACTACATGTAACACAAAAAATATTCTTTTCAACAACTGCTCTTCAATTATTGTGATTTAAAGAAAACTTCATCACAATTACCAAATTAATCATGCAATACCCCTCCCTCCTCTCTTCTGTCAAATGATCAAGCAAAGTTTAATGAAACCTCTTTTTTGGCCCTTAACTAAATTTAATTCCATATTCATTAAAATTTGGTAATATTAAGTCCTGGGGACCTGTGAATTAGCTTTGCTTTATCCATGAGTTATTGTATCTTTATGATGAATTTCTTAAAGTTTAAAGAAAATTCACAATATACATGTCCTTCTTATGGCTACCAAGTATGTTCAAGGAAGTATTTAATACAAAACTTGCCTTGGAGAAATAAGTATTCTGTTGAATTCAATTTCAATCATAAATACTTTGAGACCTTGAAACATGAGTTATAATAGTTGTTTTTATAACCTCTATGGGACACAAAAATCAATTCACTATAACCCCTAAATTCATTATATCAGAATTCTCTTTATATGTCGCTGTAAAATTTTACAAGAAATCATTTAATATCATTTTGCTGGGAACTCCAAAAAATTGCTATATCTGTTAATGGTTAGACTTGAACATGTTGAATCTGCACTAAATTGGAATGACATCAATTTCTTGACTTATTTAAGCTTTCTTGAGATATTTTTAAAAAAAAATTTGAATTAACATGCTGATAAATTTTGTTAAGAAGACCTCACTTGAGCCCCTGGCTCAGGTGAGCTAATAAGAAAATACTGAATGTAAATAAAATGATCCTGAATTTCGAACACAAGATATAAAAGATTATCTCACATGTCATTACAGGAGTATCTTCCTGTGGTAGCATCCTGACACACACAGTCATATGAGCAGCCATCTCTCCATCTCTGGCCTTGCTGGTAAAGCGATCCCTTGTAGTAACAGGCATCTGAAAAATTTAACAATCAGTACCTCAGAAAGCTTATAGGCTTTGTGATATTGTGGCTCCTTCCCGATACATCACTGAACAGATATATGGATGGATATACAGAGTGATTCCTCTGTTCTCTCGTGTCTGCGGACAAGACAGATTTATAAAAATATATTTCATAAATTATCTACTAGTGTAAAATTATGTAATTTCATTTGGGGAAGGGGGCTCATCTCTGTGAACTGTTGAAATTTCACATTTTCATTGAAAAGCTATTTTGTGGCCTTCCTATTTGGGGGAAAAGAACACAATTTTAATGAAAATTTTTTCAATTTCAGTCTTCTTAGTTGTTGAAAAATAATGGGCAAGAGTTACCCATGAAATTCATGGATAGTGGCCCATGTCCCTTGATAATTATCATGAGGATTTCAAAATACTCAAGTTCATCATGTTGGTTTACAAGAAGCAATGTCCACCCAGTGTTTCATTTTTTTCTGGTGACCAAGATCCTGTTAAAATGAGTTTATTCTTATGATGAATAAGCATTCTGTTACATTAATCTTCATTGTTTCTAACTTTGCTAAATTACTGAAAAAGAATTTCACACTTCACCTTCCATCAACCAGGAGTAATATGCATGAATCATAAGCTTATGGATGGGGGTTGCAATACTTCCTGTTGTCAGTTTTAGGGTTGTGGTGCATTACTTACTGTCATTTGGGGGTTGCGGTGCATTACCTACAGTTGACATTTCGGGTTTGTGGAGCATTACTTACTGTTGACAGTTGAGGGTTGTGGTGCATTACTTACTGTTGACAGTTGAGGGTTTTGGAGCATTACTTACTGTTGACAGTTGAGGGTTGTGGAGCATTACTTACTGTTGACAGTTGAGGGTTGTGGAGCATTACTTACTATTGACAGTTGAGGGTTGTGGAGCATTACTTACTATTGACAGTTGAGGGTTGTGGAGCATTACTTACTGTCATTTGGGGGTTGCGGTGCATTACTTACTGTTGACATTTCGGGTTTGTGGAGCATTACTTACTGTTGACAGTTGAGGGTTGTGGTGCATTACTTACTGTCATTTGGGGGTTGCGGTGCATTACTTACGGTTGACATTTCAGGTTTGTGGAGCATTACTCACTGTTGACAGTTGAGGGTTGTGGTGCATTATTTACTGTTGACAGTTGAGGGTTGTGGAGCATTACTTACTGTTGACAGTTGGGGGTTGCAGTGCATTACTTACTGTTGACAGTTGGGGTTTGTGGTGCATTACTTACTGTTGACAGTTGGGGGTTGTGGTGCATTACTTTCTGTTGACAGTTGGGGGTTGTGGTGCATTACTTACTGTTGACATATAGAGGTTGTGATGCATTACTTACTGTTGACAGTTGAGGGTTGTGGTGCATTACTTACTGTTGACAGTTGGGGGTTGTGGTGCATTACTTACTGTTGACAGTTGGGGGTTGTGGAGCATTACTTACTGTTGACAGTTGGGGGTTGCGGTGCATTACTTACTGTTGACAGTTGAGGGTTGTGGTGCATTACTTACTTTGACAGTTGAGGGTTGTGGTGCATTACTTACTGTTGACATTTTGGGGTTGTGGTGCATTACTTACTGTTGATAGTTGGGGGTTGCGGTGCATTACTTACTGTTGATAGTTGGGGGTTGCGGTGCATTACTTACTGTTGACAGTTGAGGGTTGTGGTGCATTACTTACTGTTGACAGTTGGGGGTTGTGGTGCATTACTTACTGTTGATAGTTGGGGGTTGCGGTGCATTACTTACTGTTGACAGTTGGGGGTTGCGGTGCATTACTTACTGTTGACAGTTGAGGGTTGTGGTGCATTACTTACTGTTGACATTTGGGGGTTGCGGTGCATTACTTACTGTTGACATTTGGGGGTTGTGGTGCATTACTTACTGTTGACAGTTGGGGGTTGTGGTGCATTACTTACTGTTGACAGTTGGGGGTTGCCCACTTCCTGTGATGCTGCCTGTGACACCAGCTGTCACGTTGCCACACTTTGGAGCCTGGCAACAGCTGGGGTCGTTGGGGTCAGCCACCATTACACACGAACTTGGAATGTTATCATATTTAGGACATCTGTTTTAACAGCAAACTTGTTAGTAACATCACATGCACAAAGTGTCGATAGTGTGTTTATAAAAATAAAATGGTACATGGTAAATCTATTAGATACAATTCTCTCCTTAGTTATTCATTTTTTTTCTATGCTTTATTATACAAATTAAATACATATCTAGCCAAACTAGAGGCCAATAAACCATTTGAAGTACTGGATATAAACCCCTTACCTGTCAGTGCAAGTGTAGAGTCCTTTTTTGGCATCATCACAGACACAGTTTTTGTCACATTTATCTGACCATTTCTGTCCTTGAGTATAAGCCTTGCCATTGTAGACACACACATCTATAATACAGAATAGCACCACCGGTATATAGAAAACTGTATAAAGAGGCTTTACATGTACACTACCCAGTGTACTTCCATTTTAGGTTAAAATTTCATTGTCTTTATTTTGTAATGAAGATGTGAATGCACCTAAAAAATCAATGAAGGTGAAATGTTCAACAGGTGAATTGACATTTTAGATAAAGTGCCATATATACATAATGAATACTGTATGGGTGTAATACCTTTGGGTGTGGGTGAAGGTGTTGGACCTAATGGACCAGGTGTGGGTGTACTTGGACAGGTTGGAATCTTACAGCACTGGTCACTGGGGTCAGTGGTCATAAAGCAGGACTGTGGCAGAGCAGCAAATCTTGGACACCTGAAAGAAAAAAAAAAACAATAACTTACACATATGCACAAACTTATGTTTCTGGATTTGTTTTGAAGAAATACATGTTTATTAGATACTTTCAACAACAGTACTTTTTAATCATTCAGTATCTATACAAAAAAAACCCTTCAAGTTTCTAGAAAGACTACATATAAAACTGAGAGACACACCTTTCTGTACAGGTGTAAGCACCTGATGCTTCATCAATACACTGACACTTGTAGCTACAGGCATCTGTCCATGTGTCTCCTTTGTGATATTTCACGCCTTTGTATTCGCAGAAACCTTCAATATACAATAAAACACAGTTATAAGAAGTCACTGGGACCTGTGAAATTACTTTGCTATATCCGTAATTCGATATATCTGTATAAGGAATTCGTTAAATTTATATAGTTGGGGATCCAAGAACACTTTGTTATATCCGTGAATTCACACTATCTGTGTTCATACTAAACGAGTTCTGCTGTACATAATAGCATTGTAACATCATAAAACATTTCACTGGTGAGTGATATATTAAACTGTATGAATTATAATCTGTTGATAGTCTTTTAATATAACTCACCAATGTATTGTCCAATTCCAGTATTGGGGTCAGGTTTAGGTCCAAATCCTGATATAACTCCTGGTGCCAGTGTAGGAACAGGATAAGTAGGACTGGGGGACACTCCTGGAGCGGGGGTGGGCTTGTTGAATGGTGCTGGGGTAGGAACATTGGGACAGTTTGGTATTTCACAGCAAGCATCATTTGGATCTACCTCCATTTTGCATCCATCAGGTAGGTTGTTAAATGAAGGACACCTAGATGAGTCAATACAATATTTTTGCTCTCATTTTGAAGAAAACATAAAAATGTTAATAAACATCATTTTTCATGTACATAAAAAGTTACTGTATTTGATTTATAATGGTGCATTTAGTCACCACACATAATTTTCATGCATGGTCCATACAGTAAATAGTTACATACATGTACATGCATTTTGTAAATATTTTTAAAAGAACTTTATATTTGTGAAAATACAACATTGCACAATTTCACATAAAATTCTCAAAAAGAAAATGCTTTAGATAAAAAGAGTCATCTTCCCTATAAAAGCTATATTGCTTAATTCTAGATCCATCCAGTCTATAGCTTTACTTCTGTTAATAAGACATACAGAGCATCATTTCCATGCTTTTTACAGCGCTAAATATATGTATGTAAGATAGATATATACAAACCTGTCAAAGCAGGAGTAGTAGTTTGTCTGGGCATCATCACATCGACAGGTTTGACTGCAGCCCTTGTTCCAGCTGTCTCCTTGCAAATAGGGTACGCCATTGTACACACAGAAGGCTGCCAAGAAATATAAACAAAACCTTGTAAATAAAGTATGCCATTGTACACAGAGAAGGCTGCCAACAAACATTAACAAA
This sequence comes from Saccostrea echinata, assembly GCF_033153115.1. Classification (NCBI taxonomy): domain Eukaryota; kingdom Metazoa; phylum Mollusca; class Bivalvia; order Ostreida; family Ostreidae; genus Saccostrea; species Saccostrea echinata. The sequence goes on from NW_026889803.1 coordinate 64,724,656, forward strand.
ACCTTGTAAATAAGGTATGCCATTGTAGACACAGAAGGCTGCCAACAAACATTAACAAAACCTTGTAAATAGGGTACGCCATTGTACACACGAAGGCTGCCAGGAAATATTAACAAAACCTGTGTAAATAAGCTATGCCATTGTACACATAGAAGACTACCAAGAAGTATTAACAAAACCTTGTAAATAGGGTACGCCATTGTACACACGAAGGCTGCCAGGAAATATTAACAAAACCTGTGTAAATAAGCTATGCCATTGTACACATAGAAGACTGCCAAGAAACATTCACAAAACCTTGTAAATAAGGTACACCATTGTACACACAGAAGACTGCCAAGAAACGTTAACAAAACCTTGTAAATAGGGTATGCCATTGTACACACAGAAGGCTGCCAACAAACATTAACAAAACCTTGTAAATAGGGTATGCCATTGTACACTGTGACACAGAAGGCTGCCAACAAACATTAACAAAACCTTGTAAATAAGGTACACCATTGTACACACAGAAGACTGCCAACAAACATTAACAAAACCTTGTAAATAAGGTACACCATTGTACACACAGAAGGCTGCCAACAAACATTAACAAAACCTTGTAAATAGGGTACACCATTGTACACACAGAAGGCTGCCAACAAACATTAATAAAACCTTGTAAATAAGGTACACCATTGTAAACACAGAAGGCTGCCAAGAAACATTAACAAATCCTTGTAAATAAGGTAAACCATTGTACACATACAAGGCTGCCAAGAAACATTAACTAAACCTTGTAAATAGGGTACGCCATTGTACACACAGAAGGCTGCCAACAAACATTAACAAAACCTTGTAAATAAGGTATGCCATTGTACACACAGAAGGCTGCCAAAAAACATTAACAAAACCTTGCAAATAAGGTATGCCATTGTAAACACAGAAGGCTGCCAAAAAACATTAACAAAACCTTGTAAATAAGGTATGCCATTGTACACACAGAAGGCTGCCAAAAAACATTAACAAAACCTCACAAGTCACAAATACATTTTTTTTTATTATTCACCAGAAAAAATACTTTATTGCAACATTCAAATCACCTGGTAAATCCATAACATAGGTAATCAGAGATTACAGAGCTCACCTCAACGAATGTTGTCTTTAAGTAAGGCAAAGTCCCACACTAAACTAATAACCTTGGAGTCTGCATCCCTAGATGCAACATTTATGCAATTTTGGTCTGATAGGGCTTGCAGTTACTTGGGAATAGACTTATCTGAAAACTTAAAACTAGTCACTCATCCAGAAAATGTAAGTCAAATCCAGCATCTGAAGCAAGTTTGAGATTGTCCGTCCCTTGATGCATCATCCATGCAAGTTTGGTTCAGATAGGCCTTATAGTTACTTGGAAATGAGATCTGCTCCAAAAACTTTAACCTGGTTACTCATCCGGAAAATGTAGGTCAGATCCAGCATCAGAAGCAAGTCCAGTAGTGTGCATCCTTAGATGTATCATCCATGCAAGTTTGGTTCAGATAGGCCTTATAGTTACTTGGAAATGAGATCTACTCCAAAAACTTTAACCTGGTTACTCATCTGGAAAATGTAGGTAAGATCCAGCATCTGAAGCAAGTCCAGTTGTGTGCATCCTTAGATGTATCATCCATGCAAGTTTGGTTCAGATAGGCCTTATAGTTACTTGGAAATGACATCTGCTCCAAAAACTTTAACCTAGTCACTCATCCGGAAAATGTAGGTCAGAACCAGCATCAGAAGTAAGTCCAGTAGTGTGCATTCTTAGATGTATCATCCATGCAAGTTTGGTCAATATAGGGTTTATAGTTACTTGGAAATGAGACCTGCTCCAAAAACTTTAACCTGCTCCAAAAACATTATCCTGGTCATTCTTTAAGTGAAATTGCAGCATCTGAAACCTTGACTGGTACAATGAAACACACTAGAAGCATCCTCCATGCATCTCTGACTAATATAGGCCATAGAAGTACTTGAAAAGAAAACTGCTCCAAAAACCTTAACCTGGGACGCCGAGGGTATTACATAAGCTCCCCCAACTTCGTTGAGGTGAGCTAATAAAAATGGAACAAATGTTGGCTAATGCTGTGTATTTACTAACTTATCAACAGTGCTTAAATGTCTTAAGTCTTTATTCCAATAATGATAGTTTTTTGTGTGTAATTTCAAGTTACAACTGTACATTCAAATGTGTATATCATTCATTATCTGGAAATGACAGTTTATCAAACACTCACCCACTGGTGTTGGCTGTGGAGTTGGTGTCAGTGTAGGGCCTGCAGAGATCAATTTGATTTATAACTTAACATTCTTGAAATAAATTAAAAACTTCAAAAAAAAAGAGGAGAACTTTTATTATTTATTTGCTGAATATATCAGAAAAGAAAACTATTCAATTTCTTTAGAGGGGCCTAGACACAGATTTGAAGTTAATATTTTCTCACATTTTCCTTACAATATCATGCCTTATATGTTGCTATAGCATTTCACACGGAAATATAATAATAACTTATTTTATCTGGAAATTAATGAAACTACAAAATTCGGGAGACGTTTGATTGACACATCCTTGCAGTATCCCAAAGTAAACTTTATCCTTCATACCTAAGAAAAATAGAAATCTTGTTGTGTATTAATGAAAAAATATTAAAACTATAGTCCAGAAAATTTAAAGTAGAAATGTGAGAAATCAAAACAATCTCATCAGTATTGTCAGTATGTGCTTTGAATTGAAGTGAAAATTGGCGCATTAAATCAATCATTGGCGGCACCAAGGTGCGCATTCAATTTTTTATCGATGTTAGTTGGCAATATTTTGCATAGGACTTTTTTACATTCATTTTAAATGAAGTCATTTTAATACAACAATTCTCATTGGTTAAAACCCATCAAAAACCGCTTCCTATTATATGAAACACAAAGAGGTACATTACCCTATCATTTCCAATGCTCAATTTTGACGATATGGATCCAAAAATTGCGGTAAATTATTTTATGAACAGGTTTCTTTAAATGTGCTGCACTGCATATGTTAAAAATTAGATTTGTTTAATAAAGAAACATGTTTTCTTTTCTATTTCATATTCATTTGTCATTTTGTTAAATCTTACATGGTCCTTCAGAATATATAGATGGCCCATTCATTTTCAAAATGGCCCATTAAAAATGTTGACAAGTGCGCCATAGTCCCATTGACCTTCATGGCCTTCCCATTCACTGCTAACAAGCTTTGAAAATTTTCAGTAATGCAATGCAGGCTGAAATTATAATCTATTTGGTAGGAGTTTGACTTACCCATTGAAGGAGTGCTTGGAGGATTGAGGAAGTCACACTTTGGTTTGTAGCAACACAGATCATTCTCATCTCGCTGTAGCTGGCACTGAGGTGGAATAATGGGGTAAGAGGGGCACCTGTTGAATTAAACAAAGTTGTTATTCAAGAAGAATAAAGTCAACAAAACAAAAATGCAAGTGTTTTAAATCCCGTAAAATATAATCAACCAACTACTATATTGAAAAGTTCCTTTACACAAACAAATAAATGTTTGTAAAATATAAGTTTTATAGATACTTCCTTTTGTAACTACAAAACACTGACCTCTGGGTACACTGGTATTTTCCATTCATGCCATCAATACACTCACAATCGTAATCACAGCCATCTTGCCACTTCTGTCCGGCTCCATAGAATTTACCCTTATAGAAACACCCTGTAAGTTAAGCATTGGTTACTCTCTCCTGATTATCTTAGTATCCAATGACCTCAGCCATCAAATACTCAACATATTTTAATATCTGAAACTACCCAAGATTATGTGCCTCTCCTCATAGCGTTTAATGTAATTTTTAAGGGTTTTTTTTGGATTTATACTTTCTTTATACTTTCACAGTGTGAATAAACTTATACATAAAAATTGACCCAAACAATGAAATCCTCAAGCCTTATTTTCTTACCTGGATTTGGTGTTGTAGGAACAATTCCACCACCTGTCACAACACCTGTAAGGTAAAAAAAAAAAACAGAATCAGTCAATGCCTTAATAAATTCTACACACATTTACCTGTCAATAGGAACCATTTTTATGTACATGACTCAAATTGAATGTAAAATGCCACTATTTAAAAGTCTGTGATGCCATTGGCTGATATCTGACTGCTGACCTGTGACCCCTGTGATGGTAATTGTGCCATTGGTTGGATTGGGTGGAACTGTGATACACTGAGGAACTTCACAACACTCTGGATCCTTAGGATCAGCCACCAGTGTACACTGTGAGGGGATACTTGTGTATGTCGTACACCTTAAAATCACAAAATGTATTACATTAGGTCCCAGCATGAACAAAAAGGTCATATCTGTTTTTCTGTCCTCGATGAAGATATCAATAGCATTGTGATGCTTAATTCAGATTTTAGTAGTACAAAATTATACTTGTCCACTTTCTATTTCCTATCTGAAATTAAGTGTCAATTCATAGTGTTTTGAATCATTTCCAAGTAATCTTAAGTGTATTTTATACAGACAATTTTCCTAAAAGTGAAAGTCCATCTATAAATAGATTATACCTGTCATCACAGCGATAGTAGCCTGACTTGGCATCTTCACAGATGCATGCCTTACTACAGCCATCAAACCATTTTTGTCCTTGTGTGTACGGTACACCATTATGGACACACATGTCTAAAACATTGACGGTGACTAAATTTAATCATCAATTTACTACAGTGTAAATGAAATAGAAGCAACAAACCTGAGATCTGACTACCTGTGGAGACCCTAAATATAACCTCACCTTTAATCTTAGGAGCTGGTGTTGGTGTACTGGTAGGCACTGGAGTCAGGGTGGGGAACAGACCTGGGGTAGGTGGAGTCACTGGGGCTGGGGTAGGGGTGTCAAAGCATTCTGGAACTTTGCAGCATGGGTCTTTTGGATCCACCACTAATCTGCAGTTGTTTGGTACATCCAGGTAGGATGGGCATCTGTTGATAGTTTACAGCCGTTTTGAATTAAGTAAAATGTTCAGAGGAAATTATTCCATAAAAATTTAGTGAACACTGTCTAAATAATAACCTTTTTTAATCAGATAATTTTGAAGTAAATACAACACAGAGAATAAAAGTTTTCACTTAAAGTTGGTATTTGATTCTTGGAGAAAACTATCATACTTAAATGCTGTTCAAATATCATATACCTTTCTTTGCACTTGTATCTGCCAATATGCATGTCTATACATTCACACAAAAGTTGACAGCCATCTTCCCATTTCTGACCTTGTCCATAGGCCACTCCATGGTAAAAACATGCACCTAGAGGAATCATAAATATTGAAGTACAAATCAATTTACAGTGCTTGTATCATATGACATAAAATCATCCATTAATATCAAAACATGTCTTGCAGTTCTCTGGATTTTCATAATAGGTTATCTTAATCATAACTAAACACAATAAAAAGACACAACTTACTTCCATTTCCACCCACTCCAATACCAGTTATCACTCCAGACACTGCTGTGGGAACAGGCTCAGGTGTGGGTGGCCTGGCTGGGGCAGGGGTGGGGAAAAGGTAAGGAGGATAGGTCAGTCCTGGGGCAGGGGTAGGCTCCAACCCCGGAGCAAATGTATAACCAGGTAATGGTGTCAGATAGGGGTATGGTGGTATTAGAGTCTGGTGTGGACCAAGTGTTTGCCCTGGTCCAAGTGTAGGCAATTTGAAAGGTGTGGGGAATACATGTGGAGCATATGTCATTCCTGGAGCCGGAGTTGGACGCATATTAGGAGCATATGTCAATCCTGGTGCAGGTGTCAGATAGATACCTGGAGGAATCAAAGTCTGACCAGGAGCAAGAGTTTGTCCAGGAGCTAGAGTTGGGGGTTTGTATGGTGTTGGGAATAATTCTGGGGCATATGTTAAACCAGGTGCAGGTGTGGGTCGGGCATTTGGAGCATATGTCATACCAGGGGCTGGTGTCAGATAAATGTGGGGTGGTATGAGGGTCTGGCCTGGTCCCAAAGTCTGACCTGGGGCAAGTGTTGGTAGTTTAAATGGTGTTGGGAATAAATATGGTGCATATGTCATGTGAGGCCCTGGGGTAGGGTGAGCATCTGGTGCATATGTAGCACCTGGATATGGAGTCAAATATATTCCTGGAGGTATCAATGTCTGCCCTGGTGCTAGTGTTTGCCCGGGAGCAAGTGTTGGAAATTTAAAAGGTGTTGGGAACACATGTGGAGCATAAGTCAAACCTGGTCCTGGAGTAGGTCTTGCATTCGGAGCATATGTTACTCCTGGAGATGGTGTCAGGTAAATTCCAGGTGGAATGAGGGTCTGACCAGGTGCTAAAGTTTGACCTGGAGCAAGTGTGGGCAACTTAAATGGTGTTGGGAATAACTCAGGGGCATATGTCATTCCAGGTGCTGGAGTAGGTCGCATGTTAGGGGCATATGTCATTCCTGGACCTGGAGTCAGATAAATGTGTGGTGGTATCAATGTTTGACCTGGTGCTAAGGTCTGTCCAGGTGCCAGCGTAGGTGGCATGTATGGGGTTGGGAACACATGTGGGGCATATGTCATGCCTGGTGCTGGTGTTGGTCTTTGGTTTGGTGCGTATGTCTGATAAGGTCCTGGTGTAAGATAAATACCAGGGGGTATCAATGTTTGTCCTGGTGCCAATGTCTGACCTGGTGCCAATGTGGGGAGCTTGTATGGAGTTGGGAACAGGTTTGGTGCATATGTTTGACCTGGTGCAGGTGTAGGCCTCATGCCAGGGGCATATGTCAATCCTGGACCTGGGGTGAGGTAGAAATGAGGTATGAGTGTCTGACCTGGAGCAAGAGTTTGTCCAGGGGCTAGAGTTGGCGGCATATATGGAGTTGGGAACACATGTGGAGCATATGTCATTCCAGGTCCTGGAGTGGGTCTCTTGTCAGGGGCATAAGTGTAACCAGGAGCTGGGGTCAAATATATACCTGGAGGAACCAAGGTCTGTCCTGGTGCTAAAGTCTGTCCTGGGGCAAGGGTAGGCAACTTAAATGGTGTGGGGAACAGATTAGGAGCATAATTCTGTCCTGGAGCTGGAGTTGGTCTCATGTTTGGAGCATAGGTCTGTCCTGGTGCTGGAGTCAAATAATAAGGTGGAATCAATGTTTGTCCTGGAGCCAGTGTCTGACCAGGGGCAAGTGTAGGTGGCATGTATGGTGTAGGGAACACATACGGGGCATATGTCAGGCCTGGAGCTGGAGTGGGTCTAGCATTTGGAGCATATGTCTGGCCAGGTGAAGGTGTCAGATAAATACCAGGTGGAATCAATGTCTGTCCAGGAGCCAGAGTTTGTCCTGGAGCAAGAGTTGGAATTTTAAATGGTGTGGGGAACACATGAGGTGCATATGTCTGTCCTGGTGCAGGGGTTGGTCTCATGTTTGGAGCGTAAGTCTGATATGGTCCTGGGGTCAGGTACATGCCTGGTGGTATCAGTGTTTGACCTGGTGCTAAGGTCTGTCCTGGGGCAAGAGTCGGTGGCATGTAAGGTGTTGGAAACACATGAGGTGCATATGTCAAACCTGGCCCAGGTGTTGGTCTCTGATTTGGTGCATAAGTCGAGAAAGGAGCTGGAGTCAGGTAGATTCCTGGGGGAATTAATGTCTGTCCAGGAGCTAGAGTTTGGCCAGGGGCAAGAGTGGGAATCTTAAATGGAGTAGGGAACAACTCTGGTCTGTAAGTTTGCCCTGGTGCTGGGGTGGGACGGGCATTAGGAGCATATGTTCTTCCTGGACCTGGGGTCAGATAGAAAGGAGGGACCAATGTTTGTCCTGGTGCAAGAGTTTGACCAGGAGCCAATGTAGGTGGCATGTACGGAGTTGGGAAAACATGTGGGGCATATGTCATTCCAGGTCCAGGTGTTGGTTGATAGCCTGGAGCATATGTCTGGTATGGACCAGGTGTTAAATAAATTCCTGGAGGAATAAGGGTCTGCCCTGGAGCCAATGTTTGCCCTGGAGCCAGAGTTGGTATCTTAAATGGTGTAGGGAAAAGGTCTGGTGCATAAGTTTGTCCAGGAGCTGGGGTAGGATGCTTATCAGGGGCATATGTCATTCCTGGGGCTGGTGTGAGGTATATATGTGGAATAAGTGTTTGTCCTGGAGCTAAGGTTTGTCCAGGTGCCAATGTTGGTGGCTTGTATGGTGTGGGGAATACATGTGGAGCATAGGTCAAACCAGGAGCTGGTGTGGGTCTAGCATTTGGTGCATAAGTTGACCCTGGTGCTGGTGTCAAATAAATGCCTGGTGGTATAAGGGTCTGACCTGGAGCCAAAGTTTGACCTGGTGCTAAAGTTGGAATTTTGAAAGGTGTTGGGAACAATTCAGGTGCATAAGTCTGTCCTGGAGCAGGAGTGGGATGAGCATTGGGAGCATAGGTCATGCCTGGAGCAGGTGTCAGATACATATGTGGTGGAACAAGGGTTTGACCTGGTGCTAACGTCTGCCCAGGAGCCAATGTTGGTGGCATATATGGAGTTGGGAAGAGATAAGGGGCATATGTTAAACCTGGGCCAGGAGTGGGTCTCTTGTCAGGAGCATAGGTCATACCTGGAGCAGGAGTTAGATAAAGTTGAGGTGGGACAAATGTCAGACCAGGATAGATTGGCTGTCCTGGTGATAGTGTTGGCAAAATTAGTGGTGTTGGGAAGACATGTGGTGCATAGGTCATACCTGGTCCAGGTGTAGGTCTAGCATTTGGTGCATAAGTCGATCCAGGTGCTGGAGTCAGATAAATTCCAGGGGGAATAAGTGTTTGGCTTGGAGCCAAGGTCTGACCAGGAGCAAGTGTAGGTATCTTGAATGGTGTAGGGAAGAGCTCTGGTGCATAAGTTTGTCCTGGCCCTGGTGTTGGTCTCTTATCTGGAGCATAGGTTAGCCCAGGAGCTGGAGTAATGTAGAAGTGTGGGATCAATGTCTGTCCAGGAGCAAGGGTTTGGCCAGGACCAAGTGTTGGTAAATAGAAAGGTGTTGGGAACAACTCTGGAGCATAGGTTAATCCAGGCCCTGGTGTTGGATGTTGGTTTGGTGCATAGGTTTGTCCTGGAGCTGGTGTGAGGTAAAACCTTGGTGGGATAAGTGTTTGTCCTGGGGCTAGTGTTTGTCCTGGTGCAAGAGTAGGCAGTTTGAATGGAGTTGGGAAGACATGTGGTGCATAGGTCATACCTGGTCCAGGTGTTGGTCTGAGATTTGGTGCATATGTGGAACCTGGTGCAGGAGTCAAATAAATACCAGGAGGAATCAATGTATGTCCAGGAGCTAAGGTTTGTCCTGGTGCAAGTGTTGGTATCTTGAAAGGAGTTGGAAATAATTCTGGTGCATATGTCTGTCCTGGAGCTGGAGTAGGTCTCATATTAGGGGCATATGTCATCCCTGGTGCTGGGGTTAGATAAATGTGTGGTGGAATTAAAGTTTGCCCAGGTCCCAGGGTTTGTCCAGGTGCCAGTGTAGGTGGCATGTATGGTGTTGGGAACACATGAGGGGCATATGTCATGCCTGGTCCAGGTGTTGGTCTCTTGTTTGGTGCATAAGTAGAGAAGGGGGCTGGGGTCAAATAGATTCCTGGAGGAATTAGTGTATGTCCTGGAGCCAGAGTTTGTCCTGGTGCAAGAGTGGGAAGTTTAAATGGCGTTGGGAAAAGATTTGGAGCATATGTCTGTCCTGGTGCAGGGGTAGGCCTCATGCCTGGAGCATATGTCAATCCTGGACCTGGGGTGAGGTAGTAGTGTGGAGGTACCAAGGTCTGACCTGGAGCAAGAGTTTGTCCAGGGGCCAAAGTTGGTGGCATATATGGAGTTGGGAACACATGTGGAGCATATGTCATTCCAGGTCCTGGAGTTGGTTGCAACCAAGGAGCATATGTCTGATATGGAGCTGGGGTCAAATACATACCTGGAGGAATTAATGTCTGTCCTGGTGCTAAAGTCTGTCCTGGGGCAAGGGTAGGCAACTTAAATGGTGTGGGGAACAGATTAGGAGCATAAGTCTGTCCTGGAGCTGGAGTTGGTCTCATGTTTGGAGCATAGGTCTGTCCTGGTGCTGGAGTCAAATAATAAGGTGGAATCAATGTTTGTCCTGGAGCCAGTGTCTGACCAGGGGCAAGTGTTGGTGGCATGTATGGTGTAGGGAACACATATGGGGCATATGTCAGGCCTGGAGCTGGAGTGGGTCTAGCATTTGGAGCATATGTCTGGCCAGGTGAAGGTGTCAGATAAATACCAGGTGGAATCAATGTCTGTCCAGGAGCCAGAGTTTGTCCTGGAGCAAGAGTTGGAATTTTAAATGGTGTGGGGAACACATGAGGTGCATATGTCTGTCCTGGTGCAGGGGTTGGTCTCATGTTTGGAGCGTAAGTCTGATATGGTCCTGGGGTCAGGTACATGCCTGGTGGTATCAGTGTTTGACCTGGTGCTAAGGTCTGTCCTGGGGCAAGAGTCGGTGGCATGTAAGGTGTTGGAAACACATGAGGTGCATATGTCAAACCTGGCCCAGGTGTTGGTCTCTGATTTGGTGCATAAGTCGAGAAAGGAGCTGGAGTCAGGTAGATTCCTGGGGGAATTAATGTCTGTCCAGGAGCTAGAGTTTGGCCAGGGGCAAGAGTGGGAATCTTGAATGGAGTAGGGAACAACTCTGGTCTGTAAGTTTGCCCTGGTGCTGGGGTGGGACGAGCATTGGGAGCATATGTTCTTCCTGGACCTGGGGTCAGGTAGAATGGAGGGACCAATGTTTGACCTGGTGCAAGAGTTTGACCAGGAGCCAATGTAGGTGGCATGTATGGTGTTGGGAAAACATGTGGGGCATATGTCATTCCAGGTCCAGGTGTTGGTTGATAGCCTGGAGCATATGTCTGGTATGGACCTGGTGTTAGATAAATTCCTGGAGGAATAAGGGTCTGCCCAGGTGCTAAGGTTTGACCTGGAGCCAGAGTTGGTGGTTTGTATGGTGTAGGGAAAAGATTTGGAGCATATGTCATCCCTGGTGCTGGGGTAGGATGCTTATCTGGGGCATATGTCATTCCTGGGGCTGGGGTTAGATAAAATTGTGGGATTAATGTTTGTCCAGGAGCCAGAGTTTGACCAGGTGCCAATGTTGGTGGCTTGTATGGTGTTGGGAACACATGAGGGGCATATGTCAGGCCTGGAGCTGGAGTGGGTCTAGCATTTGGAGCATATGTGTGGCCAGGTGAAGGTGTCAGATAGATACCAGGTGGAATTAATGTCTGTCCCGGTGCTAATGTTTGTCCAGGGGCTAGGGTTGGGATTTTGAATGGTGTTGGGAATAACTCTGGAGCATATGTTTGACCAGGTGCTGGGGTTGGTCTCTGGCCTGGAGCATATGTCATGCCAGGAGCAGGTGTCAGGTAAAATGGTGGTATAAGAGTCTGCCCTGGAGCTAAGGTTTGATTGGGTCCCAAAGTCGGCAATTTAAACGGAGTAGGGAAGACATGGGGAGCATATGTCATCCCTGGAGCTGGAGTGGGTCTGGCATTTGGAGCAAATGTCATACCTGGGGAAGGTGTCAAATAAATTCCTGGAGGAATCAACGTTTGCCCAGGTGCTAAAGTTTGTCCAGGAGCCAAAGTTGGTATTTTAAATGGTGTGGGGAATAATTCTGGGGCATATGTCAGCCCTGGCCCTGGGGTAGGATGCTTATCAGGGGCATATGTGAGACCTGGTCCTGGAGTAATGTAAAAATGTGGAGGTATAAATGTCTGGCCAGGAATAATAGGGACCCCTGGAGATGCTGTTGGGGGGACAAATGGAGATGGAGGTATGGTCTGAGGGGCTGGTGTGGGGGGAGGGGTTGGAGCACTGGTTGGACTACAGAGAGGGCGCTTGCAACAAGAATCTCTAGGATCTGTCTCCATTGGACAATCAGCAGGTAAATTATCATATCTTGGACACCTGGGCAAAAAATATGTTTCTTATCAATTTCAAAATAAAATCAGCCCTTTTATTCCATAAATTTGTGCAATCTGTAAAATACATTCTTCAGGTGTATAATAATGGTAACACTTAATATGTACATCATTGTAATCCTTTTGAAAGTTCAAATTTATTTTAATAATTATTGCTTTAAGTCTGAATATAATAAAACCTGTTCATACCTGTCATTACACCTGTAATAGCCCTTTTCTGCATCTTCACACGTACAGGTAAGATCACAACCATCAGCCCAGGATTCTCCCTCTTTGAACAAAGCCCCGTTGTACACACAGTCTGGAAGAACAATAATAAGCTCTAGGTACATGTAGTTCAGTGAATAAGGAACCAACTTACTGTATGCATTAGATTACTAATACAGAGCAGGCCTTGACTCTAATATATCAGAGAGCTTACGTGGAACAGGTTTGGGGGTGGCCCCAGAACTGGGAGCTACTGTAGTTTTGCTAGGATCACATACTTGCTTCATACAACAGGGATTCAAAATGTCTCTCTCCAAATGACAGTTGTCTGCCAGTTTGGAGTACTTAGGACATCTGAAATAAAATGCTGCAAATTACAAAGTTTGTCAAACAGATTTTAAAATAAGATTGAAAGTAAATCTATAAACTGATAACTGACTTATTGTGTATGATTAAATATTTAATGTAAACAAATCTTCTATAACCTTTCTGTGCACTGGTAGACACCTGCTTTTGCATCAACACAAACACAGTTGTAATCACATCCATCCTGCCATTTCTGATCCTGTCCATATTGCTTGCCTTTGTAGACACACACCTCTGCCAAAAACATTCATACTCTTTGACATTATGTTAAAATGAAATAAATGTGCAGCTGCCAAAAACCAGAATTATTCTTAGCATTAGAGTCAGAGCAGTAATATTAGAATATAAGCAAATAAACTGATCTTAGAGTCAATATTTTGACAACAACAAACCCGGCAATGTGGGGGCAGGAGTGGGAGTGGCTACATTGGAGCCTGGAGAGGGTGCAGCAGTGGGTTGGGGATTGGGTGCTGGGGTGGGGATCACACTTCCTCCACTAATAGTCCCAGTAACAGCCACACCATTACAGTAGGGCACCTTACAACAGATAGGGTCCTTTGTGTCAGGCTGCATTGTGCAGGAGGCAGACACTGGTGGGTAGGTTGGACATCTAAAATAAGTAGTAACAAAGTGTTTGAATCTTCTTACCGGTAATTTAAGAACAAGCACATTCAATTCATGCTCAATTTTTGGGGGAAAGATTTTTATTCATGGCAAAATTATTGTAATTTTTATTTTTGGTTAAGGAAATACCAAAATCTAGAAAAGTGGGTTTTTATCATAGTTTCTTGATTTCGTTGAGATTAGATTTAAATTAATTTCTTACAAGATAAAATTAATGTAAATTTAATTATATTTATTTTGGGGGAATTTTAATATTTTATGTTACTTCACTGAATTTTAATATAGATATGAAATATACAAAGACATGTACTGTAGATTATTTAGTATACACATAATTTGTCCGTACTGTTTGTAATTGCAGAAATCATGCTTGTTGTTTGTAATGCCTGAAAAGGCCCTGATTTGGAAATAAAGAATCTATCTATCTATACATTTAGGGAGAGTGCAAAAATATGGGTGGCTGCAAAGAAAACTGCATAATAAATATGTGTTTAGCAACAGTACAGTGTATATCCTGTACAAACTGTTTAGAAATTTCTATAATGTTTTTGAGTATCCTATGCCCTTAATAAATATCAACATGTACCTAAAGTCAAAAATAAAATTGAAACAAAACAAGAATATTGTTACCTTTGGCTACACCTGTACACTCCCTTGATACCATCTTCACAAATACAGGAGAAATCACAACCATCATACCACTTCTGTCCCTGTGTGTATGTCTTACCCTTGTATTTACAGACATCTAAAGAAATACAAGAGGCCAAATGAGCCACAATAATCAATACTCACTAGTCACAGATTCAAAATTTTGCATGGCTCAAAATATTATTTGTCAACATTTGGTATATCATTTATTTGGTATATATATTATTTGTCAACATTTGGTATATCAACATTACTTCACATCTATGGACAACAGAAAAACATTTGAAAACTTATATTACAAATCTCACTTGAGGAATCTTTCATTCTGATATTTTATTATTTTATTTTAAAGTGCATCCTCATAAGACTTAATGCACAGTTTAAGGAATTCCTAAACATTGATTTCACTTCCAGTTTTTGGGGTAATCTCTCTAGAATTTTAACACTCCTTTGCTCATTCCTGTTCATACTGTATAATGAATATTTTCTGCCATGGGAATTTTTTGTGATTTGACCCAAATTATTAGCAAATAAATTTTTGCATTTTTAATGTCTGTGGTTGCATGTTACTGCTGAAATTTATTTACGGGACATGACTACCAGATTCAAAGGATTTGGCAGAACACTGCCACGTTTTACGTAGTATTAAAGTCATATAATAAGATGAACCACATGCAATAGTACTGATACTACATGTTAGTCCTTATAAATTTTTATTTCATAACCCCCTAAGCATATTTCTTTTTTAGAATGTAGAATAAGCGATTATGAAATGATATTAAACAAGAGGCCCAAGGGCCTTAACGGTCACCTGAGTATAAAACAACAATCCATAGAAGATCCACAGAGTATAAAATAAACTGACAGAAGGAGCTTTTGTAAATATTTGATCATCCATTGTGGTCCCACCCAATCCCTAGAGTCCAGAATCATGATTTGAACAAACTTGAATCTATACTACCTGATGTTTCCATGTAAATATAACCAATCATGGCTTTGCTGTTCCTGAGAAAAAGATTTTAAAAGATTTTTCCTATACATTTCTATGTAAAACTTTGATCGTCCATTGTGGCCCCGCCCTACCCCCAGGGGGGGTCATGATTTGAACAAACTTGAGTCTACACTACCTGAGCATGCTTCCAAATAAATATGACTCATCACAACTATGCTGTTCTTGAGAAAAAGATTTTTCCTATATATTTCTATGTAAACTTTGATCATCCATTGTGGCCCCGCCCTACCCCCGGGGGTCATGATTTGAACAAACTTGAATCTACACTACCTGAGGATTCTTCCATATAAATATGACTCATCACAACTTTGCTGTTCTTGAGAAGAAGATTTTTAAAGATTTTTCCTATATATTTCTATGTAAACTTTGATCATCCATTGTATCATATACCTGGGTGTCATGATTTGAACAAACTTGAATCTACACTACCTGAGGATGCTTCCATATAAATATGACCAATCAGGGCTTAGCTGTTCCTGAGAAGAAGATTTTTAAAGATTTTTCCTATATATCTCTATGTAAAACTTTGAGCATCCATTGTGGCCCCACCCTACCCCTGGGGGTCATGATTTTAACAAACTTAAGTCTACACAACCTGAGGATGTTTCCATATACCCGGTACGTTTCATCTTACCTGGTCCAGTGGTTCTTGAGAAGAAGATTTTTAAAAGATACCATTAATTTTTCACTAATTCTTAATTATCTCCCCTTGGAAGAAGGTGTGGCCCTTCATTTGAACAAACTTGAATCATCTTTACCCAAGGATAGTTTGTGGCAAGTTTGTGACTCAGGTGACCTAAAAATAAGGTTGACTAACATACTCCCCACTTATAAAAGACTTGCATGTATAGAACATCTGAATTAATATTTCAGGAATATTTTGAGATTGCAATTTTTGCAGATTACTGCAAAAAATGGACAACTACAGAAAATATCTCTGGTATGGTATTTGCTAGACAGTCTATTGTATATAAAAACACATATACAGTGTGTATAAAGTCATATAAATTTAACAAAATACAAACCTTTTGGTTGTGGTGCCTGGGTTGGTAGCTGGGGTCCAGGTGTGGGTCCTCCCGGTAAGCCTGGAGTGGGAGGGGAAGCTGGACTGGGGGCTAGAGTAGGGTTAGAGTCACACTGGGGCACTTTACAGCATGGATTGGAGGGATCTTTTGTCAAGATGCATCCTGCTGGCAAATTCAGGTATTTTCGGCACCTTGAAAATAAAAAGCCCTAATAAGTTTTTTTTATGCAAAAGTCTTGTCTCTAAACTCCTGCCTGGTGTCTGACAACAAACCGCAATATGTATTTTTTTTATTTTGGCAAATAATTGTTATTTGTTTAATAGAATAAAAATTACAGAGATGATCAAACAAATATTACACATCATGACAAATAGCCACATTCTATATAGTATACATCCAAGGAGTAACATTTTTGTAAAATAAAAATTAAATATCGTAACTATTAACGTGTGAGCATTGTCTTCAATGTTTATATCCTGTTAAATAATTTTGCATGAGGTACTCAATTAAATTTCAAGTGAAATTTATATGCATGTACTTCCATGAATAATTTGACCCCGCTTAAAGTACCATTGAGTCAAAGAAAATTTTTAAAGTTGTCTCTATGGACATTCATTATCTTGTGTAAATTTTCTTTCCCTCATTTCATGTTTCGTATGATAATAAAGAATATGCCTGCTTACTTTTCTGTGCATTCATATTTGCCCATGGCGGCATCAACACATTTACAATTGTAATCACAGCCATCCTCCCACGTCTGGTTCTGTATGTATCTCATGCCCTTATACTCACAAAAATCTATAAATACATCACATATTTTTAAATTCTGATGCCTTTTTACTGTATTCAATTTTTAAAAAAATGGCTATTTTATCAATGCTGTAAAAAAAATCGCTGAAAAGTAATACATGTAATATTTAACACAAATGCTACATAAATAATCTAAAAGTCAAACAAACTTATTTTATGTCATCAGACTTACTGAAGAGTTTTGGGGCCAGTGTGGGGCCACCTGGAATTGGAGCCAGGGTGGGGACATTTATGATACCACTTATGACCCCTGGGGCAGCAGTGGGGATCTTGTTGGGGTCAGTGATGTTACATTTTGGAGCCAAACAGCATGGATCATCTGGATCAGATGCAAGCTTACAACCAACTGGGATGTTATCATATTTAGGGCACCTGTCATTAAAATGATGTCAACAGTATATACCCAATCTTGTCTTCTTATATACATGTATAATGGAGGGAAATAACTAGTACATGTAAGAAGAACAAATATCAGACTCTGGTTTATATATAGTTCATTAATCATGAGAAACTTCATGTATTGTGAACACAGAAATTTATGCGTGAAGGTTACATAAGGTAAATATGCAGTAAGTTATCCCCATTTACCAATAAATTTCAATATAATTACTTATAATACAGATTATCAGAGAAAATCCTTGCACATAAATGTTTTTGTATTCCTAAGATAAACAATGCAAAACTATAAATAATTTACGGTATTTAATCAACTAAATATGGAGCAATATTTACTACTAGTAATATTATTTCGATCATAACTGTTTATTTATGACAATTATTAAACAGAAGAGGAATGAATACCTATCATTACAGATGTAGAGTCCTCGGGAGGCATCATCACACCTACATCTAAACTGACATCCATCGTCCCAAGTCTGACCTTGCACGTAAGAGGCACCCAGGTACACACAATATCCTGTAATTATTGTCTTAGATTTTAAGGTATTCATTTTCTGAATATGAAAAAAAAACTAATTAAAAATATTTTAAAACAAATTTCCTTCATGCCCACTTTAGTTTTGACATTGAATCAGAAACGTAGGTGGTGATTCTCTTTAAAGATTCATTTCTTCATTATTGCCTTTTCTTTCAATGTCCATATACATGTAAATATAATTGTTCATAGTGACAAACCTTTGCACTTTTCTTGTATACTTGAAACTTGCAAAGGCATGTCACATGCAAGGAAAGTTTGATTAAAATATTATTCCTTGTAGGTATATACAGCATGTTTTCATTATTAGGATACTGACAATGATGCACAAGACATCAAAGTCAATATCTGAGAAGCTTTTGTATATTTAGCTTACTCTGATCTGGAGCCAGTGTTGGGATACTGTCTGGCTTGCTGGTAGGTCCCGTTCCTGAGATGCTGGCTGTGGTGGCGGTGAAGTCACATCGTGGCTTTTTACAGCAAGGATTTGTAAAATCACTGACCAGCTGACAATTGGGAGGCAAGTCTGTGTATTTAGGGCACCTATTGTCAAAATTCCAGAAAAGTCAAACTCACAAAAGATATGAAATCATTTATATGAGGAGAATTTTTAGACATTCAAATTTGTGAAAGAAAATTTGAATATCAAGAATAGCATCTGGACTTTAACAGAAGAAAAGTACAGCTGAATTTTATTCCTTAAGAAAAATTACAAAAATTTGCAACATTTTCATTTACGGTATTAGTTCTATAAAAGTAACTTCAGCAGTGTTATTTTGCTGAAAAATGACCTCAGTTGTGTATTCATTCTACTGAAATGTCCTCAATCTCTTCAATAAACTGGAAGGCTGGAGTTTAGGAGATTTCCTTCTTTAATTTTTTTTCTTGACCATGAATTTTAGAAAATTTCTGTGCTGTAATGGCGGATTAAATTCCTATCAATGAATATTTTTTGACTTACTTATCTGTGCATTGATATAGACCCTGCATGGCATCCGTACACACACAGTTCAGCTCACAACCATCTTCCCATCTCTGGTCCTGGGAGTATAGTACTCCCTTATACAAACACTTTCCTATCAAATAAAAAGCTGTACATGTAGCATAAAACATTTTTAAACTTTCATTATGATAGAATGTACATTATACTTTATCAACTTCTATAAATAGAAATATATGAGGGTGTCATATACAGTTGAACTTCAGTATCTCAAACACTAGTTTCTCTAATACCATGGATAAGTTGGATGAATTGAAAGTCCCAACCACTAATTCTTTGAGTATTTAATCCTTGATATTTTGAATACTTGGATATCTCAAAAGTTTTTTCTTGGTCCCACCGAGTTCAGGATAACTAGGTTTGACTGTACATGTATCTCATACCCTTATTCAACAGTAGGCAAGACTTTAGAACACAGTTTAGATCATATTTCTACTTCCATGAATTAATGCTTACCATTATTTCCATCAACACCTGAGTAGATACCAGATGGCGCTGGTGTTGGCACCTGATTGGTTGAGGTGTTGTTTTGGGGACAAAGCGGAATCTGACAACAGGTGGGGTCATCTGGATCAGGGACAAATGTACAGGAGGGGGCAATATTGGGATAGGTAGGGCATCTGAATTGTAATTGAAATACATGTAAGTATATATTGGGGTAATATATGTCAGGCATCTGAATAGTTAACAAAACAAGAATAGCTGGGGGCAGTTTTGGAAAAAGTCACAGACCTGAACTGTGAATAAGAAACATTTAAGTACAAGGGAATGTTGGTATATGAGGAGTATTTAAAACTTTATAAAGAAAACTTTTCAAATCTTTGCTGCTTCCAACTTCCAATATACATATATCAAAACTTTACAGAAGACTTTATATTGAAAAGAGTTTTAATTTCAAGAAAAACTAATAATTCCACTGATTTTTCCATCAGAACAGGGAAACTGAAATACGCGTAATTGCCATGGACATCTGAAATCCAGGATTCTTTATAGTTATTTTGTTGTTATTTTATAGCAATTGGTTAAAAAGTATGTATTCACTATATGCATTTTTGTAAATTATCTTACTGTATTCACAAAAATTAATGATTTTCTTTTCTCACGAGGGCAAAAGCAAGTGCGTCTGCATTGCATTTACCTTTCAATGCATCTGTATTTTCCGCTCAGTGCATCTTCACAGGTGCACTTGTAGCTGCAACCATCATACCAGGACTGGCCCTGTTGGTAGTGTCTTCCATGATATTCACAATAATCTGTGTCAGAATTAATGTTATCATAATGACAAATCTCACCAGTGTTTGTCCCTTATATCTATTATATATTAACTATGATACAAATGCTGACAATTACACATTGATTACTCATTAAATAGCAGTCTTCTTTAAGACTTTAAAACTGTGCCAAATTATAATGAAAATTATCTAAACATGATATACTGATGGGGTGGTTATCCATAAAGCTTTGAGAGTTACATTTTTGGGGCAAAACTGCTAAATATTTTGTTAGATTAAGAAATAAAAGCATTTTTGAGTGAGTACCTGTTTTAGGAATGGGGGTGGTGATTTGGTCGAGCTTTGTGATGTAGTTCACTGGGAACACACACTTGGGTCGCTGGCAGCAAGGATTATCAGGATCGTTTTCCAAGAAGCAATATGGCTGTGGTAGATTATCATACCTCACACATCTAAATTGTTTAAAAAAATAATATATTTGTACAAAAGCAAGAAAACCTATAAATTCTGGTCTGGTGGGTTGTAATGCAGTTTTTGTTTTACCTCTATTTATAATTAACACATTTCAAAAGTATGTCTATTTTTACTTTTCAAAGCATCTGTATTTTCCTATTCTGGAGTCTTCACATACACAGGTGAATGCACATCCATCGTCCCATCTCTGGGACTGTGTGTAGTGTTTCCCTTTGTAAACACAGTACCCTGGACAGAAAAGAAACACAATTTATATACGTGTATATATAATAAAAATTTTGATTAACACTGTATGTGCTGTACATAAAACAAATAAAAATGTCTGATGGAATCTTAATTCATAAATACTTTATACAATGTATGAAAGCTCAAAAAGAAATGGGTTTTTTTTTCAATCACCTCAAAGAAGTCAAATAAAATAAATAAGTCACAAACTAAAGCTATCTGAACTCAGAAGTAAACATACCTATCCGGGTGTCCCCTATGTTGAATTGGGTGATGAACTTACCTATTCCTCCTGTTATATTGGACTTTGGTGTCGGTGGTACAGGTGTGAAACCCGTCTGGAACAATGCCACTGTGGCTGTGTACTGTGTGTTGTTTAACAGGTCCGAGTTTGTCGGGGGTTCCACTACACCTTTACCTGTCACAGCTGGGGCAAAGGCTGGAATCGGTACGTAAGTCTGGCCAGTGATGGGATCATACCGACAGACAGGCTTACGACAACAGGGGTCATTAGGGTCAGCCTCCATGTGGCAAGAATTGGGAATCTGGGCATAAGTTGGACACCTGTTAAAAGAACACAGCTTACTTATTTTTAAATTGTAAATCTAATAATATATATATAATTAATTTTTATTCAATATACATGTAATAAGTTATAATAAGATACACTTTAAAATAGCCTTATACATGTATGTCAATAAATATCACGTGCAAACATTTACATCCTACAAACATTTACTACTTTAAAACACAAAAAATTTGCAGTACAGATGTAGAAGTCTAACTTACTTTTGTCTACATGTGTAGGCTCCTGTTTTTTCATCAGTACAGAGACACGAGAACTGACATCCATCCTCCCAAGTCTGATCCTTGACATAAAGTGTTCCTTTGTACAAACAGCCATCTGTAATGTAATCACAATGCATGTATATTTTAAATCTATAACTAGTTCATAATCTGACAGAAACTTGCATGGGCTGTCATGCTTTTCTGCAATTTTATTTCAGTTCCCTATCTTCTTTCCTCAACTTCTGCACACTGCTTTTCTAGGACTGGTTTTAGCTTCAATCTATGTGTTATCTCCTCTTTTCCAAGATTTTTCAATGGTTATGGATAGCCCTTAGCAGGTTGCCAATATTTACCTCTATTTCCTTGAAGAGTTCTAGTCACTAGTAGTGAGTATGAACTCACTGGGTGTGATAAAAATTGAATAAATTTTTCAATTCACCCTAGTCGGTGATAGGTTTCAGAGGTCATGAAAATTATTCATACTGAAACAAATCATAGTACCGGTAATCAATCTATAATATATGATGGGAAGAGATGGATACATGTATAGAGAAGTAAATTTTTAAATAATAGCAATGTTTTTTACTGATACAGCAAAAGAATGCAAAGCCACAACTACAAATGATGCAAAAAGAGTTGCTGTTGTAAGATTTTTACTTGGTTAACAGAAGAATTACAAGGTAAAATAAGTCGCAGAAAAGCAGAAAATATAATTGCTGAATAGCAGTATGATTTGTCGCAGAAAAGCAGGATTTTTTCATTGAAAAGCAGTTTCAAATTGCTGAAAAGTGGAACAGCCCTTGCATGTGATGAAATGTTGTTTTGAAGAACACTGTATGTGGAATTTTTAGTGAGTCGCAAATTTAGCGATTTTTGTCCTTAAAAATCAGTATTTAATTTCAGTGAAAAGTAATTTTAGCGATTTTATGGTGCAAAGAAAGATATGGTAATTCTCTAATGCAGAATAAATTGTTAGCGATATTTAATTTTAGCAATCTCGATACCCTCGCTAAAAAATGCCAAAATTGAATCCTCACTAAAATTTCTGCTTATACAGTGTTACCAGTATTTCATTATCTAATTTCTGATCAAGATGACACTATCTCTTATGAGACTTAAGCTTTACTGGTTTTAACTTCAAAATATTGTTAAAAAATTGCACTCAAATGTCATATTATTTTTCTACTGGGTTACATATTTTCTCTGAAAAATGACACGAACCCCGCTTTACTTCAAACACACAAAATAGATGCCAAAATAATTTTAAAGTAATTTAAAATTCTTCAATTTATCAGCCCTCCCACCCCATTTTTTCATCAAAATGGAAATTGATACACAGAACAAATGAATGTTAATGAGGTGTACATTTGTAGTACATATAGTCAAAACAAATGAAAAATATAAGAGGAGTAACATAAAGAATTCTTCATCAGATATTTTTTTTAATAATTTTTTCTGGTGTGTAATCCCTCCTTATAACATCTTGACTTGACTCACATATGCAGAAAGGTCAAAGGTCAAGGCAAACATCTTTTTTGAAAGTGGAATTGAGGGTATCATCCAGAAGTACAAAAGTGTGTATAATGTTATCAAATGTTGCTAAGAATAGCCCATCCTTTTTTTAAATGTCAAGACCCAAGGTCAAGGCTTAAGTCAACAATTATAATGGCATTTAAAACATCTTTGTACAGTTTGAAGATTTCACTAAGAATAAGTCAAAAACATCAGAGTTAATGGAAAAGTTGAATAAAATTGTTGATGCAGAAGAAAACACTATCAATCCAGGGTTGTCAATCTCTCTGATTTGGGTCCGATAAACGGACCCTTCCCAATTGGGAAAACCCCCCAAAATTCCCAATTAACTTATCTAGAAATTCCCAATATCACAAACTGTAAATTGTGTGTATATACAAAATTAAATCCTGTTAGTTTAAAACTTGTGGAACTTAACTCTGTTGTTTTCATCTTTACCTTAGAACAATCAATTCATGTTTTAATAGTTTTTTAAAATCATTGTATAAAAGTAAAATTTTCCAATTTGACCCAAAACATCGATAATTTTCCCATATCTGGTGGGACCTGGACCCTGTACTAAAAAGGCGGTGACAGCCCTGCAATCCATATACTGAATTTTGTTCCATTATCCAGCCAAAATATTGTTATATGTAACTGGCAGAGAGATGGGACACTTCACCAATCTTTCCTGGCCTTTATAGTTAATACAACTAAAAGTTGGAAATTTTCAGCTGTGATCAAATGAATCATAAGAAATCACTCATCAATAAAAACACGCACTGTATATGTAATTCAACTATTGGAATTGATAACATACTCAGAGTTGGGGCTTTATTTCCAGTGCCTCCAGAGCCTGGGGCAGGGGTCCCTCCTGAGGGCATGGTGGGAGTGACAAACTGGCTTCCTCCATTAGGATTTTTGATATAAATTCCACCTCCATTGGCTAGAGAGTTAAGGTTTGTTGTAGAGCTCACAAATGTTCCACTGTCACACTCCACTACTTTACAACACTCAGCTGCCTTTTTCCTGAGGTAACACCCTGGTGGTAAATTGTTGTATGTTGGGCAGCTGGAATAAAAAATGTTAATAGATGAAGAAGATTCTGGTTCTAAGAGCTCTGAGAGAGTATTCATACTGAATACTTTAAATCACTTTTTACTTGTGAGATCATAACTGAGACCATCTTCCCTTGAAAATTTCATTCTTGCATACTATTAAAGATTATATGCAACAAGAACCAATAGAAAATTTATTTAAAAAAAATTTGTCTCCCTTATAAACACCAAATACCTATGAGTTTCTTACAAAAATAAGGTGTTTCACAAAAATTTGGTGATATACAGTATTCTTTAAAGAAAGTGGAGACTACTCCTACATGATAAAATTTCTCTAACATTTACTTTTATAAAATCATAAAATTAATATTGGATCATATTTTCTTGTTGCTCTATAGACTTACTTGCTGACACATCTATAATATCCATATAAAGCATTTTCGCATGTACATTTAGAGTCACAGCCCACATTCCAGACAGCACCTTGTTTGTAAGTTGTTCCTTCGTACACACATACATCTACAATGAGATGAAAATATTTAAATTGGTTACCTTTTTAACCTGCATTTAGTTGGGTAACACTCAAGCTCCTTGTGATACACAAAAAGATATACAATAAAGTAGATGTAAATCTAAAAATCAAAAAAGGAAGCATGGTAAAAAATATGTTAAGATGAATCTTTTAAAAGTAGGTCCAACTTAAAACAACCTACCATTAGGGCCACCAGTTGGTGACGTGTTTGCTGCAAAATAAATCACAAAATATTATAAAGTAAAATTTAAAAGTTTTTAATCTTTAATTCAAAGGTCAATTTTTTATCAGTCATTGGAACAAAGTGTGAAGTTAGCATTGGCATTGTCAATAAGAGTAATATGATGGTCTTCACAGTTTAGGTAAGACTACAATACATACAGCAGAATCCGCAGTATTTGGCACAATTGTCTCCTGCCCAGTCCTTGTAATCAACACACACTTGTTTCCCATAATTCTCACACACATTCAGACGATCAATGCAGGGTTTGGGTGTGGATGGGGCAGCACCTAAAAATCAGACACAGACAAACTGAAATCTCAGATCATTGTGTCAATATCAGTAGTAAAGTATTACATTCAGTCAAGTCAGTATACCTCTTCCATGCAAAATATTGTTTCAGGATAATCATTATGATTTTACTTATTCTACAAATACCATGAAATGTTTTATGCCCCCTTTTGAGTCTAATTATTGAGAATATCTGGATTTTGCTTCCTTATATGAATATATAAACCATCAGAATTACAATATTATCCTAGTTGGTAGTGTAAACCTTTTCTATCATTCCTTCACTTACCTACTCCTTTCCCGCTGGTGGAGCCAGTTCCTGAGAAGGAGCCATGTTGCTGACTGAATTCACACACTGGTTTCTCACAGCATTCTCCAGGTTCCTTTTTCAGTGTACAGTATGATGGAACAGAAGTGAAGGTGGGACAACTAAATAAAAGTTAAATTAGGAGTAACATGCATCATGTGTGTACTACATCAGAGATATTTTTATTCTTTATTGTTACAGATGTTACTGCGGACATCAAATTTATTCTTTTTTTCCTTTTTATTTTCTTCATTTGATTTTTCAATTTCTTTCGTGAAAGAACATGTCTTACATTGTTTCACATCTGTACAGGCCTTGAGTGGAGTTAGTGCATGTGCACTGCTTATCACAGTTATCTCTCCAAGTTTGTCCCTGGAAGTACTGTTTGTTTTTGTAGACACAGACATCTGAAACAGAAAACAATGTAATCAAATCTCTGCCAACCTCAAATATGTAAAAAAAAAAAAAAAAAAAAAATTTAAACAAGCAAACGAGTTTATCAATATTACTTGCAAATTTAAACCAGAATTTTTTTTTTACTTATTCCACTAGGAGTTGTTCCCTTTCCACTGCTTTCTGTTGTAACAATCTTCTGATGAAAGTTGCACACAGGCTTTAAACAGCACTCTCCCGACTGTCTGACCAATGTACAGTCTGCAGGCAGATTGTAGTATACCGGGCACCTGCAGCATTGAAATTCTTTGTTAACAATCCAAACAAATAATACTGGTAGAAACAGAAAGCTCTGCCAAGTAATTGACACCAGATAAGTATTATCTCTGGTTAATATTGTCCACATCTGGATCCAATAAAAGGACCCAGCCCGACTGAAATAGTCCAACATCATTAATACCATAACTTTGTTCACGCCCTTCCCTATGTCTCTGCCAAATTTCATTATTTAAACCCTTTCTGATTCTTGTAAATACTCCCTTTACTTGAATCATGACAAGGTATATATTTCACACTAGATCAGCCAGGGCAAAATAGCCAAAATGCATTGGCAACATGTTGCTCTGCTGACTGTGTTGCAGAGCGCAACTATCTTCATGGTATATTTAGGTTGACTGACTATAGAAAGTTTTTGTATGATATATTTTCCCTCCAAGAAATTCCCACTGGCCACCATCTCAGATGTCAAACTGGTGAATTTTCAACTTTGAGCAATATCACTTTTAAACGAGAATGGCATAAATATACGATTAAATATCTCGACAATATGAAAGTTATTTGATCTAAATGTTAGGAAAAAGGTGCGAAAATGCGTTAGGAAAAAGGTGAGAAAATGCGAATTCTGCTTTATTTGAATTGATCTTCCTGAAATTTAATGATATTATAGATTATTGGTACAAAATATATTGTATGAAGCAACAGCATGACTTTCTCTTTTGATTAGACAAAATAGTTTGTCTCTAAGGGTGTATCATATGCGCAATTGCCAAAATAAAAAAAAAAGCCAGATACAGTGGGATACACAACATACTGAGAAGCGACTTTATACATCAAAGTTGGAAAGGTTTGTAATGATTAAATTGATGTTCATTTACAATGTAACTTTGCATTCTTCAAAATCATGCATCTATATTGCAACTCACTACATGGGACATATTCTAACTATGGTCACATTGGTGAGGGTTTGTCCCAAGACAGATAAGGAGATTATTCTAACTAGATTCACAATGTAAATATTACATGCACCTGCTACTGCAGCAAGTCTGAAACAGTTTCAAACTGAGTTTGTTGAAAACGCTATAAAACTTTCCTCCATTTTATCTTCACATAGTACCCACTTTCAAAAAATTAGCTTGAAATTGAATGAGAATGCATGCTTTACCTGTTAAAACATCTGTATTTCCCTGTGTGCCCATCTTCGCACACACATTCGTAGTCACAACCGTCTCTCCAGTTCTGTCCAGTCTGGTACGTTTTACCTTTGTACGAACAGCTGCCATCTATTAAATATAGGGAAAATAAGTAGAGAAACACTTTGAATTAAATACTCAAAATAAAGAAACACACAATTTTATTAAAATTTAATTTGCATTGTTTACATAGTTTTAGACTTGAAAGATGGCGCGAATCATAAACTTCCGGTTGACTATAACATTCAGAACCAAATACTTAAACTTACAAAATCCGTTTGAGGTCGTACTTGGACCTGAAAAACAATATCGGAAATATTGATTGAAAGTTAGTGATGTGAGGACAGTGTAATCATGAAAATAATAAAAATATAAATACACCGATAACTTCTTACCGCAAAATCCGCAAAATTGTTTACAGTTATCACGTGCCCAATCGGCATACGTCGTGCAAACACTTTGTCCATAGGCCGCGCAATTTTGTAATTTGTCACTGCATGTCACACGCTGGGCTGTAAATTAACGATGATTATTGACACAAGAATCAACGCCAGATAGATGTTCAGCGTCAACAAGATCGGCTCACAAACCATACTCACGTTGACAGACTCCACAGAAAAGAGCACAGTTATCCCTCGCCCATGGCTTATAGTTTGTGCACACTTGTTGTCCGTACTGTCTACAGTTGTTAACCTTGTCTTTACAAGTGTCGGGAGAAGGGGTTGCACCTGGTACCGAGGTTGTCATTGGAGGAATTGTAGCGTGTACTAAAACAATTGATTAGAATACCTGACTTAAAATTGTACAATAATTGTCATTTTAAAAGTTTACAAGAATTCAAATCAAGATCGCGGACCCGAATTTTAATCTATGATATCTTCATTATTCATTTCACGAATTGACCATCCATTACGTCCAGGAGTTGATGTTTATGCATGTATTGTTTATATTCACTATTAGACGATTCGAACACGTTCATTTTTTTTTTTATCAAAACACAACACACAACATACTTTGACAAGCCTTCTGCAAGACTTGGTCAATGATTGTGTCGATGTTGTTCACGTCGTTAACAGTGATGACCTTGTCTGAGGACCCTGCAATATGGTTAAGTTGGTAGGTTTGTAAGTTAGGACCAGCGCCTACTGCAATTAGGCCTATGTTTTGTTGCCTGGCTCTATCAGCAGCACTTGTTGTGTCGGCATCACTGTTAGAGTTACCATCCGTTAAGACGATAGCAATGCGCGGGACGTTGCCTCGAGCACCACTGTTCTGACCAAACATCTTATCTGTCATGTACTGGAGGGCTCCACCGGCGTCACTGCCACCACCCATATAATTCATGTTCTCCACTGCTTTAAGGGCATCTCCCCTGTTGTTGTACATAGTTAAAGGGAATGTTATAGAGGGATAGCTTCCATATTGCATAAGACCAACATGAACCTTATCTGCGCCTACATCCAGCCGTGATATTGCGCCTTTCAAGAATGTTTCAAGCTTCTGGAAATTAGTAGCACCGATGCTAGCGGATGAATCAACTAAGAAGGCAAGATCAGCCTTTTTCAAACAACCTTAAAAAAGAAACAGATACAAAACAGGTCACTCTAAGGAAAGTCTGCATATCAAGATATACGAAACATTTACTTTGAAGTTTAACAATAAATAAGATTTTACAAAGCTGCATAATTTTGTCTTACTGTTTGGTGGAGGGAGCTGGTTTGTGTTTGGTGGTAGCTCTACAAAGTAGAGTTTTAAAGATTAATTCACAATCTCAAACAAAATGTATCAAAATAAAATAGATCTTAAATTATTATGAACATTTACCGTTACAGATTTTGGTTGACAGAGCACTTGAAAGTGTATTCAAAGACCCATAACTGTCAGCCTTCAGAACGTATCTGGAATCTGGGTCACTGGAGACTGAGGTCAGTTCCTGCATATTCACGCCTGACCCCACTCCCACCCCATACAGAATCACATTGTTGTCTTTGGCGGTCTGTGCCTGTACTTTTGTGATATCGGGTGTAGTTGACCCTCCATCGGTGACAAGCACTGCAACGTGTGGAACACCGCCCCTGGCGCCGTGGATGGGGTTGAACGTCGTCTGCTTGACGTATCGTATTGCGTCAGCAGTATGTGTTCTCCCTCCTCGAAACTGTATTCCAGAAATGGCATTGATAATGTCCGATTTCGTGGAATATTGATTTAGGAAGAACTGATTGTAGACGCCATTGCTAAACGTCACTACACTCACTTGAGTCTTGTCTGGTGCTATTTGTAAATTGTTCACTGTGCTTTTAATAAATTCTAATTGTTTCTTAAAGTTATCTGGTCCTACTGTATCAGAAGAGTCTAACAAAAACGTTACGTCTGCCTGTGTGTCACATCCTAGAAAAACATAAGCATGTTGCATTACATAAATAATGAACTATAAATATATACATCAATATTTTGCGAGAATAACCACTAGCGAAGTAATATTACTGTTTTTTATTTCTATGTAAATATTCTTGAACAACAGTCCACTCGCAAATCATGTTTTTGCGATGTCTACGAGTAGTGATGTACCGATTAATCGATTAAATCGATTATCTAATCAAAATGACCTCCGATTAAAGATAATCGATTATACTTTGATAATCGATTGATCAAAATTAGTTGAAAGGAAATTATTCCTTTGATTTTTGATTCATTCTACTATGAATTTAACTAAATCCGAAATAATAATTTAATAAATGAATCCAATGATACAAAATATATCAAAAATGTATATCCTAGAAATCACTCCAGAATTTTTTACCAATTTATTCTTCATTCAAAAATGAACAAATTTAATACTTGAAATCAGTCGATTATTAATTGATCATAGTACATCCGATTATTCCGATAATCGATTATAAAAAAAATTCCGATTTCCCATCACTATCTACGAGTCATCTTGCTAAATATTGTATATTTACCAGGTATGTGTATTCTTGTAAAATAAGGTATCTATGTACAGTAGTTTGTGACTGTCATTATAGCTGTTTGATTGAAAGACGTGCCTGATATCTAACTTATTTTTCCTTTTCGATAAAATCCGCAACTTGGAGATCTAACGATCCATACATTTACAGAGAATCCTCGATAATCCGGGCGCTTTATTTACAACGAAGCCTCAGTAACCCGGGTGCTTTATGTACAGTGAAAGCCTTGACGTTTCACCTTCCAGACGAGATTCCCGAGGAGCAAATCTTACACTTATATCTACCATCTATAAACTTTAGTTTCAGTAACCTGGTCGCTTTATTTTTCAGGTACACAAGTACCAACATTGACAAGGTTCGACTGTATATACATATACATGTATTATATATACATGTCTGCGATTGACCTGTACACAATACTCAAAAATTGTTAAATTTGTTGTTTAAAACTGCTTTAAGATAGCAGATAGTAGACTAGAAGGATTTTGTAGTATATTCCATCAGCTTCTGAACTGCATTCTGAATTCATATCTGTTTAACTGATAGTTGTGCAACCTTTGCACGTTTTCGAAAATCGATAAATATTTCCTTCTCATCAAT
Source organism: Saccostrea echinata (assembly GCF_033153115.1). NCBI lineage: Eukaryota > Metazoa > Mollusca > Bivalvia > Ostreida > Ostreidae > Saccostrea > Saccostrea echinata. Next base: position 64,755,319 of record NW_026889803.1, read on the forward strand.
GATTAAAACAGAGGGACATGTCATATCTCCTAACCTGGGTTTCTATTCTGTCACTCCCTTCTTCTATTCAACAGATGAATAGGTTCCCAATGTCAATGATAAGGTCGAAAAGTTTAGGGATATTCTATTCTTATTTCACAACAGTTATTAATAGGAGCATTCCTCTACTTTCTTTTTTAAAGCTGTTCTAGGAAATGCAAACTGTCAAAGAAAAGAGTACCAATAATACTCTAGCACATTTTTTTTTACCATTCTTTTAGTGTTTTTTATGTGGAGCAACTACCAATTCGATGACACATGTTTACAAGTACATGTATTGTATTCACGATTCTCAAATGATTTTTAATTAGCTGGAAAGCCCCATACCATGAGTAATCATATAAATTTTGCATTTTAATTCCATTCAGTAAATTCAAAATGTATGTACAGGATGATACATTTATAACGGGAGTACATGATGGGATTGACTACTAAATATACCGGTAATCGTTTGATGTACTAAATTGTCTATAAGTACATGTATTGTATAAGGCCTTTCATGATTCACAGTGTGTCAATAGGAATGAAGTAGAAAGGGATTTCGTGGAAACTGATATTCCGTCTTATTATTATTATTATTATTGAATGTCAACAAATATGCATGCACTCGTAGCAACGCACTGCTAGGTTGTAAACACAGTTCTAGCTGAATTAAAGGAAAAAGCACTTGGCGTATTTTCAGACCAGTTCTTTATCTATCTGCGAAATCTTAAGATTTGTTTTTTTATTAACAGTAGTAAGTAAACTGTCATGATCTATCTTTTTAATTTCTTTGGTGGAAGTAAATAAAATTTAGAAAGTTTATATTTTGCATTTACTCTTAGGTGGGAGCAAATTCAGAATTTAGAAAGTTTGTACTTTAAGTATTTACTCCCACCCAGTAAATTCAAAAATTAACATGACAAATTTGTATGCAGATCAAAGACATTGTTTTGTGATTGATATACTACGAAATCCTTATTCAGATGTTAGGAGAGAACAAAAAAACAAAACAAAACAAAACTACAAGTCTGTGAACAGGGCATTAACACGGACCCCCAAAAATTCCAGAGGTGGGTTCTGGACCCTAAGAAGAGTAAGCATGCCCTGTCTTCTGGTCACACCCTCCTTGAGCCCTATGTATTGATCAGGTTGACGGAATATTCCAGAGTCAAATTTAGTATAAAAACAAAGGCCTAACAATTGTTATGAAATATGTCAGTCAAAATACGACCAAATGATAGGTTATATTTGCTAGCAACGTCATTTTAACGACCAAAGAAATAGAATTTACGAAATGCTGTCCTTAAACGAGGTTGTAGAATTCCCTGTAACATCAACTTATCTGTCAATAGCCTGTCTCGATTTAAAAATAGATTGTAATCAGAGCACACTCAGAGCACGCTCTTGAGTATCAAATAAAATTGGAGATATAAACACCATAATACAGGGAAGGGGAATGTTACTACATAAATAAGGAAAGTTAACGATGGAAAAGCTGAAGTCATCTGGTTTGTGTTACAGTTTAGTTGTTAGTTGGCCTTTATCATCTATAGTCAGTAAATATCCAAATATACAAAACAGATGTGATAGACTCTGTGGCGTTTTTTATTTCGAGTTCACTGTGATATATAATTCTTGAGATAGGATTTCTTGTGCAATGTTTGTCATGCTGGGATTATGTACACTCTAATAAAACTTCATAATCTATGGAAAATTATTGACACGTCTCTTGAATTATTTTCTAAAAATTTTCATCTCGCTGTCAAGTCAAAATAAGTTGTGAAGCAATTCGTTTACAATTTACAAATTATAAGCAATTAATTATTTATATCAACACTCGGAAGCTCACAGGTATAGTGTCATATATGTAAACACCCAATTAACACTTCCATGCCAGCCCCAGGCGTTCACTGTTATCCAGGTAAGTCCAAGCTGCATTAATTTTACGCTTGATTGGCGTGTACACACGCGCAATCAAAACTTCGAGAGATAGAGAGTAAAAAACAATGAAATATGTGTAACGGGACGGTCTTGGTTCGAGAGATAGAGAACTTCGAGAGATTGGAAGTTCGAGAGATCGGAAGTAAATTTGCTTAGTTATATAGAGGGAAAAAACGGGACCGGAGGTTCACTTCGAGAGATCGAGAACTTCGAGAGATCGGAGTTTGAGCCATCGAGAGTCACCTGTATTGAGTCGACATATGAATGGAAGTAACTATTGTTAATTGATAATACGTCGTCGATATATCTGAATGCGAGTTGCACTTGTAGAATCATAAGTTCAAGAAAAGATCGACTTTCTCAAGTCTCAAGTGATACTTGTAAATAATGACCGTTGAACAATAATTAAGAATGTTTATTAATGTTTGTATGTCCGCTGGGGGGGGGGGGTTAAAAAGTGGACTTTTAAAAAGAAAAGGGCATCTAGAATACCAAAAAACTAACCTTGATTGAAATGATTGGGTAGGCATTTTCTATTGTTTCTAATAGGCGCTTATACTATTTTTTATGGCAATGACATACTATAACCTCCGAAAAATAATACACGTGCCGTACACTTTTATAACACTGACATTTTGTGACCTTGAACTTCTCGTAGATATTATCTTTGGTCACTGGCATGACGTTCAAATACAATCATATCATGTGAAATGAATAGGTCTACCATCCTTACATTTCCAAGTTATCAACAAGATTATTTTACATGCATATATGTGTATATAGTATTCAGTAATGTTATAGAAATCCTTATTGTTGGACACTGTATAACTACTAACAGATAATCTACAAGATAGCTGTTCCGATTTCTTCACATTGGACAAAATGGAGTTTAATTCCAAACTGAGATATTTTGTATGTTATTTGCTTTTTCTTTAAAAAATTCCAGTAAAGTTTAAATTGCTTGTGATTCGTAATTATTTGTCTTCGATAAAGTAACAAAAATATTATGCCGAAATGATGAAGAGTTATACACCTGCTTTAGGAATTGCTTAGCATAGCGTATCTATCTGAAGGTTCTAAATTTTCAGAGTTGTGTCCCTTATCAGTGATTCTAACGGGACGATATAAAATAATTTTTTCTATTTTCATCCGTGATGCTAAGAATCAAAAAAGGAAGAAATGTTCGTGCTTAATTGTCAATACTAGGTATAAAAGATAATTGATACTTTGTAAAAGAAAGCAATTATATAAGACCTATCCTATACAGAAAGCACAAGACATTAGACATGTCTACGTAGGTATTATTAATCAATCAAGACCTGTAAAGTCTGAAAGTTTTTTGTGTAGTGAAATAATATCATGTATAATTGTAACGTCATCTTTGTCAAATCTATCAAAATTCAAGTAATTAGTGACCGATATAGATATATATCCGTAACATGTGCCTAATTCCAATGGAGATAAGATAAAAAAAAATGTATCTAGAGATTTTCATTTATTTTTCAAGAGTCACTACATTCTTACAGCAAATAACGCTTTTTAATTTAATGTCTATTAACTGAAAATTTGAAATTAATATTATTTTCATAAAAAAAACATTGCAAAAATTTACATTCTTCTGTTTCTTTCCAGTTTTCAAACTAAATGAATAGGAATTTGGTTTTTTTTAAGCCTTACAAGCATTTATGATTGACTACTTTCCACAAGACGCAACGACATTGGAGAGAGAAATAATTTAAGCACGAAGACTTTCGAATAAGTCTCTGGAAGGTTAATATTTCCATGCTGTTTTGATAAAAAATTTGAATTGATTTAAAGAAATCACTACACCAATGCACTGTTGTTCAACTTATCCATATTCCAGTCAGGATTATCTTTCATCACAAACTGTTGTATCTCCATCAGTTCAAAGTTCAAGTGTTAAAAGGTCACACCTACCTCCGGATGCCCTTTTCGAAAATGTCACCGCCTTACTGGCGGTAACGAAAAACAGAAGAACCGCGACGTGTCGCATAATCCTTCTGGCGAAATTAGGAAGAAATTCTTAACAATCTCTTATATATCAACTCTCCCACGAAATCACGTGCTCAAAGAGGTTCCTCAATGGAACCGTTACGAAAGATAAGGAAAATTCTATAGTAAACCAGAAAGGGGGTCCAAGAAGGAGACAGTCTTTAATAACTTAAGTAACACGGGTATTTTCATGGCAATTTTAAGGAATTTTAGTTACTTCTAACCCTTATGGTTGGAAGCACCACTGCAGAATTGAACTGGATCCTAGTTTCTTTATTATATTGCATATCTTACCAACATTCCCTTTAGAAAATCCAGTTACTCTTTGAATAGTAAACACACCTTTGATCCACAGATACGAAATTCTTGACTTTATCATATTTGAAGAACGTTTCCGCAATCAAATTACGCTTCTGTTTGAAAGCGTATGAAATTACGTATTTTGTTATTTTTAGTAGTTAACCCTGGAATATTTATATTGATCATCCAGATTTTTTTTAGTGCTAAATACTTCACATGAAATACTCATGGATGTAAATCTGTTAGTGCATAAGTATTTGAGAGGTTAATACACTTGTTCAGTACTAAATAAAACTCTATGTATTTATCACTATCTACCACACTCAATATAATTCTTCAAATTGTGTAAGAGAGATAAGACCATTATATATTTCATTTTATGAATCTCTTGAGACAAGGATGCCCACTTTCTGCATCTCTATTCAAAACAAATTGTTGAGTAAGCAGTTAGAAGTGAAAAATACTGGTCTTCGAATTCTATGTCCAGTAAACTATTTTAAATGTTAACAAACACTGTACTAAGTAAGTCTACTGATTTTAAGGCTTATGAAATGGTTACGAAACAAAATTTATGAAATCAATGTACACCACTCCTTACGTAGCAGAAAAGAAAGTTCTGGGGTGCACTGCGTGATGATTTCCACTTTCTTGATTCTATTTTAGAGTAAAAGAATCTTTATCCTAATATGTGGTTGGAGATGGCAAAAACCAGAAAAGTATCCTAATATGTGGTTGGAGATGGCAAAAACCAGAAAAGATGAAAGTAAAATTATACCTCTGGATGATTAAATTATAGGTGGTCACGGTGGACAACCATAAACCAGAGGTCAAAGGTTATCCCTTTATTTATTACAGTTTACAGAGGGTGGTCTGGTCAGGTATTTGAAATGAAAATTTCAAACAACCCCGGGTGTATGAATTTTGCTACAAATGACACAATAAAAATCTGCATATGTTTAGCGACTTGAGAGTTGAAAATGAATGACATATGTTTTCGTGTATCTTTTATAAAAATTTACGTCATGATTTTGGAAAATAGGTTGCTAAATCTGAAGGAGCCATGCTGTAAGACCTATATAGATTACGGAATGGTACGGAATAGAGAGTGGCAATATTCTATCTTTCCCCCCTATAACTGCAATTTTCGTCTGATATATAATTAAGAATATCAGCGTTTTTTTTTTTTTTTTTATGTTTGTTTTTTTCTTTTTTTTTTTAACATAAAATGGTATACATGTACATGATTTTATAAAATAAAACTTGGAATTGCGCTCCAATTTTGACGTTTTGAGTGCTGTAACAATCTCTGATTGATAAAACCATAAGAAAACCCTTTTTGTTTTTTTACTTAGGTTAATACAATTCCTGGTTATTTAAAAAAAAAATTGACGAAATAAATTGAAAAGATCAAAGGAATATGTTACGCCAACCTTGGTGTTCATATTCCATCAAATATATGTACAATGTAAACAGGAAGGACGTTGTATAAACAAAATTGAGAGAGAAAAAAAAATAAAATTCCACGAGAATCCACTTTTATTCAAAGCAGCATCCTCTACACGTTCGGCAAGCACTGTTTTACCCATTCTTCTTCACAGTATTTTGGTGAACTGTGAAGAAAATGTATGGCTCCGGCGAAACGCACTGCGTCAAAATATAATTGGGCGGAGAGAAGACATGCGTCATTGCGAAGATCATCCAGCAAAAAGCGTTTGCGTCTGTCAAAGCAAGCGTTGTTCATTGCTCGGTGAAATGACTCATCACACTGCTTTCTGTTGATACCGTGATGAGCTGCCTATAGGTGTGCAAATAAAAAAAATGTAGAAAGAAGATGGGCGAACAAGGAGAGCGAAGTGCCTATAGTGCGACAAACATAAAGGTAAACCTCAATTATAACAAAATTTTCATCTATTTCATCTAAAATTAAAGTATACTTTATGTACAATCTCCGCAATTTACAAATATCTCACAAAGGTTGAAATTATTTGCCTATGAAATAGCATACACACACTAAAGAGGACAAAAAGTATCAATTTCTCATATTATAACACAAATTTTCGATATGAGTGGGTCTCCGTTCCATGTTTCTGAAAGTTATCCTCAAAGTTTGCATAAAAATATACATTTTTTGGTTAACAAAATTATGGAGCAAAGAACCACTATACCTTAAAAATAAACTTTTATGACAAAACATTCGCATCTTTCCGAGAAATTTGTATCACAAATATGATTTAAATGCCACGATTCGTTAGAAGCTGTGTATCGCAATGGTTAGCGTGGTAGTCTCAAAGAAAAATAATATTCATGATTTTCATTGCTAGGGTTCGAACCCCACGAATACCACATTATTTTTTTTAAATAACCGAATATTTTTTGCCGAGGAAACTTTCCTCAGAAAAGTTTTGTTTATCATAATTTCATATATTTCAAAAATGAGAAGTTGACTCTAAATACTAAATTCACAAATTGAATATGATATCGACTTTATATCTGAGTCTCTGCACGCCTTGTTCATCCATCTCCCTTATAAAAGTGCATACCCATCTAATTAGAAATTCTTTCTTGAAAAGTATGTCGGACTAAATCTGTACTCACACAGTCGTAACAGACATCATGCTTATCACAAGAAGAGGTGAAGATTCTAATGAAAGGATGAGGCAAGAACGAAGGAACACTACATCCATCGACGTGACCAGCAGGTGCCCGCGATTTACAAATGTCTGAAGAAACGACAATTCCAAATACTGTTACCAACAATATTGCTATCAACCTATCAGTTAAAAATAGGAAGAAAAGAAGAACATTAAAAAAACATTATATATGAGATTAGTATAAACAGAGATCTGAAGTTTAATAAATATTTACCTCATTTTCTTAGATTGATCAATACCGGATTATTCGCATCAAAATTAGTAAAGTATTCTCTGCAGTCCTTATTTATGTTACAATGTTATCAAACATCTGTTTCAGGATTTTCCTGTTATTTGTCCTTATTAATTTAAAAATTTAACGACTAAAATGACAATTTCCTCCAAAACGAATAGCATTTATGTACTCAATCATCAAGGTGGACCTTCTTTGGCTTATATAGTTTAACATATGTAGCATACATGTACCTGTATGCATGCAGTTGATTACTTTTTAGCCGCGTATGTGTCAATAGTTTGTGGAATCTGGTTTGACAAATATCTCCGTATATACCTTTATACGAGCATTAAATACTGATGAATAATATAAACGAATTTCATGTATAGCATATAAATGGATCGGATTTTTGCTCTTCACAGCAGACGTTTAGCACATGGGTACTCGTGAACAGGGTTGCGCCTCTTCAACGCACCCATCCCATTATCCCCAGTAATGATTTTTATTTTGATTTTTTTTTCATTGATAATCTCTAAAAATCACATGAATATCACGACTCAGATCCAAATATCTATTCACTTTTGTTTCCCGTACCGGAATGTTAATCATCAGATAAAAACAGGCATGGAAGAAGAGATAGGAGGTAATGACCCTTTGCTCGAAATTTCACTCAAAACATTTTAAAATTCCCAATATTGATTTTCACCTACATAAATAGCATTACACTCATTTGAAAAATAGTATGTCGTATAAAGCGGTCGGTGCCATTTTTTTAGAGAGGAATTTTTTTTGTCTTACCATTATCTGAAGAAAATTCTATGAATAATATGAATAGAAACTAAGACCAATAATTTATCAAAAAAAGAGATATACATGTGTATGAAATTATTATTTAGTGTCATAATATAATTTACATAAGAAAAAAATAAAGACAATAATAACCTATATATGTATATGTACGTCCCTGCTAATATTAATGAAAATTCTACATTTGGTATACATGATAAACTACCGCAGACAGTTTTCAAATTGTTTATAAACAGAAAGAAATATCTCATTTTGTAACCATGGTAAGAGAAACTTAAGATCATTTTAAGATTATTTACTTGGGAAGTTATCTCTCTTATCAGAGGGTCGTTCCACCTTAAATAGCTTATCCTGAACCCGAGACCACCGTATTAAGTCGGGCTCGAGATACGAAGAAAATAAAACCATGAACAGAGAAACGGTTAAAACTTTTTAATAACTTTGTTAGTTTGTAACTTGTAGTGCTACTACCACCATGATGACCATGACCCAGCGGTAAGAATACGTTATTGAATTTTTCAAGATTTTATTTATTTTAGAATTGTGGGTTCAAATATGTAACGGAAAATGATTTTTATTTGACCAATAATACTGATGTGGAAAATACCAGAAGGTTGCATCAGAGACATAAATACTGCAGCTTGCATCACAGTTAGATTATTCTAACTAGCATCATTTCGACTTACGAAGTTCTGTTCAACAGAAAAAAAACATGTAAAGAAATTAGGTTGTGAAAAATGGATGGAGTTTTCCACTAAGGCCAAAAAAATGATACAGTAGTCCCATTTCCTGCTACCAGCCGGTATCGGGTTCGTTCGCCCTATCTACCTGTTCGCACGAGTCCGTTCGCGCAAGGTCCGTTCGCCATTATTCTTGTTCGCCCTATATCTCGTTCGCCCTATTATATATACAGTAAATAATAAATATCAACATTTATTATTAATTTTATTCAATATTTTACGACTTGGTGTTTTTTTTTTCCAAATGTTACTACAGAATTTTTTTTATTTACCGTAATCTTCAAATTTGATATTTATGCTCTTTACATGCTTAATTGATTTAATTATACTTAATTATGTCACTGTAAGTTTTGAAAACAATTAAAGGACTGAGACGTTAATTTCTGTTGGTCTGCCGGGTCTTTGATAGGACAGGTATTTATAGTGTGACCACATGCATACGTCTGTTGTCTCCCGTGTGCAATTTATGTACCAATGTACATACAATTTATTTAAAAAATCCATTGGTTCATTATTCAACTTTCTGCAATATAAATAAGACGAACGGACCCTCGGCGAACAAGTTTTAGGGCGATCGGACTCTGGGCGAACGGGAATGAGGGCGAACGGCGTCAAGGGCGAACAAGTTTTAGGGCGAACGAACATACAACCCTACCAGCCTGAAAAAATAGGGTAGGTAGGTAGGAAAATTATTTTTTTATTTTATTTTTTTCTGCTGATGGCATTTTTTGGATATGAACTAATACAAGATCAAATTAAACATGACACAGGTCAATATTGTCTTTTAACATTAAATTTCATGTCTTTTGATGCACAACTCAAGTTTTATTTTATGAAAGTCCCTATTCAAAACATAGAATTTCATGAAAGGCTTGTATTGTGTTAATACAGAAACCGATTACAGTGACAGAACAATGAAATTCTGGAAATTCCCGATTTTTTTCTTCCAAAACTAAAAAAACTTTAGGGTCGGGTGTAAAAAAAAATAGGGTCGGTCGGATAGCAGGAAACAAGACTATTATTTTTTTTGGCCTAATGTCTTGTAGACAGGTTCAATCCAGAAACTATTTCTACCTGTGTACAGCATTGTTAATAGCTAACTAGGTATTTAAACATAGTAAAAGTAGCCCTTCTACCTTTTTACCTGTCTTTAGAAGAAATAAATGATAATTAAGGTGCATCTTTATAATAGGTAAGATTTATTGTAAGTTTATCATGTTGTGCACTTGTATGTGGCAAAATTCAGCTTGTAAATTTGTAAACTTTATGTGGGTGGAGACTGGAGAGGAAATGCATGAAGACTTGTCATAAAACCTTTTATCTAATGATGAAAGTAAGTTTTAAAATTGATACAGACTTGTAAGACATTTTAGGCCTCTAACCCCTAGCTTTGGTCACAAAATACAAGTAAAGCAAAAAGTAGGTAAAACTAGGTACCTGGAGTAGGTTTAAATACCTAGGTAGCTCTAAATAGCTGTGTAGGTAGAAATAGTCTTTGGACTGGACCTCGTAGTATTAAAAGAAACATTGTAGAAGGTTGGGGTTGTGAGGGAATGACATTCATTTTTAAATTTTGACACTTGGATCATTCTCTTTTTAAACATGGATATCTTGGGTAATAATGGGTGTGTTGAGGTTAATGTATGATCATGCCAATAATAATAATGTTATTCACATGATGGTCTTGATAATTGCTGGCTATCTGAACCATCTTCTTAAATTACTACCCGGTAATGTTATCTCACATCCATTGTACCATTATATACAGTTCCTCATTATTTAATGTATAACTTTAATATCTAGAATTTTCAGATATATTGAAGATTTTTGTGAGTCCCATTGGCATGGAGTTGGATAAAGTGAGATTTGACTGTGTATTGAAAATTTATTTGCCCCTTCCTCCCACCCCTCTCTCTCTCCAAAAAAGAGGGAAATAGCTATTCCTCTGTATACATGTATTTGAAAATTATTGTTGCTTTCTTATTTTAGGACCAACTTAAAAGTGATTTTGCTAAAGGAATGAATAATGGGATGTTTGTTACAGCCAAGACATTGATCCAACTGAGGTATCAAACAGAGTCAGATGGAAGTGTGGAAGGTAGCTGGGTGAAATTTGGTCAACTTGTAACACTCTGAAAACTTCCTTTAAGATTTCGTAGTTATGGAGGCAAATACAGATAATATGTCTGTCCGTCCATCTCTGCCAACACAGAGATTGTTCAGACTTGGAAATGGGGCCACACGGACTAGAACAAGTATCAAGATTTGCAAGTATGATGAGGGTATGCAATCTTTGTATTTAATTATATTAATAAAATAAATTTTAAAGTTAATGAAGAGGATAAAAAAAAAATAAATTAGCATAAACTAAATGTTATATCATGTATATTAAGACAAGTCTTCATATGAATTCCAGTGTTACACCTTGATTATTTCCACAGGGCAGCCACCTGCCCTTTCGGCTTCCCCTACTGCCGCCCTGTGCCCTTTTTAGGATGCACTGCCCTTTTTCCCAAGTCCATATTATCTTTATTGTCATATTATTTTGGTGTTTTAATGTGGGCCGCCATTATATCACTAGAAATGCATGCATTGTAATTAATATGACCTATTTACGTTGATGATTAAAAAAAAAAGCTAAATTTTAACACCGAAGAAATTTAGCTTACTGTGTTTATCTTATTTCTATCACAATGCCGAAGCGTGAAAGATGTTTGGAAAAAAAATATTAAATGAAAAAGTGCAAAGGCATTAACAGGAGTTTGAATGACTTATTTAGTACTTCATGAGTGTAAATACAATTTTAAAAATTGTAATAGATCTGCAATCCTGTTTAATTTAAATGTTTTTAATAGCAAATATAATTTATTGATTTTAAAGTAACAATTTTTTTAGATAATGTAGTAAAGAAGTTTTTTTATGCCAAAGATAGAAAAATTCAATTTTATCTTAAGTTAGATAGTTTGTGATAACTGACATTAATGCCTATGTGTATATATATATATATATATATATATATATATATATATATATATATATATATATATATATATATATATATGTACTGCTATTAACGTAATAAAAGACAATGTTTGACATGCCCTTTTTTAATTATCAATCAACGCACCAAAGTGCCCTTTTCAGGATTGGCGCCCTGCCCTTTTGAAATCCTTGCTGGAACACTGCATGAATTCAAAATCTTAAGAACATATATCTGTGCAGATTTTGATTGTAATTTACTAATTTTATTTAAAAATTGATTTAAGAACCAGACTCTGTGCATTCTGAGGTGGGTATTTCTGATGAGGAATCAACTTCGGAGAGAAGTGAAAATGGTAAACATACCAGTGTGCTGCCAAGCAGAGTCCCGTCCCATCTTCTCATGATCTCCATTCTGGAACATTTATGTTTGATGTATGCTCAAGATGCTGAAAAAGGGAAGCAGCTTTTCCAAGGTGCCCTTTCAGTTTAATCAAAAGATCATTGTTTAAGTACTTTACACAAGAGTAAGATAGAGTAGGGACTTTGAAATTATTTCTATATTATGTTTTCTTTGGCTTCACGAGCTGTCATTTATACAAACCAGTAATAATTTATATGAAGTTATGAATGTCCAATTGTAAATAAGTACAGTTTTCTAACCTGAATAAGTCAGAGAATACAGTGATTAATAAATAATAAATGGTTCATCAGAGATACTGATTGTCATATCACTTCAGTATAATCTTTGTTTGACAGTTATATCGGATCAGTTGGTTCGGCACCAGTACGTCTCCCCCTTTACTGTGTTGGATGAGATGAAAAGCATCAGAGCACAGTACCGTTATTTCATGAATCACATTCTAAAGGCTGCCATGATGAAAATCTGTCAGGTAAGAGAGGGGCTTATTTATCTCATTTAGTGAAACATTTATACTTTAGACCTCACATGGAATGTTCAGTGTAAAACATCTTTTGTATGAGACATTTTTGGTAGGAAATTTTCAAATTGCCCTCCTTTTAACAGACACCAGCTGCATTACCCAGTAGTTCTAGTCAGGAGATTCCTTGTGTCAGTTCACCAGGGTAAGCTTCAATTATACCCATTATTGAGGTTATTTTGATTATGAGAAAATTATCTTTTTTCAATGTTATACCACCCATCCTGACATAATGAGGAGCATCACTGCATACAGGTAAATCTCTAGACGTTTTTGAACTTTTACAGACTGCGACACCAATTGTCTTTCCTGTCTACAGATGAAATGCTACAGATGCAGACCTCAAGATACACAACAGAATTCACAGAGATCAGCAAAATAGGCAAAGGAGGTTTTGGATCAGTGTACAAGGTGCTGTGTTGTAATATTCTATATGCATAAGCACTAGTTGCATACATAATTCATCAAAGTGACAGGTATACAATTGACATTTTTTCATATCTACCTTATTTTAATGCCCTTCAGACTTTTTAGATCACCTCAATGAAGTTGGGGGAGCGTATGTAATAATTGGAGCAGGTTAAAGTTTTTGGAGCAAGTCTCATTTCCAAGTAACTATAAGCCCTGTATTGACAAAACCTGCATTCATGATACATCTAGGGATGCACACTACCAGGCTTGCTTCGGCTACTGGATCTGACCTACATTTTCTGGATGAGTGACCAGGTTAAAGTTTTTGGAGCTGGTTCATTCCAGTGTAACTTCAAGCCCTCCCTAGAGTAGGGCTGTCACGAGTACCCGAAATAACCGAGAACCGCGGTCCAAGTTGTTCGGTTCGGTTTCGGTTCCATTTTCCGGATTTCGGTTCGGATCTGGTTTATATATTAGAGTCTGTTCAATACAAAAAATGGCGTCGAAATCAAAGGAATAATGACGATAACAGTGATAAATGAACATCACAACTGAAATCTACTTCATTCCATGGCAAAACACTTGTCATGGAAGTATTAGATAATTATCGAAACGAGCAGGAATGGTCAGGTTGTGGCTAATAGTAGGCCAAGTAGTTCTACACACCGATGTCTAAACGTTCGCATGGTTAAGACTTGTTTTCAATGTAAATTTAATGTAACAAATAACTAAAAGATTTTTCAAGTTAAATTCCTGAAATTAAGGTTTAAAATAGATGTAAATAACTGAACCGAAAATCCGAAACCGAACCGAAAATTTACAGAACCAACCCAACCCGAAAAATTTTGGAACCATGACAGCCCTACCCTAGAGCAAAGTTGCATGGATGATGGATCATGGGTTGAACATTCTCAGACTTGCTTCATATGCTGGATCTTTTTATGGATTTTATGGATGAATGACTAGGTTAAAATTTTGGAACAAAGGCTCATTCCAGTGTAACTTCAAGCCCTGTCTGCACCAAGCTTGCATGGATTTTGCATCGAGGGATGCACACTATCAACTTGCTTCAGATGCTCGATTTGACGTACATTTTCAGGATGAGAGACCGGGTTGTAGTTTTTGCAGCAGGTTCATTCCAGTGTAAATTCCAGCCCTACTTGGACTAAACTTTGACGGATTATGCATCTAGGGAGACATAATTCGGGTGGAGAAGTATGCTTTCTGGATGACTGACCAGGTTAAGCATTTTGAGCAGATCTTTTCCTAAGTGACTATAAGGCTTACCTGAACCAAACTTGCATGGATGATGGCTCAAGGGATGCACACTAATAGACATGCTTCGTATGCTAGATCGACCTGCATTTTCTGGATGAGTGACCAGTCTAAGTTTTTAAGACAAGTTCATTCTCAAGTAACTGCAAGCCCTATATGGACTAAAACTGCATAAATGTTGCATCTAGGAATGTGCACTACTAGATTATTAGTTTAATGTGGGACTTTGCTTTGAACTTAAATATCAAATTTGTTAAGGTGAGCTCTGTAATCTTTGATTCCCTATGTTTTAGTGTTTAAACTGATTTAAATATTGATTGATACATTAGATTGATAGCCCTGGTATGTGTGTAAAGTGAAAACAGTTTACTGTTGAGTACCGGTATGTAAATGTTTCGAGAATAATTTCAGAAGTGTTTTTTAGCTCACCTCAACGAAGTTGGGGGAGCTTATGTAATACCCTCGGCGTCGGCGTCGGTGTCGGCGTCGGCGTCCCAGGTTGAGGTTTTTGGAGCAGTTTTCTTTTCAAGTACTTCTATAGCCTATATTAGTCAGAGATGCATGGAGGATGCTTCTAGTGTGTTTTATTGTACCAGTCAAGGTTTCAGATGCTGCAATTTCAGCTAAAGAATGACCAGGTTAATGTTTTTGGAGCAGGTTAAAGTTTTTGGAGCAGGTCTCATTTCCAAGTAACTATAAGCCCTATATTGACCAAACTTGCATGGATGATACATCTAAGGATGCACACTACTGAACTTGCTTCGGATGCTGGATCTGACCTACATTTTCCGGATGAGTGACTAGGTTAAAGTTTTTGGAGTAGATTTCATTTCCAAGTAACTATAAACCCTATATTGACCAAACTTGCATGGATGATACATCTAAGGATGCACACTACTGGATTTGCTTCGGATGCTGGATCTGACCTATATTTTCTGGATGAGTGACCAGGTTAAGGTTTTTGGAGCAGATGTCATTTCCAAGTAACTATAAGCCCTATACTGACCAAACTTACATGGATGATACATCTAAGGATGCACACTACTGGACTTGCTTCGGATGCTGAATCTGACCTATATTTTCTGGATGAGTGACCAGGTTAAAGTTTTTAGAGCAGATGTCATTTCCAAGTATCTATAAACCCTATATTGACCAAACTTGCATGGATGATACATCTAAGGATGTACACTACTGGACTTGCTTCGGATGCTGGATCTGACCTACATTTTCCGGATGAGTGACTAGGTTAAAGTTTTTGGAGTAGATCTCATTTCCAAGTAACTATAAGCCCTATATTGACCAAACTTGCATGGATGATACATCTAAGGATGCACACTACTGAACTTGCTTCGGATGCTGGATCTGACCTACATTTCCGGGATGAGTGACTAGATTAAAGTTTTTGGAGCAGATGTCATTTCCAAGTGTCTATAAACCCTATATTGACCAAACTTGCATGGATGATACATCTAAGGATGTACACTACTGGACTTGCTTCGGATGCTGGATCTGACCTATATTTTATGGATGAGTAACCAGGTTGAAGTTTTTGGAGCAGATCTCATATCCAAGTAACTGCAAGCCCTATATTGACTAAACTTGCATGGATGATACATCTAAGGATGTACACTACTGGATTTGCTTCGGATGCTGAATCTGACCTATATTTTATGGATGAGTGACCAGGTTAAAGTTTTTGGAGCAGATGTCATTTCCAAGTAACTATAAGCCCTATATTGACCAAACTTGCATGGATGATACATCTAAGGATGCACACTACTGGATTTGCTTCGGATGCTGGATCTGAGTTACATTTTCCGGATGAGTGGCCAGGTTAAGGTTTTTGGAGCAGATCTCATTTCCAAGTAACTATAAGGCCTATCTGAACCAAACTTGCATTGATGATGCATCAAGGGACGAACAATCTCAAAACTTGCTTCGGATGCTGGATTTGACTTACATTTTCTGGATGAGTGACTAGTTTTAAGTTTTCAGATAAGTCTATTCCCAAGTAACTATAAGCCCTATCAGACCAAAATTGCATAAATGTTGCATCTAGGGATGCACACTCCTAGATTATTAGTTTAGTGTGGGACTTTACCTTACTTAAAGACAACATTCGTTGAGGTGAGCTCTGTAATCTCTGATTACCTATGTTTTATTTTAGGCCAGACATAATCTTGATGGGAGGATGTATGCAATCAAAAAGATCAAGTTTAAACACTCAAAACCTGAAGTGTGGATGAGGGTATGTTATATTCACAAATAAAAGATTTTTAAAAAAGGGGGATATAGAAAACTTGAATTCTGAAATCTACCTATCAACACTGTTACTGTTATACTCCTATAATTCATTTCCCCAGGTTCTGAGAGAAGTGAAAGCTTTAGCCAATTTACAGCACGGGAACATCGTCGGCTATAATGCTGCCTGGCTGGAATACGCTACAAACTTTGATCCTGAATGTGGTATGTTATCATATTTAGAACAGTGCATATAAAATAAATAAAATTTCAATTTACGAGCATTTTATAGTATAAATTGTATGCATAGCCTTAGTAGAGAGGAAGTGCAGGGAATTAAAATCTCCACATTCTATTTATCCTCAATCTAATTAAAATTAGATGTTCCGAATCCGCTACCGCTTCTCAAACATCTAACAACATCCCATTAGGGGTCACGTCAGAGCGACCTTTCGACTATGAATAAACATAAAAAATTTTGGCCAATCAGATTAAATCTTCTGTATAGGATTCTAAAATTAGTTCCACGGCTACATCTTTACATTATTGATGCTCAGTAGACTGTTTTATGTTGAATTAGAGTAATTTTGGTATAAATTGAACGTATAGTCCGCTAATCTGGCATTCTTACCTGAATAATGCAAACGAAAATGCACAAACTACATGTAAACATCTATATATCCCGCACGTCACATTTATATATAGCACGGTCTTCACCATGCATATTTTGTTTACTACGAAACCCCTCGGGCGTTTAGTTGTGGCAGTAAAAAAAAGAAACGCATGCGAACTATAAGCCAAGAGTTCAGAGATGGCGATTTCATTGGGTAATCGAAAGGTCGCTCTGACGTGACCCCTAATGGGATGTTGTTAGATGTTTGAGAAGCGGTAGCGGATTTGGAACATCTAATTTTAATTAGATTGATTTATCCTAAAACATCATTAAAGGCAATAACCAGTTAGTAGTTTCATTTAATTTATTTACATTTATATGAAACCAACCCTTTTTTTTTTGTTTTTTTCATTAACAATTTTTCATAGTATGTTTACATGTAGGTGTATTTGTGATTTGGTGTTATAACAGATATGATGGAATTAATTGTAGATACAGTAAAACAGGCTTATAGCAAACATGCTTATAATACATTGATGCTTATAGCGAAGTGATTTTCATTCCCCATGAGTTTAAAATGTATTGAACAATTAACGTATACAACGAATTACACTTATAACAAAGCAAAATTGTCTGTCCCTGGCACTTCATTATAAGCGTGTTTTACTGTATGTGTCTAATGCTGAAATTTATCATGTATTCCAAGTACTTGTAAAAGTTATAACGAAAAAAAGTAATAATTTTTTATACAAATTCACAGTGATAAATTGTATGTTACAGGGGATACGGCTTTGTCTTCTCCTGCAGATCTAAGGTACGCTATTTATCTAAAATAATATTACATTTAACAGCATCCAATGAAAAGAGAGAAAATCTGTTGCTATTTACATTTGGATTTTAAAATTCTAATATATGTACAATGAAACTTGTCTAATCTGAATGTTGTGTATTCGAAGTCTTGCCTAATAAGATGAAACATTTCAATTCAATTGTTTGGAAACAACAGTGTCTGGATTAGACAAGTTTTACTGTATTTGCACCTATGTGAGAGTAGAATGGAAATATTGCTTGCAAGTACAGAACTTAATTGATCCGTAGTCTACTTTAGGGCTGGGGCAATATATTAAGATATGGATAATATCGATTCTGTGTGAGGACAATACCCACATTGATACATAAGTAGAAATATCGCAAAAAAAAATTATGTTTTCTTAATTGTTTACTTAACATTTTGGGTTTAATATTTATAATAAATATGCTAAATATCAATATAAATATGAAATACATAGTAATTAACAACACTTATGTAAAATAATTTTGTTTTACAGCAAATATACAACTTTTTAGGTCACCTGAGTCACTCAGGTGACCTATTGCTATCTGTTTTCGTCCGTCGTCGTCTGTCGTCCGTCGTGCGTCGTGTGTTAACATTTGAACATTTTCAGCTTCTTCTCTGAAACCGCTGAACCAATTTCAGCCAATTTTTGCATGTGGCATCTATGTGTGAAGGGGAACAAAATTTGTGAATTTCATGGTCCCTGCCCCCCTGGGGCCTGAGGGGTGGGGCTAAAACCATCAAAATTAATGCAATCTTTAAAAATCTTCTTCTTTGCTCCTGGACATCAAGCAGTCAAACTGTTGACATGATTGTAATAAGCATTGAGCCCTCTACCAAATTTGTGAAATTCATGGCCCCAGGGTCAGGGGTTCTGGTGCTAGGGCGGGGCTATATAGATCATATAGTGAAAGTGCATTATTTCTTTGAAAATCTTCTTCTCTACTCCTGGGTATTATTGAAACAAATTGAATACATAGTTATGATAAGCAAGGGTGACTCTACCAAAATTGTGAAATTCATGGCCCCAGGGTCAGGGGTTCTGGTGCTGGGGGGGGGGGGGGGGGCTCTATAAATCATATAGTGAAAGTGCATTATTTCTTTGAAAATCTTCTTCTCTACTCCTTGGTATTATTGAAACAAATTAAATACATAGTTATGATAAGCAAGAGTGACTCTACCAAAATTGTGAAATTCATAGCCCCAGGGTAAGGGGTTCTGGTGCTGGGGGGGGGGGGGGGGGCTCTATAGATCATATAGTGAAAGTGCATTATTTCTTTGAAAATCTTCTTCTATACTCCTGGGTATTATTTAAACAAATTAAATACATAGTTATGATAAGCAAGAGTAACTCTACCAAAATTGTGAATTTCATGGCCCCTGGGTCAGGGGTTCTGATGTTAGGGCGGGGCTCTATTTATTATATAGTGAAAATGCATTAATGCTTTAAAAATCTTCTTCTCTGCTTCTGGGTATTATTTAAACAAACTAAGTACATTATTATGATAAGCAAGGACACCTCTTCCAAAATTGTGAAAGTCATAGCCCCAGGGACAGGGGTTCTTGTGCTAGGGTGGGGCTATATAGCTCCTACAGTGAAGGTGAATTATTTCTTTGAAAATCTTCTTCTCTGCCCCTGGGTACTATTTAAACAAACTATGTACATTGTTATGATATGCAAGGATGCCTCTTCTAAAATTGTGAATTTCATGGCCCCAGGGTCAAGGGTCCTGGTCAAAAGGTGGGGGGGGGGGGGCTCTATTGATTATATAGTGAAAAATCAAAATTTCTTTGAAAATATTCTTTTCTGCTTCTGGTTAAAAAGCAAAGAAGCTAAGTATATAGTTATGATGAGCAAGAGTGCTTCTTTCAGAGTAGTGAATTGCATGACCCCTGGGTCAGATGTGCTGGTATAAGGGTGGGGCTGTTGATAATGTAGTGAAAATGCATTAATTCTATTAAATAATCCTGTCTGCTCCTTAATGTTAAGCAGTTAAACAAAGTGATAACTTATGATGAGCAAACTTGAAACTTCTGGTCCCAGGGTGAGAGGCTCTGGTGTTTCTCAGTGGTGAAGGGGGGGGGGGGGGGGGGCTCTATTGATAATATAGTGAATCTGTAGTGAAAATGCATTATTTCTTTAAAAATCTTCTCTGCACTTGGGCATATCATTAACAGTTGTAATAAGGTAGGGTATTTTTACCAGATTTTTGAACATATGGACCATTTGGTCAAGTGTTCTGGTCCTAGCCAGGGCTCAATTAATTTGCATTCTACTGAGAGGAGTTATTCCCCTTTGCCATTTACTTTTGATAATTAATCATTGTAAATAATGTACTTGAAAAATTAATAGAATAAGAGAATTATGCAAGAATTTTTATTGTATAATACAAAAAGTATTTTCATAGTTTTAATGATCATGTGGACTTGTAAGTAATAGATAAATAAAAATGAGACAAAAATAACTTGTCTTATTAAATGTTCATCAAAGACCAAGAGAGGCCAATGTAAGAGATTACAACAAGGAATTAAAATAGTACAAAAGCACTGACAGTTTGTTAATATACTGTATGGTGATAGTGATAAATGGGGAACAGATTAGAACCTAATCTATGAACTGTTAATGAATAGTAGACTAATTATTTTGTTGATCCTGATCACCCTATTTTTCTTGCTTTTGGGCAACAAAGCTTCACCTTTCATTTCATTTTAATACTCTATGGATCCTCTAAATTGTTGTATTCTACTCAGGTGACCGTTAAGGCCCTTGGGCCTCTTGTTTGAATAAGTTATTCTTATTTGTGAAGAAACGTTTTGTTCATTTCAATACAAAAAGAGGATTTTAAAACCAAAATATTGCGATACATATCGTATCGTGGCTCAAATATCGTGATACACATTGATACAGAAAAAGTTGTATTGTCTCAGCCCTAGTCTACTTATTTCCTCCAGTCAGAAGGTACGGTACATGTGAACACTTTTCCCATTACAGCTTTCAGCCTAAAGATAAGGAGACGGATGACAGTGTGGTGTTTGCTGCCTCTGGAGCCAGTGGAGCTAGTGATGGCATTAACTTTATAGTACACAACACTGCCTCTGTTTCATCCCCCTACAGGGGCCCCTTTGTGGAGGAGCTGGACCCCAGTGACTCGGGGAGTGTCTGTAAAGCTTGTCTACTGAACAATACGAGTCAGGTGGACACTCAACAGACAGGACTGATAAAAAATCCTCCCAAACACAGCTGTGCCAAGAAATTCTTCGAGTCTGAATTCACAGGGACTTGCTCCTCGGTGCAGGCAACTGAGACTGTAGACAGGGGCAGGGCCTGGGATGTTATTGACACAAATGGACGGTTCTGGAATAGGCAGCTCAAAGTGAAACGAAGTATTAGCTATGATCATATGCCGTGTTGTGATGACACTCATGAGAAATGTCAAAAATTTGAAGTGAGTTATCTATGTTTTATTGTATTTTCTCACAAATATATGTCAGAAAAGAGGTGTTACACTCATGAATATAGCACAGTGAAAGAATATAAAATTATGTTATTTTATTGCTAAGTGTACATTTTTGTTTCAGATAAATGTAAGTTTGTTTATACAAATGGAACTTTGCAGTCTTACATTAAAGGATTGGCTACAGCTGCGAAACCAAAAGTGTACAAATAAGAAGGGTATGTTTGTGTGTGTACATAAACCCTGTCAACTGACACAGGGATTTATCAGTACCTTCTCAGGGGCCGAAATTCGGCCCCATTCCCAATTGAAAATGAGTTCAGTTTTTCCCAATTTGGCAGTGTTTTTTCCCAATTGGTGAACAATGCTTTTATATTTAATTATCTTGGAAAAACACAAGGAAAATTGTCAGATTGTCTGTAATTTTCATATATTTAAGTCATTTAGCTAAACTACAGTCATAACACATGTTTAAAAACACTGTAAAAACATCGCCAACTTTTAATCCGAATTTCCTCCGTTTTTTCTGAAAATGGTGATATTGTGTAATTATATAGATTGATTAAGTTATTTCTACATACTCAATTGATCTACGAATGAATGGTAAGGACTGTAGGCATTATTTCAAATAGAAAAATATATTTTCAATGCATTAATACATATTAAAAGAGGACTTTGAGAAAATATATACTTGCAGGAGGTTTATATTTTCCAGAAACAATTCTGTAATGACCTAAATTGGAATCTCATACACACATTTACTACCCTAAGTTGTATCAACACTTCATACTCATTGAAGTCAATTTTACTTTTATTAGTCTGTTATTCATAATTGATCTTGTATGAAGTTGGATCATATATAATTGTCTGTTTGGCTGCCCAAATTAGAGTTCATGCTGAAATGTTAAATGAATTACGCCTGAATACATGAAATAAGCAACATTTTTAATTTTTCCCAATTTCATCAAAAAGCCGATAATTTTTTCCCAATTCCCCAAAAATGGCGTTTCCCAAAATAGGCTGATAAATCCCTGACTGATCAAAAATGTACAAATAGGATGGGTTTGTTTGTGTGTGTGTGGGGGGGGGGGGGTACATAAACCCTGTCAGCTGATCAGCAGTATTTCTAAATTTTGAATGTTTACTTGTATTTTATTGATATTTAACAGTCCCCTGTATATTTTTGTATACATGTACATGTATGTAAATGTTTCAGATCTACTGATTAATATGTACATGCATATACATGTACAGTATATGTGTAAAAAATAAACAATTCTGGTATTGCTGATTAAGACATGTACATGTATGTACATGTACAGTATACATATAAATAATATATATGTATAGTGTTATCAATGTAAGACATGAATGTTTCAGATCTGCCATATTACTCTGTATACAACATGAAGATATTTAAGCAGATTCTTAAAGGAGTTGAGTTTATCCACAGTAATGGTCTTATTCACAGAGATTTAAAGGTAATTATGTTCCCCAAACGAAGTTTGGGAACATATTGTTTTTACTCTGTTTCTTATTATTATTATTAAGTCTTCCGTTCACAACGGAAGACTTATAGTGATTGTATTGTTTCTTTTTATTATTATTATTATTATTATTATTCCTCCCAAATTTTGTGAGCGCGATTACTCAGAGATGGTTGGATAGATTTTCACAATTTTTCACATGATAGTAGGCTGATATATGAAGTTTATATAAAATTCCGTTTTTTGAAAAATTCACTTCCGGTCCGAAGTTACGGCCGAATTTCCACTTTTTAAATGCACTTTTGTCCGGAATTTTTCTCGGAAACGGTTTGAGGTAAAGATGTGAAATTTACAGGAGTATTAGATCATGACATTCTCTTTGTTTCGAAGTTATTTTCGTGTGTTTCCGGTACTTCCTGTCCGAACCGGAAGTGAACTTGTGTTTGGTCAATTTTCAACTTTTTTGTTTTTTAATATTTTTTCAAGATATTATTATGTATAACAGAGGTTATTCTACAAATATTAAATATATAATTTGTTTTAAAATTGGATTGCGCATTTTCTAGATTTTTGGTACCGTCATTTTCCCCATTTACCTAGTGTGTAAACAATGGGCAAAGAAAGATAACTCTGACTTGTAAGTGAAAATAGAACTTTCGAGATAAAGGCGGAAATAGTATCGATGACGTAAGAGACATATACACTCTCCATATCAAAATATTTAGACGTTCCATATTCACTCTTCTAAATATAAGAGTACGTTGGTTACCACTTCCAATGCATGTATAGTTTAAAGTTGCCAGTGTAGTGTAAGTCTGTATTGACAGTTAATTTATTTACACATGAATATATCTAAAAAAAAAAATAATAATATATATGCTAGGTACCTAATTCAAGTAAATATATTATAAGCACTGAGTATACATTTATAGTGATGGACAGGAATGCAGTTTTATCTATCTCGTATAGTAAGTTCAGAATACGATAGTTATAAGCCTTCTATAATGCAGACGATTTATTATTCTCTATGATTTGAATGCGAAATTATCCCGATTTCCGAGTTTTATTTTCGATATTAAAAAAAATATTACATACACTCAAAAAGGAATTGAGCGATAGAAAATTGTAATACAGTACTGTTTTAAAGCCTTTATAAATAAATTGATATCTGCCACTTAAAAGAAAGAAAATCAATCTGTAGATTAGATTTTGTTATTACATGTAAATTTGATAAAAAGTTAAATTATTTATGACACATGATCTATATTCTATATACCCAAGGAATTATAAAAGATGTGAAAAGACGATTCTTGGGCATGGATTCTTGTGAAATACTCAAAGAGTTAAAAAAAAATATGTGAAAACGCGATTCTGTGTGAAATAATGCTACGCTATATGTTTCTTTTGAAAAAAAAACATGAAAAAAAATTGCACAGGTCTGTTGATATGTGGGATAAGTATACCTGAATGAACACAATTTTATGCAATGATATATAATTATGTACATGCAACTGACGTCCGTACTTTTCCTTATAATTCATAAAACATAAAATTATCTAATTCCTTTGAAGACTCCCCCCACCCCCCGTCTTGATTAATATTTGGAGACGTTCGTGCAGCTAGGCATTTGAATTATATATTCGTTTTAGATTTAAATCTGTAACATGTGAATATAATTACCATTTACATGTATACAGAATTTCATATTCTATAATGGTAGATTTGTCATTATGAAATGTTCAATTTACGTCTGAGAGAGAGAGGGGGGAGAGAGAGAGATTCCCTCTTAATCCCGATCCTCCTATCCATTTACATAGAGCAAAAATTAGTTCTATATCGGTCACACCCATTCTTAATTAAATGTTTTCTGATTTCATAGTCAGTCATGGTCACATCCTGTATATTTTTCAGCTTAAAAAGTATCACACGAAGTGCACCTGTGTTGACCTGTCAATCAAAATCACTTGACGCTGTATGCACTGCAGTTAAGTAGCCTGAGTTCGAAATGATCTTGAAGTATGATCTTAAGTAAATCTGATGCAACAAACTTGTGAAAAAATAGAATAAAATAAAAAATAAAATATCTCGGTATTATGAACTTCGATTGTGGGACGTGGAGACCGGTCCTTTGGATGAGATCGTATAAATCGAGGTCCCTTGTCGCAGAAGGTGCTGGCATAAAAAAGATTCCCCTCTGCTCAATTGCGATAAGTGCCAAAGTATGGGACAAAAATTTGCAGTCTCCACCGGCGAGTGGTGGCGTCTCCATGTGAGTGAAAAATTCTGGAGAGGGACGTTAAACAACATACGTATAATCAATCAATCGATTGCTGAAGAATTACTGTAATTGAATAATCTGTCTTATAGGTCTGCTGTCAAATCTTGATATTATAACTTTACAAAACTCAGATACTTTAGGTTAATGTGATACTAACTTAATTCATTATATTTTTTTATAACACCATACACAATTATGCCAAAACATACACACAGTGAAGTTTATGATAGTACGGTGTTCGTCTGTTTGTTTGTCTTAGAAATGATTGCAAACAATTTTTTTTAATTGCTAATGATATATTATGTATATCTCTTATAGGTGCCAAATGCATTATACAAGATTGATAATGAAAATCAAAGTACCTTAAGTACTGAAAGGACTTTTTTTCCAGTTATTTTTTTCTTTTACAGTAAATATGATATGTATGTTTTTTACACAGAAAAAAGCAAATTCTTACAGATTTAGAAGAACGGAAGACTTTTTTGTTGCCATGGCAACAAGAGTCTAGTTATTATTATTTTTCTTCCTGGGTACTTTTTTGTCCGTGAGTGATCTCCAAAACTATACATCCGATTGAGTTGAAACCTTTTTAGGGTTAATAGGAATGTTATGTAGATTTGCGGAACGAAGGTCATTTTGCGCGCACGTGCATGCACGTGCGTGCGCGTGCAATGAGTAAAATGACCAATATACTTGATATAGCCATAACTTTTATATCTTTTGATGAAATACTTTGATACTCAGAATATAAGGATATATTAATAGTGTAGACATGATGACATGGTCAGAATGCACATGCATGCACGTGCGCGCATGCGCATTGATTAAAATAACCAATACAATTGATATAGACTTAACTTGTATATTTTTTGATGAATTGCTTTGACACTCAGAATATAAATATATATTAGAAGTGTAGACAAGAAGACTTGATCAGCGCACACATGCATGCACGTGCGTGCATGTGCGTGCGCGTGCAATGAGTAAAATGACAAATATACTTGATATAGCCATAACTTTCAACTCTTTTGATGAAATGCTTTGATACTCAGGATATCAGGATATATTAATAGTGTAGACAAGATGACATGGTCAAAATGCACATTCATGCACGTGTGCGCATGCGCAATGATTGAAATAACCTATACGAATGATATAGACTTAACTTGTGTATTTTTAGATGAATTGCTTTGAAACTCAGAATATAAATATATATTAGAAGTATAGACAAGATGACATGATCAGCGCGCACATGCATGCATTTGCATGCACGTGCGTGCGCGTGCAATGAGTAAAATCACCAATATACTTGATATAGCCATAACTTTTACATTTTTTGATGTTATGCTTTGATATTCAGAATATATAGACATATTATAGATGTAGACAAGACGACATTGTCAACATGCATATGCATGCACGTGCGCGCGCATGCAATGCTTAAATGACTAATATACTTGATATAGCTATAACTTTTATACTTTTTGATGAAATGATTTGATACCCGAAATATGTAGATATATTTATAGTGTTGACAAGATGACACGGTCATCATGGACATGCATGCACGTGCGCGCGCGTGCAATGCGTAAAATGACAGATATACTTAATATAGCGGATTTTTTTTTCATCTTTTAATGAAATTTGAATATAAAGATGTATTAAAAGTGTAGACAAGTTGACATGGTCATTTTGTACATGCATGCCCGTCCGCGCGTGTGTAATGCGTAAAAAAACCCAATATACTTGAGTGCCTTATTTAATGAAGCTTACAGGGAATAATACACCAAAAGGAAGTTGGGGAGCGTTTGGGGAACATCTGTAACGGTCCCCGTTACAATTAATACTAGTTTGTATGTGTCTTAGCTGCAGAACTGTAGCTCTCTGGTTGAGAAAATTTGGTCTTATTCACAGAGATTTAAAGGTAATTTGTATGTGTCTTAGCTGCAGAACTGTAGCTCTCTGGTTGAGAAAATTTGGACAGATAAACCAGAGAGCTACAGATCCAAGCGTTGTAAAACCTTCAATTTACGTCGCCGTTTTTTTGTCGCTCGCTTCAGGTATTATTTCTTGTATTTTATGCATTCCCCAGCTTCAAACATTGATCATAATTTTACTCCTATTCCCAATTCCTAGTACATGTCTCAAACAAAATTCTTCTAAGAAGTTTTCCAAATTGATTATTTCAATAAACATTTAAATTTTCCAAGAAACACTCAAAGCTAGTAATAATACACAACAGTAGTTTAGAATACTGTATGGGTGGTCATCATGGTGGTTATAGCATTGATTCTTATGATAATAGCCAAACTTTCAATTATCAATAAAATGATTCTCGATATTTAGATTTAACAAAATTAAAAGTGCTAGTTTTTTGACAAACTTTTTTTTTTTTTTTTAAATGAAATCAGCCAATACCATGCCCATGTTATGCATAGCAAAAACTCAGATTTTTAATTTTAAGAAAAATAAACATTATTTGTTAACATGTCAAGTCTCATATAACATTTCCACAGCCCAGAAACATTTTCCTGCATGAACCAGAGCTACATGTAAAGATAGGAGACTTTGGACTTGCCAAAGATGACCTTGTGAAAGGATCTGATGACGTTCTGTTAACCCCATCTCCTGTTGATTTATATGGTAAATAAAATTGTCTACGAGGGTACAGTTTTTAATGAATTTATGGATTTTATTCAGTGCGATACTTACTGGATGTGAAGTTTATAAAAGATTAATCAGAAAAGTGTTTAAAAAGATGTAATTTTTTCAATATTTAAATAAAGAATCATGATGAAAATTTTGTTTTATTTTAATGAATGTTTCAAAAGTCATTTGAAATTTTGACTGAAATCTCTTCTCAGGTTATGGTCTTGAGACCTGATATCAATTTATTTACTTTCAGTTTATATGTTTAGATGCAATTTACATGCCAATAATATTTTTTAAATGATTCAGTTGTGATATTGTTACATTTAGATGAGTTTGTATGGGAGAAACATACATCAGGGGTGGGGACTTCCACATATGCAGCCCCCGAACAGCTGGAGGGGACTCTGTATAACTATAAGGTAATCAGACTTTTATGATTGTTGTTGCTAATTTATCACATCTCCTTTATTCATACACCTGTGTGACACCTGTATGAAATGAGAAATGAGTCTCTGTTTCCCTCTTTCAGAGTGATGTGTACAGCTTAGGTGTTATACTGTTTGAAATGTTCAACACTTTTCAAACAGAAATGGAGAAATTCCATTGTATGGATCAGCTCAGGAAAAACGGGGAACTAGATGAAGACTTTCTGAAGGAATGGCCCCTTCATGTAAGTCATTTTAATTTTGGGGAAGAAATTTCACAATTTTACTTTATTTTAGTCTTGAGGAAAGAAAATTATACTGTATGTTTTTTAAAAAAAGGGAAGGTAACAACATGTAATTGAGAAGGAAAGATGGTCTACAATATCAAATATACATGGACATTACTTTCTATTTAAGGCTAGTTTTGTTAAGAGAATGACCTCCCTTCATCCTAATGAACGACCTTCTGTCAGAGAGATATTGGACAGTGAATTGTTCCTCACTAAAGATCAGGTAACTCCTTGATACAAAAATAAAAGTACAATGTAGATACTTTTAGCCCACATACATGCATCTTAAAAATTCTTTTAAGGGGGCCAACTGCAGTTTTCATTGTGCAATACTGGGTAAATAAAGTAGATACGCACTTTTAAGGCAATTATTTCATAAAAAATTATCAAAATAAACAAAGTTAAGAAATCACAAGTAAAAAAAAATTAATTACATCTTTTAAGAATTGACAGTTTTAATGATATTTAAACTGATAGGTAGTTGGACAACATTATAGTGTGTTTATGACATTATGATAAACTGAAGTTCTCTTAGAGGGGGTCATAAAAAGTGTTATAAAAGTCAGTATAAAACATGTGCTCTTGAAATTTTAAAAATGGGAATTTGAAAATCGTGCAATTACTTTTTGTTATTTTCTGGGCAAATCTCTAGTATCTGTCATATTTTGTAGTACTCCATATATTAAACAGGAATTTTTTTCGATATTTCACATTATGAGATGCCCCCTCTGTAAACCAGACAGTGGAATTCAGTGTTTCTTGCATATACATGGATTGTACAGTATAGCATTTCTCATCACATATTATAATTTGAGCAGTCTTTTATAGTATTTTTATAATTTGCTTTGAAGTGCAAAAAAAGCATTTCCCCAAACATTCCTATAGAAAATGTAACTGTGTTTTGAGATGTCCCTAAAAATACATATAGGATAGGTTTTGCAAAACTCTTGAAATCATATAACCTTACAAAATGAACAGCAAGACTATTCTCAAAACTTTGGAGGACAAATGAAATTTTTGTCTGATCCTTATATAAAATAAAAATTGTTAAGATGTTGTTTGGTATGAAATCAAATTCAATGCAGAGAAATGAGAAGGGATGTTCAAAGTCTGTGATGGAGTAAAAAGGTCTAGGACTTACTTGTTATCGATTGATATATAAATGCATAAGTGCATTTTGATAAGCTAAGAATTTCATAGTTCATCTAATCAATGCCTTCTATATTAGAACCATTTAACATTTTAAAATACAGCCAAACTTTGTTATGTTACAAGTTTATGGAAATATTGACTGTTAGATGTGAAGACCATGTAATATTTATTGAGAAAAATGTATGATATTGCTTCACCGAGTTCTACTGTTTGATCTTGTATTTCCAGGTAATTCAGAATCTCAGGCAAACTCTGAAGGACAAAGATGAAGAAATTCGGAAATTAAAAGCAATGTTAGAAGAACGAGATAAAAAATTTGACAGACTGGAAAAAGACTTTGGAAAAGTATCAAATATTAAACTAGATCTGTGCGACAAGGAAAATGTGATGGTCTGAGTGACATTTAGCTGGTAAAGTTACTATAGCGCAAACTACCGGTAATGACTATTATTGATTTAAAGTTATTGGTATGAATGACCGAAAGTGCCCAGGAGTTAATAAGGACAC
The DNA here is from genome assembly GCF_033153115.1 of Saccostrea echinata. Taxonomy (NCBI): domain Eukaryota; kingdom Metazoa; phylum Mollusca; class Bivalvia; order Ostreida; family Ostreidae; genus Saccostrea; species Saccostrea echinata. Next base: position 64,785,547 of record NW_026889803.1, read on the forward strand.
TAAAAATTGAATAATTAGAAATTTATTGTGAGTGACAGTGTCTGGAAGAGTTCCCATTATTCAATGAATGTCTGTCCTTTGTGAATGGTTTTGGAGAGTTTAGTAATTTTGAATTTTTGTTGTTGAACTATATACAACATGTTAATAAAAGTTTTTTTTGACATTTAATTTGTTTGAGTTTTTGATGATTATATTCAGCAAGCCTAACTTTTGACCTCTGACATGTAGATGCTCCGAACTAAGTTTTGCTGTAGACAGCACAATATTCTTTGTAACAGGAAAAGTGGAAATTTAGGTTAGAGTAATCGCTGCATACCTAGGCAGGTGCTCTGATGTTATCTACCCAGGCGTATATGCATGGTCAATTTAGCTCAAACCATTACACTTTCAAAGCCTGCTCATGGCACCAACTGAGCAGGAAAGGAGAAAATCTATGGCTGGACCAGAAATCAAACCAAGGACCACTGCATACCTAGGCAGGTGCTCTAATCTTAGCTACCCAGGCAAATGTATATATTGTCAGTTTAGGACAAACCAATTCACTCTCAAATCCTGGTCATGGCATCAAATGTAACAGGAAAGGAGAAAATTTATGGCTGGATAGGGAATCAAACCTAGGGCCCCTGCATAACTAGTCTGGTGTTCTAACCACTGAGCTATCTAGGCTGATATCCACAGTACATATAGTCCAAACCATTACAATCTATTTGAAAGAAAAAGCAAGATTCTATTGATATGTGTGTAACTGCCATGGTTTTTACTTGGTCATGATAAGAACTGAAAAAAAGATCCTATGAAAAAAATCATGAATGGCTTTAACATGAGACATGATATCAAGTCATAAATTCTGTGATTTGGAAGTTATTTTTATTTTCAGGCTCTTGGAGAAGCTTTTTCTCGAGTTTTGTTAAATTTAAAACAAACCTTTTTGTATCTTAGCAAATTTTTTTGGGTGAGGAGGGAGGGGTGTATAAGAGTTGTAATTTCTGTCCTCTCAGAGATCCCATTTCATTTCTGGGTACATGTAAATATACATGTATCTAATGAAGCAAATTTATTCAATAGGGCAACATCAGGAGACCAATACTTTGTATTGGACTTGATAATGACCTTAGATCTGTAATCACTCCAAGTTAAGGTTATTTGAATAGGCCAGGGATCAAAATAGAAGTTTTGCTAAGGCCTTAACTTTCATACCTGTGCAGAGATAGCGAAAGCTTCATTTACAAAGAGTTCCCCACATAAGGTTGTGTCAAGACTCCAAGCCAAAATTAAGGCAAGGCCAAAGGAACAAGATGTGTTTGTGAAACACTGATGCCCCTGTATGGCAACTTATAGCAAAGGCTAAACTTTCTCAAATGCAAATCAAATATGTTGGTACCCAAAGTAAGGTCTTGTCTCGAGGAATATACCTGTGAAATATGAAAGCTCTAGCAGCAACCATTGAAGAGATATAGAAAAGGTTCAAGTTTTTCAAAAGTAAGTCAAACATCAAGGTCAAAGTCAAATGGTAAAAATTAATGGACCTAAGGAAAGGCCTTCTCACAAGAAATATACAGGTGAAATAGGAAAACTGAAGCACCAATCATTCAAAAGTTATGACCAAGGTTTAAGTTTTTTAAAAGTAGGTCAAACTCCAAGGTCAAGGTCAAAGGGTCAAAGTTGTTGGTATCCAAAGGAAGGTCTTGTCAAAAGGATTACATATGTGAAGCATGAAAGGTCTAGCACCAATTGTTCAAAAGTTATGACCAAGGTTAAAGTTTTTCAAAAGAAGGTCAAACTCCAAGTCAAGGTCAAAGGGTCAAAGTTGTTGGTATCCAAAGGAAGGTCTTACAACAAGCATTACATATGTGAAGTATGAAAGGCCTAGCACCAACGGTTCAAAAGTTATGGCCAAGATTAAAGTTTTCCAAAAGTGGTATAGATTCAAGTTTGTTCAAACCATGACCCCTGGGGGTAGGGTGGGGCCACAATGGACGTTCAAAGTAGGATATAGGAAAAATCTTCAAAAATCTTCTTCTCAAGAACAGCAAAACCATGTTGGTCATATTTATATGGAAGCATCTGCAGGAGGTGAAGATTTCAGTTTGTTCAAATTATGACCCCCGGGTTAGGGTGGGGCCACAATGGACAATCAAAGTTTTTCATAGGAATATATAGGAAAAATCTTGAAAAATCTTTTTCTTGAGAACAGCAAAGCAATGATTGGTCAAATTTATGTGAAAGTATCCTCAGGTGGTGTAGATTCAAGTTTGTTGAAATCATGACCCCCTGGGGTAGGGTGGAGCCACAATGGACGATCAAAGTTTTACATAGAAGTATATAGGAAAACTTTTTAAAAAATCTTCTTCTCATGAAGCACTGGGTCAGGAAAGATGAAACTCATGTGGAGTTATCCTCAGGTAGTGTAGATTTAAGTTTGTTCAAATCATGATCCCCAGGGGTAGGGTGGGGCTGCAATGGACAAAAGTTTTATAAAGGAATCTTTGGAAAAATCTTTAAAAATCTTCTTCTCAAGAACAGCAAAGCTATGATTGGTCATAATTATGTGAAAGTATCCTCAGGTGGTGTAGATTCAAGTTTGTTCAAATCATGACCCCCAGTGGTAGGGTAGGGTGGGGCCACAATGAAAGTTCAAACTTGTAGGTAAAAACGTCACAGTCAAAAAAATTATGTAAGCATTCTTAGTTAGTGTAGATTAAATTTTGTTCAATTTGTAACCCCCCCCCCCCCCCCACTCCCTTTTAGGGGTAGGTCGAGACCACTTATGCATTAAAGATTTTGAATACTAAACTGATTTTTGCTTTTTTCCTAGCCACAGTGCTCAGGTGAGATATGTGGCCCCTGGGCCTCTTGTTTAGCTCTCCTGAGCTGAAAGCTCAAGTGAGCTAGCTTTTCTGATCACAATTTGTCTGTAGTCCGTCTGTCCATCTTTATGTAAACTTTTCACATTTTAGACTTCTCCAGAACCACTGGGCCAATTTCAACCAAACTTGCCACAAAGCATCCATGGGTAAAGGGGGTTCAAGTTTAATCAAATGAAGGGCCACGCCCTCTTCCAAGGGGAGATAATTAAGGATTGGTGAACTTTTAAAATCTTCTCAAGAACCATTGGACCAAAAAAGTTGAAACTTATGTGAAACCTTCATTAAATAGTGTAGATTCAAGAGGCTACAAAGGGTGATCAAAGTTTTACATAAGAATATATATAGGTAAAAATCTTCTTCTCAAGAACAACAAAGCCACAATTAGTCATATTGATATGGAGTCATCCTCAGGTTGTGTAGATTCAAATTTGTTCAAATCATGACCCCTGAGGGTAGGGTGGGGCCACAATGGGGGATCAGAGTTTTACTTAGGAATATATTGGAAAAATCTTTTAAAATCTTCTTCTCAAGAACAACAAAGCCAAGATTAGTCATATTGATATGGAAGCATCCTCAGGTAGTGTAGATTCAAATTTGTTCAAATCATGACCCCCCCCCCCCCCCCCCCCCCCCCCCCCCGATTAGTGTGGCAGACATCTTTAAAATTCTATTTTCAAGAATAGCAAAGCCATGATTAGTTATATGACTAGAGAAGCATCCTGAGAAAGTTGAGATTCAATTTCATTCAAAACATGGCACCTGGGGGTAGGGTATGCCTAGAACAGTTGATCAACGCTTTACATATGAATATATAGGAGAAGAAATCTGCTGACTAAGAACAGCAGGGCCATATTGACTCAGGTGAGCGTTGTGGCCCATGGACCTCTTGTTCAAAAGGGCAGTTACAATTGGCAAGCACAATGCCATTTTTCTCAAATCAATTCTGATTATTAATAATGAGTGATACGTATTAATAGTGAAACAGGAATTGTTTACTTCTGCAAAGTATACTATGACAGGAAAATTTTTAGGGTCGGCTCATATAATTTAGGGTCAGTTGGGGAACCAGAAACACAAAACTTATTTTTCTAGGCCTACCAAGTCCACAAACATGCACTGCAGATTAAAGAATACAAGATTCTAAATAGCACTGTGCAGTACTTTTAATGAAAAACATGCACTGTACATTGTTTCATCTCTTTGTATCTCTTTCTTTAATAATTTCCTGGTTTTCATCATCTGACCATTCATCTTCTAACAGATCTATTTCATCTCCATTATCATCAACACTTTCATCTGTTATAAACCTTTGCATGTCTCTCACTCTTAGAGGACTGTGCATTGCTGATGACCCTAATTTTTTTGGAATACCAAGCCTATTGAGTTTTGGACTTTTGCTTTGTTCTGTATACATCTGTAGATTATCTTTTTCATCATTATTTAATAGTTCAGAATTAATCCTTTCATCATGATGGTTTCTATTTTGTTCCTTTTCACATTTAGTACTTTTGGCCCTTGTGATACTAAGTTCATCATCCTCATCATCAAAATCTTCATCATCATCATCTGACCACTCATCTTCAAGAAAATCTGGTTCCTCATACCTATCAACATTTTTGTCCTTAACGTCATCAGACAAATTTCTCTGCATTTCATTCACTCTCTGAGGAAGCCCAGTTGCTGACGCAGTGAAGATGTCTCGTCTGTCTTTCTCCTGTTGCTGTAATTCTCCTCGCCTGTCTTTCTCCTGTTGCTGTAATTCTCCACTATAAATTCTTTCTTTGCTCTCTTTCATAGATTTTTTCTCCCTCTTCCTCAGACCTGCCTGAAGCTTTTGTTTAGAATCCTGAATTGACTCCATTAATAGGGTGTGATCTAAACCATAAATGTCATCACGAAATGATTTTTCTACATATTCTTTCATTTGTCCAGGATCTCTTTCCTCCGAAATTTCCCGTAGCTTCTCCAGTATTTTGGGAGAGGCCTGCAGAATTGGTACACCATGGTAAGCAGTAGCCTGAGGATATTTCTGGGGTTCATAATCTGGACCATAGTCTGCTATTGATAGCATCTTATCAATATATTCCAGATAGGAGGTTTTTAATTGTGATTTGTCCCACACAAACTGAATATTGGGAATATGTCCAGAGATTTTTCTTCCTATTAGTAAAGATCTAAAAAAAAAAATCCAAAATGATTATTAGAACAGGATAACTGTTGTGTTGGTTAAGAATCACACTCCATTCATTTCCACATTTCAATGTAATTACCCCCCCCCCCCAAAAAAAATTAAATATGACTTTAGACCCTCCTCCCTTCTTGTTTTAAATGGTAAAGTGGACCGCTAAGAATTTCCTTTGCACAAGATAGGAAAGTGTGTCCAAGGTGAGATAGCATGATATAGAATCACTGGCCTTGACTCAAATTTTCTCCATTATTTTTGCAGAGTTTAGTTTGTTTGTTCTTTCTTTCTGGATTCATATACATGTACATTGATTTAGAGTAAATGATGTCAAAAAATTGAATTTTTGATTTACCGCATTTTCTTTGCCTTCGAGTTGAGAAGATTTCTGACCACCTCTCTCTTTTCGACGTCATCAGATTTTGTCTGCCAGTAGATGTTCATTGAACTCATCTCAGGACTCCAAACAACCTGCAAAACACCCAAGTAATGTAACTCTCACCTTTCAGTCCTGCTCGGATTCATTTTGTGATACTCAGTGTGGTCATACTGTAAACTAACTTTTATTTGTGAGCAAGAAATATCCGCAAGTTTCGCGACCTTTTTTAACTTGCGAATATTTATTGTTGTGAACCAATTATTCACCTATGTATTTATGTAGAATGTTGCCTCAGTCGCGAAAATTAGTAGTAGCAGATGGATTCTAATCTGAAGAATCACGAAGAAAAGATATTGCAAATATTAATTGATTTACAGTATTCTGTCAATTGGCCAATATTTTCTTGGTGAAAATATAGGTATTAGCCCTAGTGGAAACTAAGCATTGGTAGTTTAAAGATTAAAACAATCCAAAGATATTTAAATTTGTATTTACTAATGATACTGTAATATATGTATAATGAAGTCAAACATACATACATCAGAAATACTGACGCCGAGGGTTGGAATTTCTGGGTCTAGATCACCACTGTCTATAATGTCCACCACAGTCCCGTGTACGACCTGACTCACTCGGAAAGAGCGATGTTTGCTTCCCTCAGACACATACTTCTTAGCTGTTGTAATGTTATTCTAGGAATAATTCAGAGGATATGATGAAACTAAAAATATCTATAAATGTACCAATGTTTTGACCATTTGACATGGGACACTTACTCCTCCTAGGCACCTAATCCAACTCTGGAATTTCTGGGGTTCCCTTGTTTTATGCCACGTTCACAAATTTTTATTGTTTGTAGGTTTTTTTTTTCAGAGTAATCACTGTGCATTATCTTCACCTTTTTCATTTTCAATACAATGTTTTTATTTGATAATTTAGGAAAAAAAATACTGCACATACATACTAATCAAGTAGAGTACATGCTCAAATTTCTTTTTGAGGTAATTTAAAAAATCTTTCATAAAAATACTGTAGAAGTGGAATTTTTAGCGAGACACAAATTTAGCGATTTATCCCAAAACAATTGGTATGCATTTTTAACAAGAAGTAATTTTAGCGATTTTATAATGTCAAGAAAGATAGCTGTTACAGCCGATAGGGTATAAATTGTTAGCAATATTCAATTTTAGTGATCTCAAAACCCTTGCTAATAATGCCAATTTCAACTTGTATCCTCGCTAAAAATTCTGCTTATATATATACAGCCCTCACATCATATCAAAGGCTACCACTTCTTAATTACAAAGGTCAAGTAACATTGCTCCAACTCATTTCAGAGTCAGTTACAACTCTATTGAAAACATCTCTTTCTTATATTTTAGGCCATCTTTAAAATATTGTTTGTTTGCCCTCTCCCCACTGACTGGGTAAAAATTTCCCAACTCGAAACTTTTTTAACCTCCAGGAAACGATATTTTTTTATTCCTGAATTTTCTCATCTTGTCAAATGTATGTTGAAATTTTCTAGAAAAAATTTTACGGCTACCTACTGACCCAATTTTTTAATCTTGAGATAGGAGAGGACAAGCAAACATTTTAAAGTTGGCCTTATTTAGGTCTATCATTAAAGAGAATACCAGAATAGATCATCCACAACATGTATATTTGTTTAACTACCAATGATGTGGTCAAGGTTACAGGATAAACTCCAATGGTGGTACAGGCAACCACATCATCAAATCCTGCTTTTATCTACGTTTAAATTAGATGAGTTGATCATATGAGTTCATCTTCAACAGGAAAAAAAATTCTACACTAATCTCAAGGTCAAAGGTCAAGGCCAGGGTCAACTCAATGGTAATACAGTAAAACACGATTATAGCAAAAACCGTGTGTTACTGTATTACCATTGAGTTGACCCTGGCCTCGACCTTTGACCTTGAGATTGATGTAGAATGAATTGACACTTACAGCAAAGTGATTTTTAATCCTTGTGGTTTAAAATGTATTGTTATCTTAACGGATATAACAAATTACGTTTATAATGAATCAAAATTGCACGTCCCTGGCACTTCGCTATTTATAAGCGTGTTTTACTGTATTTGACATATGTATTATTCGTGCAAGTATGGCTCAGGTAAGGCTTGTACATAGATAGAAAAATGACCTGCTCCAAAAACTTCACTTGATGTGAGCTGAAAAAAAAAATTGAATGAATCCAGAGACATAAGTGATAGCTATGTCTCTGATGAATCCTATTTTAATATTTTTTACAAAGAACTTACCCCTGTGAGTTTAAATGGCCTCTTTCGCCTATTAAAAATAAAAAAAAATAATACATTTATATTCGTTATAAAAAATTACATGCACTTATATATAAAATTGCATATATTACTTCAAAACATTATTTTTTTTTTTATTGATTTCATGATTTATATTAATGATGAAAACGTGAACAAATTCTTATTCTCCCTAAGGAAGCGCAAAATGTGCATAGAATTTCGCTAACTTTTTCTTGCTTCCGTCTAAGAGTTTTTGTAGATACTTGGAAGTTGAGCCATGTCGTTGAATCACTTGAGACGACTGGAATATCAGTAGTCCTAACCTTTTTGAAGTTCTTCCCCACATGTTAATCACGAATAAAAACAGTCGGGCTCGCTACACACAATTTCTATTTTCGATTTCACCACCAGGCAACATCCGGTTTTGGACTGAATTTCCTCAAGTGCAATATGTCAAGTAGAGCGTTGAGAAAATTACATGGGAATCAGGACTTGGACGTACTAGAAAATGGTAAAAGTACCGATGACGAGGAAGAAGATGTAGACAGTGAAAAAAGAAGATCTACCAAGAAGAATCGAAAGCCACAGAACCCGTTTCTCTTGGTACATGATTTTTTTTCTGTGTTCAGGCAGGGACCTATATATCCCTGGTTCAGGGTTCAGGGCTTGGGTGTTTACTGTCTTTACACCTATCAACAACACGTAATTTGAGAACTCGGAGTCCAGATAACGCACTTCTCACTGCTGTGGTCCGAGTTTGATCCCTTTAAGGTGGTCGTCCACTCTATCACATAGTTTTTCTCCAGGTACTCTGATTTTCTCCCACAGAAATTATCCACTTGCGCTAACATCCATGCAACAAAGGACCCATTTGAAATAAGTTCTGAGCTTTCATTGGCTATCCTTAGTATCATATTATACATGTACCCATTTCATAACTGTTTTATTATACCGAAACAATCCAAAGGAGATTTAATATTAAACCAGATACTCAGACACTTTTTACACAATATAGAGGCATTCAAATAAACACAAATACATTTTATATTGAGGAAAATAATAACATAGTTTTTAAAAAAAAAAAAGAAGCAATTTTACTGATATTTTAGGGAATTATCCTGCTCGTCATTTAGCTGTTATTTCCAGAATGATTTTGACATTGCATGTCAAAATGTTTTGATGTCATAGTTACATTGCTAATAATATTACATCACAGACTCATGAATCCTTGAACGCTCCACCCATGGAGCATTTTATTTAGTTAATAAAAACATTAATGAATATTAATGAGGGAGTAGTCCCAGGGAGTAGCTCTGATTTTACAGGGAGTCAGTCCTCAGATGGGGGAAGTAGTGCCTTCCCAGGGAAATAGACAGTTCTATGGTATTGATTTTATACAGAGTAATAACAGTAGAGGTATAATAAATTGTATTTAATTCTATAAAATACAGATGAAAAAATAATTCCAAGTACAAGGCTTATGAAAAATATTTTAAAAGACTCCATATATTTACTTTTGCTATGTTGTGTTTATACATGAGAATTTAATTTATAAAAGTCAAGGCACAATAAAACAAGTGAAAGTGAATCTAGACAAGAGAAATTGGCGCACTAGCTGCTATTAATGTACATTTCTCAACAAGAAGGTACACCTACAAAGCTCTTAATCATACTAAGAGTTTAATATGATGTTCAATGTTTTTTATTACCTCAGTTAGGAGAAGAGGAGGAAGAAGATGATAATGAAGAAAATGTTGAGGAAAATACACCTCAAGAACAGGTGTTCAAATCTGAAACAGGTGTAAACAGGAAGAAGAAGAAGAAAAAGAAGAAGAAAAAGAAATCGGCTGAAAAAGATATTGACAATGAGGTGAAATTATAGCTACACTGTATTATGATGACATTTTCAGGAAAATTATTGCAATGTTTTCTTAAATAACATGAACCATTCGGATGAACAAATGTTTGAAGTTTTTCATGTTTACATTCATCTTATCAGATAATATTATATTATTTATTTATAATATATACAAAGCATATGAAGATTTTAGTTATCTACAACTATAATATTTTCCAGTGCACTTCTCTCATGAATGACATTCTTATAGTACATGGTGTATGACTTTAAAAAAAGGAAAGAAATTTTTGTTGAAATACTGGTGATAATTTAGGATTTGTGTTTTGTGAATAGGATGACGAAATTGAAGCCAGTATCAAAGAGGTCAATCGCATTCTGGAAAACTCTGGTCTTGGAGCAGAATCTATTACAAAAGCAGACAATGTCAATGACTCCAACAAGGCTCTTCTCACAGTGGAACACAAGTCAGCATTTATTTCATAATTAGTGCCTCATGTCAATAAGATCAGATTATATGAAAAGTCATAATAAAAGCCATAATAAACAAATCTTTCATACCGAAGAGATATGAATATTGATTTTCTCAATTGATTGCAGAAATTTGAATCCAGATAATGAGCTAAAGAGGATATTTGGATCTCGAGTCATCCAAGCTGAAACATCGTAAGCTTATATATGTCAAATGTCCAAAGCTTTTAATATTTCAGAGCAACGACATAACTGGCCTTTTGTTAGCCCAGGAACATCTTAAAAGCTTTTCCTTATTTACATAGAAAATCTACCATTTCAAACACTTAAGTTGAATTTTGAAAAATATAATCGTATTCCTTTCTGATCTAGAAGGAGAAGACAGAGAAATATGCCAATGCGTCGACGGGCAAGTTGGTTAGCCACACCTAAAGATACCTGGCCTCACATAGGAAAAACAGGTACTAACTTTCTGCTATTTCATTATTTACACACCTTTATTCTCTAGATTTCAGAACAAACAAAATTCTATTATTTTATTATCCAGAACAGATGATAATGCTAATCCTTATTACAGTAAAACTCGGTTATAGCGAAGTCCTGGGGACCTGTGAATTTAATTTGCTATATCCGTAATTCGTTATATCCGTATAACAAATTCGTATAACTATACATAGCGAATTCGTAATATACATGTTTTCCTTCAAGTATAACTACCGAATATGTTAGGGAAGCAATTATTACAAAACATACCTTGGATAACTATGGTTTTTTTATGAATTGAATTTTATATACAAATACTTACTGAAAATAAAGTCAATTCAATTTATCAAATTTTAAGATCTATAAAAATTCATTATAAAAGAAGCAAATTTCATTAATTTAAACCTCTGCGGGACTCTAAATCAGTTCCCTATATCCGTAAATTCGTTATATCAGAGTTGGTTATAACCGTAAAATTTTACAAAGAATTGTTAAGAATTTTGCCAGGGACCCCGGAAAACTTCGTTATATCCGTGAATTCACTACATCCGTGTTCGTACTAAACGAGTTTTACTGTACTGACAAAAGGTGGTTGTTTTTCTTTTATTCATAACTGATACTAGTAGCAGCACAATCTCTATGGACAACATGTACGAACAGAAGAAATTTAGGTTGAAATCCACACATTTGCTGAAAGAAACTTTGATGGGACTGTGTGAAAAAATTCTAAAACTCCCAATCTTCTTTGTGTGCATTATTGCAACATGTGGCTTAAGCATAAGAACAACTTACTTGAAAAAAATTACAAACAAGGATGCAATTTCCATGCAACAAAACCTTTGTTTACATCCTCACTAAACATGACTTTGCATATGAAGTCATATTTTCGTCACTTATTTAAACAATAAAATGGTTTCTTTGGTTGTTAGTACGGGAATTAATGTTGTAGAAAAAATACATATGTGATTTTTTCTGCAATAGCTGCGACGTTAATTCCCGTACTAACAAACATAGACATTTTATTGTTTATATTTATATCTTTTTTAAAAAAAAACATTCAACGTAAATTAAATATGTTAAATATTGTATTATAGATGTGTATGTCATTGTATGCATAATTGATGTAACAGCCGTTGCATAAGAAATCTATGCAGGTGGCTTGCTTAGTGTTGTTTATGGACTGATTAAAGACAATGGTTTTTCTAAGGAATAAAGGAAATAATATTCAGTGGATGTAAAATTACATGGTTCATGTATTTCCAATTTTGTCTGGTATATGTGAGAAATGCAGAATCTTGATCCAGACTCATGGAGACTTTGCAAAATATTGTTTGGAAAAATATAATGACCTTACAAGATGCAGTGAATGCAGGCAATAAGAGCTTACAGAGAATTGTAAGGTCATTAGCAGCATGTAAAACAACATTTGAGAGGTGTAGAATTCATAAAGTATAACAGAAATGAAACTACACTCACCCTATTAGTGATATTTGTCAGCTAGTTGTTTCCTATTTTACTCAAGCATTTAATATCACAAATGACTGGTAAGCATCAAATGGCAAGAACATGAATTGGCAAGTGGACTGTTAATCAAGAGATTTTATATGTTTTTAAGAAATATAAGAATAAAAGCGAGCATTATATTCATGCTTGTCACAAAATGACGAGATAATAAATTCCTCACATACATTTTCTTTTTTTCTTTCAATGTCAAAGGGTTGACAATGTCACTAAAAGAGACACAGGGGAATGTGAATTACTTTGTATATGAACACAACCATCAGTATCAGCAAGTGCAATTCCAGTTCTATGATGCCGTGGAATCCCTGAATCCTCAGAATATTATGGTAATCATAGATCATCTTTTTGGAACATTTGAAGTTTTCTCAAACGGTGTTTTTTTATATGATCTTTACATTAAATTTGATGTTTGTTTCAATGTATGACAATTACTTTTATGACAGGACATTGTCAGATCACATCCATATCATGTGGATTCTCTGATCCAGATGAGTGAGGTGTTCCGCATGAATGAAGACATGCAGACAGCTGCAGATTTAATAGGTGAAGCTTACCTGTGCTATAAACTTACAAATAATGTATAAAAATTACCCATAAATTTGGCTCATTTGGAATGATTATAAATGTATTTAAAAAAAACAAGTTCATTAAACAGTGCCACTGGCTATGTGCTTGTTATATTGTAATTGAACTTTAATGAATGACTTCCTACAACAAAGAAGACGATGCTTTGGTCACGTTTACAGTTCTGTTAGCTTGTTTCAAGTACATGTAATTTAGAAGGAATTGAATTGAATTTCACATGATTTTTAGAGAAAGTGTGCCCTTAGGAAATGATGAATCTGTTATTGTAGGGATGCTGAGGCTTGAATTTCCTTCTGATTTGTCACAAAATTAAAAAAAAAGATACAATAACAATACAATTAACATACTTAAAGCTGACATTATGTTTTAGATATGCTTTATATTTATTCCAAAATCAGTAAAACACACTTATAGCAAAGTGCTAGAGACAAATAATTTGATTTGTTACTTCGAGTGATGAAAATTACATCATGTAAGCATGAATTCTTCACAAGCATGTTTGCTGTAACTGTATTTTACTGTAGCAATATGAGAAACCTGCATTTTATACTTATGAAGTGGTACTTCTAAATACATGTACCCGGTATGTGCTGTGTTTGATACAAGTTAAGCGTTACTTTTTTGGAAACCACTGTTTTATACTGTATCTTTTTTTTTGTTCTTTGCTCTTGGAAAAACTATCTTTGTTAAAATATACATGTACATTTCTGGTTTTAGTAAATCAGTATGTTTTTTTTTTGTTTGTAGAGAGAGCTTTGTTTTCCTTTGAGATGTCTTTCCATTCATTGTTCAGTTTAACAACAGGCAACAGTCGACTGGACTTCAAACAGGCAGAAAACAGGTGATTTTCACATTTGATGTCTTCATCTGGTATCTGACCCACAAAGCAGACACAAAATCATATCCTGAATCCATATTAGGAGTTTGACTTGAATATTTACAGTAACACATATATTGATGTTTTTACCTGCATGATGCACGGAGTATTTATTTTCATCTTGCAGACCATTTTACCTGGCCCTTTTTAAGCACCTTGTGAATGTTGGACAGAGAGGTTGTTATAGGACAGCCCTGGAATTCTGTAAACTACTTCTGAGGTACAGCATAGTCAAATTTTCTTGTGTAAATTATTTTTCATTGGTCCGAGTTTTTTTCCCACCATGAAGTACTATATTTGTATTTTATTTCAGCCTTGATCCTGATAATGATCCTATGTGTATTTTGCTTATGATTGACTTTTATGCACTGAGGGCTGCAGAGTATGCCTTTCTAATCCGACTCTACCAGGAATGGGAGGTACAGATCTAACAAATCTAATGGATTTCTCTTATTTTTGTCAAGTGGTTTGTAACCCAAAATATCTGGAATTTTTAAAGGTTAATTTTACAACATACAGTTAATTTTTTTACATGTATGTTCTTGAAAATGGCAAGGCTGTTCAAAAAAAAAAAAAAAACCAAAAAAAAGAAACCCCAAGATGTCCATTACTCATGAAATTATGGTATCAAAAATGAGAACTGTTTTCAAAATTAGGTCAGAATTGTCCCCTGACTTTAATGTATTAGTGATATATGACACATCAACAAAGAGCTTACTCTTTTCCTCTTGCATTTGAAACCAAAGCATTTACAAAGGGCAAACTTCTGATCTCCAATGTTTACCTACCGGTACATAAAATGACATATTTGTTTGTTAATTATACTGCACGTTTTGCAATCTAATTAAAATTAGATTCTATACGCTCTTGTATTTTGTTATGTCGAGTAAGGACAGCGACATAACAAAATACAGGAGCGTAAAAGAATCTAATTTTTTATTAGATTGCAAAACATGTGTAGTATAACTTTTGAATTTTCTTATGCATATTAATATGCTAATGTCTATTAATTCAAATCAAATATTTACAATTATTATTATGTTCTTGTTCTCTTTTGAATTTAGATCTGTTAATTAACAAAAATTGATATGGTCTTTTGTGATAATGTGTGTAATTCTGCATTGTGGATCTTGTAATCCCAATTTTATAGTTCCACTTCACCAGAATAGACAGAGATTAGTCAGTATGATGTTTCTTTTGAATAATATGTCTTGAAACATTTGCAGTTGTTTTTTCCAGGATCATAGAAATTTGTCTCAGCTACCAAACTTTGCCTTCTCTGTGCCACTTGCCATGTTTCTTCAGGAAGAATCTCAAAACTCCACAGATACAATGGAGGCTGATGAAAAGGTGAGACATCAAACATATAGAACAACTATAAAAATGTAACGTCAATTTTTCTTGTTATTGATGTTTTGTCTGAGAAAAGTTAATTCCCTTTTCTTAGATCTTTGTTAAACCAATGAAAGATACATGTATGAGTATTATGAAATGGAGTTTTATTTTAAAGTTACAACAAGCTCTGATAATGTTCCCTGGTTTGTTGATGCCCCTGCTGGACAAGTGTAGTGTTAACCCGGACAGTACTGTCTGTAGTCATGCTTTCTTTGGGGACAAAACCCAGTACAGGTATCATTTTTTACAGGTTTCATTTATGTGTATATCATATGATTAGCAGATGAGGGATATACCACAGTAAAACACAGTTATAGCATGGTTCAACATGTTTACATTAAATACTCTTATAAAGTCATCTTGTGTTATCAAGTTGTAAAGGAGGATTTATTAATGAAGTATTGATATATTGAAGCAATTATGAATGTGTTTTACTGTACTTATAACATAACTTTTTGAAAGTGTGAATTGAGAAAGTAAGATATGATGAATAAATCTGAGGTCAGATTTGATATGCATAATCTTTGGACAAATAAATTTACATGTATATTACTGTACTATAGAAATATATGAAACTGTGACCTAGATAATATATCTTTGGGCTTTAGCATAAGTTTTTACTTAATTCTTACATACATGTACATTGCCTTTTCCTGTGTATAGAATGAAACACAAAGAGCTAGGTTCACTTTACGCTTAAAATGGCCCTGTAGATATACCAATTCATTGACTAACATTCTATGTTTTATTTCAAACATCAAGATAAAGTAGAGACTTAGTGCTTTCATTTCCTATTAAAAATTTTCTCCTGAAAGTTAAGGTATTGGAAAACAGGCCTTGTGAAATTGCAATGTTCTTGAATTTTATGGAAAACAGGTATATTTGGGTACTTTCAGAGAAGAAAAATAATGAGTGCACACCTTGATCTAAAAAATAAATCATGTTTTGTAATCCTCAGAAACAGTTCTATCATTTTATAATTGCATATTTTAGATCAGAGGTTGTGCTCTATATGAAATATCGAAAAATAGCTTAAAAGATTGGCTGTTTTTGTAGATTTTTTCAGGATATGATGAAAATGACGCCATTCATGACATCATAATGCATTCACTAGCCAGAAAATAACATCATTATTGATAGATACACAATCACCAATGGTCTAAATGGTATATTAATGCATTGTCCACTTAAAGGTGCTTGGACACAGATTTGAAGTTAATATTTACTCAAATTTTCTGTATAATTTCATGACTTATATGTTGCTATAGCATTTCATACGAAAATTTGATAAAAATCTTATTTTATCTGGAAGTTATTGAAACTTTGAATTTCTGGACGCGTTTGATAGACACATCCTTGCACTTTCACAAATTTTAACTTTATCCTTATTACTTTAGAAAAGTAGCAATTTTGTTGTTTATTAATGAAAAATATTAAAACTGTAATGCAGAAATTTCAGAGTAGAAATGTAGAAAGCAAAATCCTCTCACCAGTATTGTCAGTCCGTGCTCAGTGGTGTGTGCAGAGTTTAACAATTGGACACACCCGGTGAAACCTAAACATTAACAACAACAGAGCTTGTGCCCTGTTTACAAAAACAGTTTACGTTTCATGGGTGTATTCAATTTGTTATTCTCTGTACACAACTACACAACACTGAGCACGGGCTGACAATGCTTAAGTGAGTGGGTTTTGCTTTCGCACATTTTTACTCTGAATTTTCTGGATTATAGATGTAATATTCATTAATACACAGCAAAATTGCTTAAGTATTAAGGATAAAGTTAAAAATTGTGAAAGTGCAAGGATGTGTTAATCAAACGCCTCCCGAAATTTGTAGTTTCAATAATTTCCAGATTAAATAAGATTTTAATTTAATTTTCATGTGAAATGCTATAGCAACATATAAGTTGTGATATTATAAAGAAAATTTGAGAAAATATAAACTTCAATTCTGTGTCTATGCACCTTTAAACTAATCAGTTTTACTTTTTCAGAAATTCGCAGGGCCAAAAAAGGCCCTAAGAGAACCTTGTTCTTTAGCAGAGAAGTTCAATTAAGCATGATACGTATGCTACAGTGTATATTATGCACACGTATAAAGATGAGTTGCTATAATGAGTGAGTTTATTTATACCTTTTACAGTCAGACTGCTGCTCTGAAGCAGTTGGTCGGTTTATACATTGGTCGGTGCCATGCCTGTTGGAAGCAGCCAGAGGTTGTACAGTGGCTGGAAAGGAATGTCAGGGAAGTCTTCAGAAGAGTCGAGGAGAAAGATCCTCTGGTGGAGGAATGTAGCAAAAAGTACATGTCTGTTTTAATGCTGTAGTAAATCTTAACCACCTTGTCTTGTGAAATTAGACTTCTTTCTGGCTGCATGGAAATTCAATGAAATTAAATTGGATGAATTTGTATCATGTGACATATTCCTTTTTAAGCTCCTTGCTTGAGTAAAGCACCTTTTCTAGGTGTATTTATCAGGTCACTGTGTAACTAATAATGTGAACCTTCAACTTACATTTAGGGATGGTTCTTCAGGGCTAGGATTTGAATAAAACTTACCCTAATCTATATATATATAGTTTAAATATTTTGTTTTACCATGTACCAGTACTAAAAAATAAGTGTAGATACTCTACCTGATCATTATACAGCAATATACAGTTCCTGTCAACTATACCATAAAACTTGTCTAATCTAGAAATTGCTCAATATAGTGAAAGTCATGTATTTTGAAAACAATTTTTTTTAATAAACAAGTATCTTAATGAAATTTTATGTAATCATCATTTGATGTTATGTTTGTAGAACGCAAGTGAGATACCAGGGAACACCAAGGAACATTCTTAGGCACATCCTCATCTCTGAAATCAAGGATGCAATTACAGCCCTCCCGCAGGTAAAGCCGTTTTCGGTGATTAATTATAGCCCTCCCTAAGGTAAGGCCTTTCTCACTGATCAGTTACATACCTCCCTCAGGTAAGGCCATTCTCACTGACCAATTCCAGCCCTCTCTCAGGTAAGGTCATTTTCACTGATCAATTACAGCCCTCCAGGTAAGGCCATTCTCACTGACCAATTACAGCCCTCTCTCAGGTAAGGTCATTTTCACTGATCAATTACAGCCCTCCAGGTAAGGCCATTCTCACTGATCAATTACAGCCCTCTCTAAGATATGGCCATTCTCACTGATCAATTACATCCCTCCTTCAGGTAAGACTATTCTCACTGATCAAATACAGTCCTTGCTCCACTAAGGCCATTTTCACTGATCAATTACACTCTTCCTTCAGTTAGGATTTTCTCCAATTTTTACACCCTTTTCAATAAAAAGGTCTGTTTCCTTGATCAATGTAGGTATTGACATTTACATGTACTTCGCAAAATTTTTTAATAACAATTAAAGAACAGAATCATACAACAGTAAAGAGAAGGTTTAATGCTTCTGAACCTTGATACACTGAGTTCTTTCTCTTGTAGGATGTGGCCAACACCACAGTACTGAGTTATGACCCACTCCCTCCTCTGGACTCGGTGTCAGCTTACCAGCGACCAGACAGGTAAAAAAAAAAAGCCAGTGTTGTCTAAAGTTCAAGAATCATATATCAGTATTTAAGTATCATTGTTTAGGGCTTTAAAGTGAGATTTGCTCGAATCTATTGACAAATCTCTGAGTCCTGTTCAAAGTACTGAATAAACTTAATTATTACACCCTGCATTCCTTTAATAGTTATCCTCTATGGTAAATAAAAGTGCATGTACATTTTCTTAATTATGTCAAAACTGATTTGTTCTACAGGTGTTTTTGACTGTGAATTTTGCTACAGCACTGGCAGGCCTAATACAGACTTCTACATATATTTTTCAGGCAAAGGAGACCACAAGAAGGAAATACTTTGGCTTTGTTTCTGAGATCCCTTTTGCCAAACTTTAATCCAAATGTAAGTATTGACCCCAAAAGTGCCATATCTAGATGATGTTTATCCCCCAGAAGTCATAAAAAAGAGACGAAAATCTATTCATACATGGTTCATCCATTACTGAAGGCTAAAGCATTGTTAAAAAAAAGACTGCATAAAATAAGGGTCCACTTTCATTTTTACATTGCAGGAACCACCCCCAGTGAATGAAGGGGCAGAGGGGGGAGAGGAGGGGACCAACCTCAGACAGGGAGTCAATGTACTAATGGAAGCTATGAGGGACCTACTGGCCGACATACGACCAGTGAATCCCCCCATGGAGAACCAGGGAGAGGAGGAGGGGGAAGAGAGGGATGAGGGAGAATGGGACTGATCGTAGGTGGTGGATCTAGTGTGGGTGGGAGGATAATGACATCAAAGACAAATAGTCTATCTTGTATTACCTAGTGTACACTTCAGTGTGCACAACAGTGCTTTCAATACGATTCTTATATAATGTGATTGAATGGTTGGTATTTCCATCTCCGTGATGGAATATCATTGAATTTCTTTTCATCTTTTTCTCCTTTTGATACATGGTACATGTACACTATTTTCTAACATCAGAAGAATTATTTGATGCAATAAACAGCTGATAGAGTGAAATTTTACCCTAATGGTAGAGAGGTCATCATTTGTAATTTGACATTTGACATTTGAAAAGATCATGCTATATGTATATTATGTTGTTACAGAAAATTTTGTTTAGTCTTTCATTATATGTTTTAAACATGGATGAAAAAAGTGTTTTGTTACAGCATGAAATTTATTTTAATGCTATGAATTTATCAATCTGTGATGATTCATCATATCAGGGACATACATGTATATAGATCAGTTATTTACCTGGTAGAGTAATGTCCCTAATCTAATTTATGAAAAATAAAGGTAATATTGAGATTTTCTTGTGGTTTCAATTCCTTTTGTTAATAAATACATGTTAAGCATTTAAAGTAAGTAGTTCACAGAAAAAACAAGATGTGTTTGTGAAACACTGATGCCCCCACAGCTTATGGCAAAGGTTAAAGTTTTTCAAATGCAAGTCAAAATCCAGGCCAAAAGATAAAAAATGTTAAATTTGAAAGCCCTAGCTGCAACTGTTCAAAAGTTATGGCGAAGGTTAAAGTTTTTTAAAAGTAAGTAAAACATCAAGGTCAAGGTCAAAGTTGTTGGTATCCAAAGGAAGGTCTTGTCACAAGGATTACACATGTGTATTCCTTGTGACAGTTTGCTGATGATATAGCCTTATTCTCCCACTCCCACCAGCACATTCAAGACAAAACCAGCAGGCTACACAAATATGCAGGAAGCATTGGACTGAAGATAAACACCAAAAAAACAGAGGTCATGACCCTAATGTAAACAACCCACAAGCGGTCAAAGTGGAAAATCACATCCTTCCATGCACCAACACCTTTACATACTTGGGTAGCAAAGTAACAACAGATGGTGGAGCAGAGACCGACATCAAAGAGAGACTATCCAAGGCAAGAGCAGCTTTTAACAACCTACATACTGTTTGGAGATCAAGTCAGTACACAACCGTTACAAGAACAAAGCTGAAACTATACAAAAGCGACCTGAACAAGCTGTCAACATTTCATACAAAGTCCCTGAGAAGGATCTTAAGAATATTTTGGCCCAATACCATCTCAAATCAAGACCTTCTCAACAGGTGCCAGCAAGAGGACATGGCCACAATCATCATCAGAAGATGCTGGAACTGGCTTGGCCATGTACTCAGGAGGGACTCGGACAGCATCATAAAGACAGCTCTCTTCTGGACACCAGAAGGAAAACGGAAGAGAGGAAGGCCCAAAGTCACTTGGTGGCGGACAGTGGAAGCCGAACTTAAAGAACAAAAGAGAAGCTGGGGCACACTCCAAAAGCTAGCCAGTGATAGACAAGGATGGAGAACCCTCGTTGCTGCCCTATACGCCAAAGGCGTCACGGGCAGTAAGTAAGTAAAGTAATAAGCTGCCATACGGGGGCATCAGTGTTTCACAAACACATCTTGTTAAACATGTCTTTCTACAAATTTGCTAGTCACAGTTACAAGACTGATAGGAATCAGTACATGTGTAATTTAAGGTTCGATCCTAGTATGGACCATTAATTTTTTGTCCCCACTTTTGCGAAAGCGAGGGGACATTTTCATATTTTACATGTATATTACCTATGACAACTTCTTTAAGACATAGGGGTGTGTCTTCCAGATTGTTAAATGTAAAATAAATTAATCAAATTTTGAATCTACTTTAAATACACTTAAAAAGTTCTTATAATACTAGAGTTTATGTATATAGGTGTGGTACTTTTTTTTTAAAACATTTTTTGTGTGTGTGTGTGTGTGTGAAAGTGACAGAATCTTTATTGTAACAACTTTTTCAGTGAATTTAAAGTAGATTCAAAATTTTATTAATTTATTTTACATTTAACAGTCCGGAAAACAAGCCCCTATGCTTTAAGAAAGGTACATGTATATCATTTTTGACTTCATGACTTTGACCTAGAAGTTTGCATCCCAACCACGAAGACATTAAAATCGGGGACCGCAATTCTTTGAATATGCTTGTATAAAGCAAGCTCTCAAGTCATTTGTCTGTTTTATTTTATTTCTTGAATTATTAAAATGAAAGAAAAAAATTTGATTGTGTTTCACAGACAGCAAAAGGAATTCTTATCACCAACTAATTTTGATTCATTTGTATTTAACTCTCTATATCATGTATATAGGGTGAATCATTTCAAAGATATTTAAATATTACATTTTTTTTTTTTTTTTTTAGATTTTCCTGTGTTACATGTATATCTATCTACTAAAAAAAGTCGAATATTTCCATTGTTTTGTTGAACGATCCCTAAAATAGTACGATGTCGGACCGCTCGATGACATGTTTGACCGTATTCTCTTTAGAGAAGTGGCCAGACTTTCGCATAGCGGAAGCCTGTCCTTTTCTCTAAAGAGAATAGGTTTCATTGCTGACTAGAGGGGTTGAAGGTTATTACCGATTTCAAACTTCGGCGAGACTCTATAGTTTGATTTTCTAAATTATAAGTTTACCCCACTCGAGAATTTTTTACTCATATGGAGACGCCACCACGTATGCCATTGGAGGGCTGCAAATTCATATTCGGCACTCAGGGCCATTGATCAGTGAGAGATCTTTTCCGTGCCAGCACTTTCTGCAACACGGGACACGGTCTCATCCGAAGGACCGGTCTCCACGTCCCGCAGTGGGATTCGAATGTAATCAACTCCTTACTCCGCGACTCTAGAGCAAACGCTCTAACCACTGCGCCTCGCGGTCTTCTAGTCCGAAATATCTGAAATATGGAGATAACGAACAGTATTTAAGCTCAAAGTCCATTAAAACAATACAAATCGGGAGCAGAGCAAACACGGACCTCCAAAAACATCAGAGGTGGGATCAGGTGCCATGGAGGAGTGAGCATACCCTGCCGACCGGTCACACCGGTGTAACGACGAAAAGTGACCCCCGTAGAATATTGACCGGGGGTCATTTTTCTACGTAGAAATTTAGCCCCCTGGTCAATATTCTACGTAGAAAAATGACCCCCTTTTTCGTAGAAATTATGGCCTGGGGGTCATTTTTCTCCGTGTGGGTTGTAGAAAAATGACCCCGTAGAATAATGACCCCCTGTCTCTTTTTTTTTTATACAAAAAAAAAAACTGGTTTTGGTATAAATATTCCTGTTTGGCAAATACGTAGAAGTAAAATCACGCAGCCTAAAAGCTTTAAAGTTTAAGTAACAAAAGGTTACACTATACCTTACATGTACATCAATAATACAAGATGTTTTATCTCATTAAAGAAAATCAAATAACTATAGGCTATTATGCTGTTCGATGACTATACGAGCAAATATACATGTGTTCTTGGATTTGTTTTATCAAATTTTATATTAAAAAAAAAAAAGATTTCGAGAGTCGTCATTTAAAAAAAAAACAAAACTATTTACTTAGCTGGTGTCAGATAGAGAAACTTATATATGAATAAAAATGCATGGTTTCTGTGTATAATTGTAATGATCCTCTTTAAATTTTACTCTGGGTAAATAATGTAAAAAAAAAAAAGAATGAAAAAAAAGTCTCAAGCGTTTTTTTTTCTTCAGAAGTTACAAGAAAGATTAATGTGTTCGAACCCTACCCAAATAAATTTGCTTGAAAAAAAGTACATTTGTTAGGAAAATTAGATCTCATATATATCTTTGATTTTCTGGTAAAAAAAAAAAGTCTAATAAAAATATAAGGAAGATTAAATTTGTGTAAAAATAACAGACAGGACTAAATCAAAATTCCTCTGATATTCGATCTCAGAGACACAAAAAATGGTTAGCTCAAAATCTTTACCAATGTCTTTTGTCGTTTGCTAGTGTCAACAAAGGCTATAAATGAGGCTTTTTATATTAAAAAAATGATTAATTAATAAAAGAGACGTTTGGTATACTGAGATTTTTTTAAATAAACTTTATTTTCCAGACCTAATCTATTACAAAGAAGATATCCTTATATTTGAAAAGAAGGCAGTTATTGGGGATGGGGCCCCGACTAAGCTCCAAGAGATACAATAGCTATTGCATCTCGCAGGATGCATATACCTATATAATCAAGATACAATGTATATTATAATTTATATTATGTAAATTTATACTTTAGATATTACATAATTCAATATACTGATTTTTGTACAGCTTGCAAATTAAATTGATAAGATGTAACATAATTATGCCACGCTGCCATAATGAGTCCATGTCGTCCCACTACAGTTCATATTGACTCATATGGCAGCTCTATCAGAGGACTGGACCCTCTTAATAGTGGCTATTAATACAACATTTCTTATAGTTTATACATATTCATGTTTTAACATTGAATTACAATAAAGAAAAAAAATATATTGAAAACGAAAAGCAATACATTACATACATAATAATGAGATTAAGTTAATTATCTAGTTTTTTTATGTTATATACATATATATATTCATATGTATAAAAGTTGGATGATTTATATCACAGACTTCCCTCGACCTTTTTAAATAAATTTATTTTCCAGTCCTTGTATTTTGATCTTTTAAGAGCATAATAAAACGTGTTTAAGGATTTTTTTAACATGACAAAGAATTGCTTTTGGCGTTTCAGCTATTTCTTCCAGTCTACATGTACACAGCATTTTGTATTTATAGATTCTAAGGGCTACAAATGATATAAGATTGGTAAATAAAATTGTTTTTTCGTTGACTTCATTATAGAATCCTACTACTATAAGTTTCCATGATACATTAAATTTTAAAATTTCACTAACAACGTTCCATATTCTTTGGTATACTAAGAATTGACACAAGTTTATACACAGTAATACGTATTTCCCCTTTCTAGTTACATGTAATAATTTTAACCAATAGAAAAACCCAAATGTAGCATTATGAAAAAGCTTCTCTGCCTAATTTACATATTATTTTTTCCCTAAGTATGATTGGCAATATTAGCACAATTGAAGTTGCGTTTGCAATTAAGACTACATAGAACTGTGCCAAAAAATATTGTTACACATATTGTGTTCGAATCAAGTACGTGATTCTTGTCAGCGTATCTATAGTGGTAAGTTTTGAGGGCAATCAGAAGTTAGAAGGTTATTCCCTATTCCCTATTGACTATTCGAATGGCGAACCGGATGCTGCTACCGGTTCCCTATTCAAATTACCGTAAGTGTCCTAATAATTTTTTTTTCAAAAAACTTGAATAACTCATTATAATACATGTTAAAGAAGCAAATCAAAGACATCACTTAAAAAGGAAGAATGAGGACCCCAAACCAATGTAGCTAGCCTGACCAAAATGATGACAATGGACAGAAAAGGTAAACCTTGAACCAGGAGCTGGTTAACACCCTGGATCCCATATTTAGACCTTCATCGTTTTACAGGGGAGGGGTCTGGGAGGGACCCCTTGACTGTCAAAAGGAATTGAGTTTACAAGAGCGGTAACCCATTTAGCTAGCCCGGTCGAAATTGGAAAAATCCCGTATAATACAGTTATAAGAGTCCATAGTTCTAGGGGCTGGCTAACACCCTGGATCCCATATTTTGACCTTCATCTTTTTACAGGGGAGGGGTCTGGGAGGGACCCCTTGACTGTCAAAAGGAATTGAGTTTACAAGAGCGGTAACCCATTTAGCTAGCCCGGTCGAAATTGGAAAAATCCCGTATAATACAGTTATAAGAGTCCATAGTTCTAGGGGCTGGCTAACACCCTAGATCCCATATTTTGACCTTCATTGTTTTACAGGGGAGGGGTCTGGGAGGGACCCCTTGACTGTCAAAAGGAATTGAGTTTACAAGAGCGGTAACCCATTTAGCTAGCCCGGTCGAAATTGGAAAAATCCCGTATAATACAGTTATAAGAGTCCATAGTTCTAGGGGCTGGCTAATACCCTGGATCCCATATTTTGACCTTCATCTTTTTACAGGGGAGGGGTCTGGGAGGGACCCCTTGACTGTCAAAAGGAATTGAGTTTACAAGAGCGGTAACCCATTTAGCTAGCCCGGTCGAAATTGGAAAAATCCCGTATAATACAGTTATAAGAGTCCATAGTTCTAGGGGCTGGCTAACACCCTGGATCCCATATTTTGACCTTCATCTTTTTACAGGGGAGGGGTCTGGGAGGGACCCCTTGACTGTCAAAAGGAATTGAGTTTACAAGAGCGGTAACCCATTTAGCTAGCCCGGTCGAAATTGGAAAAATCCCTTATAATACAGTTATAAGAGTCCATAGTTCTAGGGGCTGGCATTCTGGATCCAATATTTAGACCTTCATCTTTTTACAGTCGAGAGATCTGAGCGGGACCCCTTGACTGTCAAAAAGAACTGAGTTTAAATTACCGGGAACCTATATAGCTTGCCCGGCTAAAATTAGGAAGAACGCGTATAATACTGTTATAGGAGTACATAGCTCTATGTTAAATTCTGGATAACATTCACGATCCTTTATCGTGTACTTTTCTTATATCTTTAAAACATTACATTTACCGACAGGAAAGGTCACCTAATTAATGTTGCATATCAAATGGAAATAAGAGGTTATCTTATGTGGTTCATCAATCCAGTGACAAGAGGACACCTAACGTTTTATATTAATACGGAAACTAAGCGCCCACCCCCACCTGTTATATAACACATTCCTGAAGCAAGAGGCCCATGGACCTTATAAGTCACCTGAGTATCATGTATCAACCTTCAAACAATTGAATTTGTTTTCTTGTTTTAAACCAGAGGCCCCTAGAACTATGGACTCTTATAACTGTATTATACGGGATTTTTCCAATTTCGACCGGGCTAGCTAAATGGGTTACCGCTCTTGTAAACTCAATTCCTTTTGACAGTCAAGGGGTCCCTCCCAGACCCCTCCCCTGTAAAAAGATGAAGGTCAAAATATGGGATCCAGGGTGTTAGCCAGCCCCTAGAACTATGGACTCTTATAACTGTATTATAAGGGATTTTTCCAATTTCGACCGGGCTAGCTAAATGGGTTACCGCTCTTGTAAACTCAATTCCTTTTGACAGTCAAGGGGTCCCTCCCAGACCCCTCCCCTGTAAAAAGATGAAGGTCAAAATATGGGATCCAGGGTGTTAGCCAGCCCCTAGAACTATGGACTCTTATAACTGTATTATAAGGGATTTTTTCAATTTCGACCGGGCTAGCTAAATGGGTTACCGCTCTTGTAAACTCAATTCCTTTTGACAGTCAAGGGGTCCCTCCCAGACCCCTCCCCTGTAAAAAGATGAAGGTCAAAATATGGGATCCAGGGTGTTAGCCAGCCCCTAGAACTATGGACTCTTATAACTGTATTATACGGGATTTTTCCAATTTCGACCGGGCTAGCTAAATGGGTTACCGCTCTTGTAAACTCAATTCCTTTTGACAGTCAAGGGGTCCCTCCCAGACCCCTCCCCTGTAAAAAGATGAAGGTCAAAATATGGGATCCAGGGTGTTAGCCAGCCCCTAGAACTATGGACTCTTATAACTGTATTATACGGGATTTTTCCAATTTCGACCGGGCTAGCTAAATGGGTTACCGCTCTTGTAAACTCAATTCCTTTTGACAGTCAAGGGGTCCCTCCCAGACCCCTCCCCTGTAAAAAGATGAAGGTCTAAATATGGGATCCAGGGTGTTAACCAGCTCCTGGTTCTAGGTTTACCTTTCCTGTCCATTGTCATCATTTTGGTCAGGCTAGCTACATTGGTTTGGGGTCCTCATTCTTCCTTTTTAAGTGATGTCTTTGATTTGCTTCTTTAACATGTATTATAATGAGTTATTCAAGTTTTTTGAAAAAAAAAAATTATTAGGACACTTACGGTAATTTGAATAGGGAACCGGTAGCAGCATCCGGTTCGCCATTCGAATAGTCAATAGGGAATAGGGAATAACCTTCTAACTTCTGATTGCCAGTTTTGAGGGAGTGGGTAACGAGGATGTAACCCACTCTTTAAATTTGCTAGCCTATAGAAAAAAAATCTGGCCATGTCTTTCCTATATACACAAATTAAGCGATCTTGCTGTGTGATACGAGGTTTAAAAATATAGGATAAAAGTAAACAAAAATCTTTTTTCTTACATTAAAAACCCTACTTACAAGGAGTTCTATAATGCATATGTGCATGAGGATGTAGTTTATACATGTATCTATATAATGATCAAGGAAGGGGAGCATATTGCAAGTATTTCTATCACAATCAAAGGGCACTCCTAACAAAAATTCACTATAGTAAACTATACTTAACTATAGTTTACTATTATTAACTATAGTAAATACTTTGATACTTTAATTAACTATGAAACTTTGTTTGGAACTTTTTTGAGATTTCAAAGCTGAACTTTTCTTAAATTGATATCTGTAATGTAAAATTTTGGGATGATATGTTAATGAACAAGAAATACGAGGTGTAATCAAAATGTTCGCGAAGTAATTGAATTACTACCATAAAAGAAATAAAATCAGATTTCGATTTGTATTATTTTTTAAAGTGGTCCTCTCCGAATTGAATGCACATCTGCCATCGTTCTGCCCATGTGCGAATTACGTGATCCAGGCGTTCACGTGACATGCTCCGTAGCGTAATTCTGTTCACAGAAATTAAAAGATTTTTCCGAGTCTTAAATTTCTTACCATGCAAGTTAATTTTTGTAACAAGAATAGCCCATTTGTCATAAATAGGATTGGTGGATAAGGATATCTTTTCCCAGGATGAGCATAGTAACCATCAAAACCCGACTCTTTTGTATTGGGACGCGTCGTTTATCCATTGTGGATAAAGTATGGGCGCCTTCTTTTTATCATATATGATATGTTTAAAATCTAAGGTAAACGATATTTTAGGGTTTCAATAATTATATTATTGTTAAGATATTCAACTATTTTTCTAACTGCAGTTTGGCGATCTTTCGTTACAGATTGTTCAACTAAGGACACATCTCTTCCCAAGCTTGCTTTCACTGGGCACCAGAACAAACATCATTTTAACCACCTCCCTTCCTTCACTAAAACAATCAATCCAATTAATGATTGAACTTCTGCCATGTCTTTTTGTCTTCATAAATCGTGTACAAATTATTTTATGCCACTGAAAAAGAATTTCTAAGATAAACGTTAAACTTTAAAGCCGTTCGTTGCTCAAGTACGACTGGGTCATTCATTTTTTGTCACTTCATCTACATATTGAGTAATTTTTATTTTGTGACGTCCAAACGTGGAGCAAATATCTGCTTTTTATAGAACATGTTTATGACTAATTGTGTGCCAAATTTCATTTTGATCTGAACTGTGGTTTTGTAAATAACGAGATAGTTCACGAACTTTTTGATCACCCCTTGTAGTTCCCTAAAATATAAAAAAGTGCACGTATAAATTTAAGAACAAAACATATCACAATAATATATCCAAAAAAAATACTTTGATTTACTATAGTAAAAACTTTGATACTGCATTAAACTATAGTTAACTTTGGTGAACTATAGTTTTTTGTTGTGGTTTTCTTTTTTTTTTTTTTTTGTTAGAGACTATCAGTGTTTTTCATATAGCGATCCTGATACAAACAATATATATAGTGTTTCATAGTTAACGTTATTTAGATACATTCGTTTTTTTTCCTACAATAGAGATAATGAAATATATGAAGATAACGAACAGTATTCAAGCTCAAAGGTCCACTAAACAATACAAAATAGGAGCAGAGCAAACACGGACCTCCAAACATCAGAGGTGGGATCAGGTGCCATGGAGGAGTGAGCATCCCCTGCCGACCGGTCACACCCGCCGTGTGCTCCTTGTCATGATCGGGAAATAACGGAAAAATCCGTCGACAATTCAGTGTGTAAATAATGACCTAACAATTAGTATGAAAAACGTTAGTTCATTGTATAGTTTAATTCTACAGACAATAATTTTAAGTACACAAATTACAGGGGAAACAAGAAATCTATGAGCCAGTGCTCTCTAGTGATACCCCATCCACACAGACAGACGGACAGGGTTTGTACCAAAATGAATATCACTGTATAGCCGAACCAAAGAGTGTATTAAAATTTCAAGCATCTGCGATGAGTTGTTGCAGAGAGAACTGCAGCGAAAAAAAATGTTTCGGACAGACAGTCAGACACAAACATTCACCCCGCACACACAACAGAGAGATTCGCAGGGTACAAGGTATATACCCCCATTTTATTCGAAGCGGGGGTATTAATATTCATGTAATACATAAGGATAAATGAACCTAAAAGAGGGAAAAAGATATTACATGATATTAAAAATGAAGCAGTAATTACAGTTAATAATAGCATCTATTGTACGCTTCATATGCCGTGCTTTCTCTATTTTTTTCCTTGTCTAAAAATTTTATATATAAATATAAATATAAATATATCTATATATATATATATATATATATATATATATATATATATATATATATATATATATATATATATATATATATATAATTGCTCCTCAATAATGTATACTCATTGGGATGCAAGAAAAAAAAGACATATTTCCACGTACATTGTACATGATGCTAGTATTGAGAAGTGGCGTTAAGGAGGGGAAGGTACTTTGCTCCTCCTCCAATATACATTTTAAAGAAAAAAAATCGGGAGACTCTAGGCCTTCACCGACCCTTCCAAACATAGGATTAACGCATATCACATCTCATTTCTAAAGGGTTAATTATAAAATATAGTGAAAAAGTAGGGGGTCATATTTCTATGGGGGTCATTTTTCAACGTGTGTGGAGTCGTAGAATTACCGGCCTGGAAGGGTTTTCTACGGTCGAAAAATGACCCTACTTGCCGTAGAAAATTGACCGGGGGGTCATTTTTCTATGGAGAAATTTGACCCCCCGGTCAATATTCTACGGGGGTCACTTTTCGTCGTTACACCGGCCGTGTGCTCCTCGTCATGATCGGGAAATAACGGAAAATCCGTCGACAATTCAGTGTGTAAATAATGGCCTAACAGTTTGTATGAAAAACGTCAGTCAGCATATGACTTAATGACAGATTGTACTTGCTGACAAGGTCATTGTATCGACCATAGAACTCACGAAATGATGACTTTAAACGAGGCCGTTGATATTTTCCAGGCGTTTTTCACGATTTTGATATTTTTCGTGGCATGTTAAATATCAAAATCGTAAAAAAAAATCGCCTGGAAAACATATATTTCGAACTAGCAGGCGACTTGTCGTATAGTCAAATCAAGATATGGGTAATGTATTGATAAAATTCGGTTGAGAAAAAAAGTTGTTGTTTTTTTTTTTTTTTTTTTTTTTTTTTTTTTTTGCTTCTCAAAGTCTTTTCGGGTAAGTAGTCAATTTTTTCTTCCCCCTCCCCCGTACTTTCAAAATCGATACTACTTGCCTGAGCAAGATATATGTACTTCATAATAAAAGTAGAGCAAAACTTTTATTGAATGTGTTTTGTCGAACCCTCGAACCAAACTGTTGCTTTCGGTCTTACAGCGTCAGACGAACAATTTGGATCTAGGGTCTGACAAAACGCATGTTGCCCTCGAAGCCAGTCCGAAGCTTGACTAAAATACATGTACAAACATTGCGATCGATAACCCATATAAAATGATAATGCCTTACTTTATCAACGATTTGAACTTTATTATTTACTTTAAAGTCATATTGTAATTACACATTTGATTTTTCCTTCTCTTGAATTGGTGGAAAAGAATGCTTTTGAAGTCTATAATTAGTTTTGTAAACTTGGGGCGATTTCTTGATTATCAATATTCGGGGAGGACGTACAACAGTTGGGGGGAAATTTATGCAGTTTGAACAGGAGCACTTATCGTTAGACGATTCTTTCTTGTTCGCCAGACCCTTGCTGACTTCACTCATTTTAGTATTCCCTTCGTTGTTCGATGTCATTATCTTTGATTTGATTGTAGAATTTTCTTTTACGATAGTAGGTAAGGTATATCTTAACTTGGAGAAGTTTCTCGGAATGCGCCTCAAAGCACCGCCGCCGAGCTCTGAAGTGTATTTCTGTACAATATAAGGTCGCTTCACTTGGTTACACTGATATCTGGACCGCTTAGAATCAATCCTCCGGATTTCAATGGGATCTAATGTTATCCTTCCTAAATCTTGCAGCCCTCTGTGATACTTCTGTGTTTGACAGAGAATCAGTTCCGCCCTCAGGAGCGCCATGTTGTTTCTGAGAACCGATTCCTGTTGCTGTACTCGCCTGTATTCAGCCAATAGGCTGCAGTATTTCTCCTCCATTTTTCGCTGTACAATACCTTCGCACTGTGGGTTTTTCTTTCCATTTGGGGTCTTACTCACACGATTCTTTTGATCAGTTACAGTTACGGATTTCCCTTGGTTGTCATAACAAAGTGGATCGCTCTTTGAGGCTCTCATCGCTAGCAAACTATGAAGAAATTTTCTTAAACATAAGAATAGAAAAATGCATAGTGAACTGCAGTCTATTTCAAAACATTCAAACGATAGTGATAAGTTTTGTAACGAGCTGCCTCTTCGAATAAAGTTTGAATAACTACCATATAATTCGATAAAAAGTTTCTTAAACTTCACAGATTTAAATCGCAGAAAAAAAAACTACCTTTGTATACTGAACTAAGTAAACACAAATGAAGAAGGCTTGGATGCATATATCTGATCATGGCATCCTTACATTATGACGTCAATTAATTGTGACAAAATACATTTTTGATGACGTACATTATTTAAAGGGACGTAAGTAGCGATCTATATGAGCGGATCAAAGGATCTGATTTTTTAAAATCAGATTGATTGCAACAGAATATTATTTTGTGATTAGTAATATAAATAATAATTGAAATATATGTAGTAAAAAGACTAGAAAATCCTAATGAAGTGGAAGCTTTGATTTGTTTACGTAGATACATAGCAGGTTTTAGTAAATGTTCTACCAAGCCTCTTTTTGTACTCCTCACCAAAACATTAACAGTAGTATTAACCCTTTTGCTGCCGTACAGATTTCCAGTTCAAATTACGTACTGTGCCGTGACAGTTTTCTATTACGTTGAAACTATGACGTAGCGTAACTATGACGTCACAAACAATGTAGATAAATAGAGGATATTCAATGTTTTGTAGATGAATATGGAATTTATTTCACGAGTGGGACAGGATTTTTTGATATTTTCACGAGTGCGAAGCACGAGTGAAAATATAAAAAAAAATCCTGTCTCACGAGTGAAATAAATTCCATATTCATCTACAAAACATTGAATTTTCTGTTTATTACATTTTCTTTGATTTTCCCTTTGCCTCTGTCTTTTCTTAACACAGTGTCATAGGCTTGACGTCATAGTTGAGCGGTTGAGACGTCATAGCTTAGAAGTTGTGTGTCAGATTGAAAACATTACATAGCATGGATTTTAGCAACATATTTAGGAAGAAATTTGCAGTTTTAGCTCTATCAAGATGCTTAGTTACTATCTCTATCTTATGAAAGGCCAGAAATTATTTTTTACTTACTTTGATATCCTTTCACACTGTGAGAGAATATCATTTTTGGTATCCTTTCACACTGTGAGAGAATATCACTTTTATTCAATAAATAAATCACAGTATTTCACTGTTGAAAATGTAATAAAGGTATAAATACTTATTCGCGTTAAAATAGAGACAACAGAGAACAAATTCCAAAAAGACTAGCCCCTTCGGAAAAAGATTACAATTATAGAACACACATAATTTATGCTCAAATATTTTTTAGAAGATCTAGTACTTTATGTTACATATTTTTCTTATTTAAAAAAATATAACCCCATACCTAATTCACATGAATTATTAGGTATGGGGTTAAATTCTTTAAAATATAAAAAATATGCAACATCAAGGAACCGTGCAGCGGATTGTCAAAACATAAATCATAGTTTCATCGAGAAAATGAAAAAAAAATGAATTAGTCGATCTAAAAATCCACCTGTGAGTGAATGAGCAATAAGTTACGATAGCTCATGTTTTAAAGCTTTTCTAGACAGGTTCCGAGCATCATTACTATCCGATCGTCACTGTGAGCACATGTAATGTTCTGTTTGAATCAGGAATACGCATTATTAAGCTCATTTTGTAAACTTCTCTTTTCCGTATTTTTTTTTTCAATAGCCGTCCATGATGGCAATCTGATTATTTTTCAGAAAAATGTCTAACACACACGATGCCATAACGTTAATGTGTGTGAAGGTCAAACTTATACTGATTCAACATTTCTAATTTCCTGGGAACTTTTCGCCATCTAAACATTTGGTTGTAGTTACTAATATTCACTTTTAGTTTAATTACTTGGAGTATATTTTTCCATTCTTTGACATTTTCCATTTAAAAAAAGAAAAAAGAAAAACCGTGGAATATCTGTAAACTGTGCGTAAGACTGTTAATCAAATATTAAAAAACCGTAATTCTGTTTTTTTTTTTAATGGAAAAAATATGAGAAGAAAATATAAAAATGTCTACTCGGTAGACCTCATTTTTACCCTACAAAATCTCTGAAGAATACAAGAGCTTCCGGGGGCTTCGCCCCAGATCCCCGCCTACTTTTTGCCCCCCCCCCCTTCAATTCCTGGATCCGCGCCTGCCGTGGATCAAGTATACTGCATATAGTGAAGTTAAAAATATACAAATGCAATGTAATTGAAACGCAGTGATACATTAATAACTACTTATAATTTTTTTTGGGGGGGGTTACCAGTAAAGGTTTTCTAAGACATGAAAATTCTATCTATTCGTACACCTTATACATATTTTTTGAACGTAGACCTTACATATTACCACATGCACACACACCCCTTTCCCTGAAACCTTTTGTATTGTTTAAAATTATATGATTGTTATGGTTATATATATATATATTTTTAATGCATCATATACTTTTCTATTTGTAATTTTTTTCTTTGGACTCTTTCTCGTGAATATACTTCAGAATACTAAATATATTTTTGCGGCCGATTTGATGCTTTGCATCATTTTAACTTGTTGTAATCTTGTTCTCATATATTATAACCTGGAATACACCGACGAAGACGTACGTTACTTTCAAGTTTTTCTTCAGTGTCTGGTACCACCCTTGATCGGGAACTTGGATGCATTCTGTGGATTTTTTTTTTTATTCAATCAAATGAAGAGACTTAGATTTAATTAAAAAACTTGTTCTTTTTGTAATTTTACTACATTTTTCTACAAATTTACAATATGTATTACTTGTATCACAGGTACTTCTTTCTGTAATAATTATTTAAACCATAGTGTAATAATGTTATTGTTCTGTTATGGGTTAAAAGATATAACTGAAACAGGAGTCTGTGCTTTGTATTTGGTGCTAGATATATAAAAACACCCTCAAGGACTTTAAAGAATTAAGAAACATTTCATTTGGTAAAACTACCAGGTAAATATTCCGTCAACACACGTGTATCTTACAATGTGCATCTATATGTAAGTACCGGTAGTAGTTGACCTTAAATGCCTCGCCTACAGCTGTAGCTGTTAGAAAATAAAGTAAATAATGTATTACTATACTTGGTTAAGTTACATTGGGAGGAAATCAAGATCTTAGGGCTTAGGGGTATTTGCGGGGGGGGGGGGGTCTTGCTCCGATTCGAAGATATTTTGCCCTCCCTTTTCGCCGATATACCATCCCGGGATAATAAGGAGTTTTTTCCTCCACAAATTATATTTATTAAACTACCATACACTTTACACAGTCGCGATTTTTTTTTTTTTTTTTTTTTTTTTTTTTTTTTTTTTTTTTTGCTTTCCCTCCAGATTAAGTAATCTGTTGTAAACTGCATTTCTCTGTATAAACTTGTGATGCTCCCAAGGATAAAACGTTATATAGTCGATTAAAAAGCTCTACAAGGCTTACATGTTACATGTATATTGTTAAACTGTATGGTATATAATGCCGATTTTAGATTATGAAAAAAAATATTTACATAAATTACAATGATTTTGCAATACTAGTATTTCATATTTACCACGATCAAAACATTATATTCTTGTAACTGATGAAAAATTATTCCCATGTTTAAGATAAATAAATAATATTTTTTTCTCCCACTGGAACTTAATTTGATTACTTATATCGTTCAGACAAGGATTGGAGATGTTGATAAAATTCCTTAATTTTAAATTAGAATGCATTGTTTACATTTTCCAAAGATTCAGACAAATGAAATGCCTGTTTAAAATTCCTGTTCATTCTCACAATTTTCAGTAATATTATATTAAAATAATTGATTGTTTTCTGCATCAAGAGGCTAAAATGGCGCGAAACTCAGAATGATGACGGAACGTCATAATCAGTTTTACTTGTGACGTAATGAGTTAACAGTAGGCCCAAAATAGGCCCATGGCACTTAACGTAGTTTTTGAAAATAGGCCCAAAATAGGCCCACGGCACAAAGAATGTTAAAGGAGAAATTTCAGGAGCACTGTACAACAAATATTTGAAAAGTGGTGTTAATCAGATGTGGATACATAAACTCTCCAAGAAACTTAGAAAATTTGAAATCACGAAATTTTACCAAAATCAATAGCATCAAAACCTACACTTTATACAACCTTTCCCCACGATAAATTTAAATCCAGGCTTTTTGACATAATAGACAGCTGCTTTTACAATGAAAATGGAACGTGTAAATTTACGTACCTTTTCATTGATCATCTGCAATATATTACCAGGCCCGTAGGAAGCAGTTTCAGCTTAGGGGGGGGGGGACACAACCATACATTTTCAGTTGGGGGGGGGGGGCACTATCAACTTCAAAAAATTCCCTGACAAGCAAAAAAGAGGGGCATCAAATGTTGTTATTGAGGGGGCACAAGCATATAGTAGCTATGTTTTCTATAGTATTCTATATATCGGCAAAATTACCAGAATCAATAGCAATATCTATGCCCCCCCCCCCCGTTCCTACGGCCTTGATTATTTTGTTAAAAACACTCTGATTGTACACAAAAATACTCTGAAGTTGATATTAAAAGATGCTATCAAGAGTTTCTGATTGACAATATCTTTGTAGTTTTTGGAGATCAAGTATTCCAATGTTGGAATCCCATAGGTACTAATATTCCACCCCATTATTAGAAAATCTATTTTTGTTTTCATATGAAGAATTTTTATCAAAAACTTCTACATGAAAAGAAGTCTCTTGCTGTTGCTTTCAATTGGGTATTTACGAATACTATACATTTGAATAGGATTCGAGGGCAACATGCATTTTGTCGGACCCAATAACCAGAATGTTTGCCTGAGGCCGTTAGGCCGAATGCAAGCAATTCGGTTCGAGGGGTCGACAAAACGCATTTTGTCTGAGAACACAGTCAATAAATGTTTAGTTATACCTTTTATTTATTTATTTACTTATTATTATTATTTTGTTATACATGTATCTTTTGTTGGCTTCAATACCCAAAAATGCAATAAGATTTTGCTGATCCTGTGATCCACAGTGTGACATAAGTGGTCCAATATCTCGTCCACAGGTCCAATATCTCACTCTGCGGTCAAACATCGATTTTTTTTATGACCGCTCTGTAAAACATTAGAAATGTTAGACTTTTTTAAGTGTAGATTTATATAGGAATTAATTTTTAAAGGTATAACAAAATGTTTTATCAATTAACAATATTCATTATCATTCCCAAGTTGATTCGATATATCCCTTTGAACTGGAAATAAGAGACATCACAGAGTCTGACACGTCTGTTTCATAATTGGATATTTTACTAGAAAAAGACATTAATGGCAAACTAACAATTATAAAACTTTATGATAAATGTGATTTCAACTTTTCTGTCGTCAACTTTCGCAATATACCATTACCACCTGCATATGGAGTTTATGTCTCCAGGTTGATTCGATACAAAAGATCAAATTCTACATAAGTACGATATCTAAAACGAGACAAGCTATTGACAATTAAGTTGATGATACAAGGATACCAACAGTATCATTTTAAGTCTACATTTTGCAAATTCTGTGGTCGATACAATGAACATGTTAGCAAATACAATATGTTTTAAAGTCGAATATAGACAGACTTTTTCATACAAATTGTAAGCCCATTATTTTCACACAATTTGTCCATGGTTTTTCCCCCATTTGATCATGACAAGGAGCACACTGAGGTCGACAGGGGATGCTTACCCTTCCATGTAGCTACTTATAGTTTATTGGGAAATGACCAGCTCCAACTCATCTGGAAAATGTTGGTCAGATTTAGTATTCGAAGCAAGTCTGGTAGTATTCATTCCTATATGCATCGTCTATGCTAGTTTGGTTCAGGTAGGGGGTAATATTCACTCATTTTGAAAAAGTAGGTCAGATCCAGATCTAATGCAGGTCTGGTAGCGTACATCCCTAGATGCATCATTCCCTCAAGTTTGGTAAAAGTAAGGCTTATAGTTATTTGGGAATGGACTTGCTCCAAAAATTTATGCTTGTTCACTTATCTGAAAAAATTTAAATCAGATCCAGCAACCAAAGCAAATCTTGTAGTGTCCATCTCTAGATGCATCATCCATGCAAGCAGATCCCTGCATGTTTGGTCCAGGTAGGGCTTATAGTTACTTGGGGATGGGCATGCTCCAAAAACTTAAACCTAGTTCATCTGGAAAATGAAGGTCAGACCCAGCATCCAAAGCAAGTCTAGTAGTGTCCATCCACAGATGCATCATACACCAGTATTGTTGTTACACTGGTGGTTTAAATCATTTTCACTTATCACAGCAATATAATTTATGGCCTTTTTTAATATGACTTGTGTACCCAGATTAACTACATGAATAATATTATCACTTTATTAAGTATATTTCTCATTAAATTATAAACAATAAATCGAATAATATAACATTTCCAATCAAGAATGTATATAAATTTCCTTTACATTGACCATTAAGATTCCTCTAGTACCACTCTTTTCCTCTTTCTATGATTTTTCACCATTTCAGAAGTGGTCAGTTTCTCAGTTTTCCTTGTTTCCCAACACTGAAAGTCATTTAAAGCTTTCTGTCCCTCTTTAAATAAAATCCTTTCTGATTCGTCAAGCTTCTCTATTAGTTTGGATGTGTCTTCATTGTATGAATTCTGTGAACTGTCCATTATCTTTCTTAATCGGCCTTGGAAAGTCTAAAAAATAAAAACACAATATGCCATTCCTGTATCTAATATACATTACACTCCCACTGAACAACAATTTATTTCATTATTTAATAATAATGCATTATTGAAATACAAAGATGAATCTATCAAAAATAAATTGACTTGGCCTTCATAAAACAAGGATTAACACTGATTTAAGTGTATCAGAAAATCAAATTGTCTGACATCATCAAAAGACATAATTACTTGTAATAATGACTTTGCTACATCAGGTGTTTCAGGGAGTTCAAATTTAAGGAGCTGACTTCCGTAGTTATAGAAGTATGGTCCCAGTTTGTGTAGGTCGACCACTGTTGGGTCTGCCGTGAAGATCTCTCGATAACCTTCCTTGTACTGCTTAGGCAAGTCCACACTCACTATGTGTCTCGTACTGCTACAGAGACCTCGGGCCATCCAATACGGCATCTCTAACTTTGTTCCAGGTTGTAAATGTTCAGACTCGGAGCTTGTGTCAAGATAACCTGCAATATCATTTTGTTATTGTTAAGAAAAAAACCATGTAAGTGAACAATTTACACTGCACAACATTCAAATGTACTATTTTATCAAAATACCTGCAAAGCTGTAAGAGTATACAGAAGGATAAAGTTTTCATAACCCGTGCAGTGTATTCCATATCATACATGTGATATGTACTGGCTGTACACAATGTCACATATCACTGACTCCATTCATGGTGGAACACCAAAATTCAAGGGAAATGAAAATTTGTCCCGTATTTTGAAATTTTTTTAACCAGAAACCAACATTTTTCTTTAATTCTTATCCTCACAACATAGTATTTTCCCTAAGAACCGGGCAAATTGACCACTTCAGTTATTAAAAATACTGCTTACAAATAAAAAATTTCAAAAATAATTGTTGTAAGGTCCACAGAATTTTTTTCATAAACCTCAACCCCTTGCCTATTACAACTGATCTCTAACACTTTACTCTGAAATAAAAGGAAAACACTGAACATAATAAATTTTGTTCAACATGTACATGACTTACTCTACTTGTTTAAGGCCAAAAAAATAATAGTCTTGTTTCCTGCTACCAGCCTAAAAAAATAGGGTAGGTAGGTAGGAGAATTATTTTATTTTTTTTATTTTATTTTTTTCCAATGTCATTTTTTGGATATGAACTAATACAAGATCAAATTAAACATGTCACAGGTCAATATTGTCTTTTAAAATTAAATTTCATGTTTTTTGATGCACAACTCAAGTGGTATTTTATGAAAGTCCTTATTTAAAAAATAGAATTTCATGAAAGGCTTGTTTTGTTTTAACATGGAAACTGATTACAGTGACAGAATGATGAAATTCCGGAAATTCACGATTTTTTTTTCATCCAAACCTTAAAAAAACTTTAGGGTCGGGCGCAGAAAAATAGGGTCAGTCAGGTAGCAGGAAACAAGACTATTATTTTTTTGGGCCTAATGTAAACAAAACATCATAGCAGAAGGTGTTAAACATGCAATAATTGCACTGTAATCAAAATGTATCAAAACTTCTCTTAGGCTGGATTGTTTTTATACAGGTTTTTCAATTACAACTTGTTAGAATTTTGTCAATAGAAAGACAAAGGAGGCAAAAACAACACAAATCAGAGCAACTCTTTGTGACAATACAAAATTTAATCCATAACTTTGTGGCAGTCAGACAGGTTCAATCACTAGTGGCCAGATATCTCAGTTGGTAGAGCGCCTGACCAGAGATTCAGGGGGGTCCAGGTTCAAATCCCGGTCTGGCCCACTGCAATTTTCTTCTCTCCTGTTACATTTGGTGCCATGACCAGGATGTGACAGGTGAAAGACCTGCCAGGGAAGTGCCTGGGTTGATATCTGGGAGGGGAGGGGGAGGGGCGAAGACCTTTAAGAAGGGGGGAATGGGGCAGTCAGATGGGTTTGATCGCCGGTGGCCAGATAGCTCAGTTGGTAGAGCACCTGACTAGAGATTCAGGGGACTTGGGTTCAAATCTCGCTCTAGTCTGTCACATTTTCCTCCTTTCCTGTTATAACTTATTTGCATTGCTTAGCCATAAGTATTGTCAATTTTAAGAAAGAGTCCGAGAGATACTTTAGTATTATGATGAAAATTATGCAGATGACTGGAGACAGTGACTCTCACATGGTACACTTTTGTCTTTAATTTGGACAGTCTTTTTACAAAATTCAAAACTGACAATGGGGAATGATGTGAATATGAAATTCTAAAAGTGCAGAAGATGCTTGAAATAAGCAGGTCCGGCACAATCTCTTGATTAAGCTATATAGCTTGAAATAGCTATATAGCTTTATTAAGCTATTCAAAATAGCTTGATAAAGCTATTTATATGCAGTTTTTAACAAAAATGTTAAAATAGCATACATGTGATATGTACCGGCTGTACACAAAATTTACAGTTTTTCGAGCCCATTCATCGTGTACCGGCGGGACACCAAAATTCACGGAATATGAAAATTTGTACAGTATTTTAAATTTCTCGCTAAATGCTGCCATTTTCCTCTCATTCTCGCTCGCCAGACACTGGAAAACGTCACCTGTGTTGACACTTGCCCTTCTGATAATTGTGTAGTGTACACAAACCATCGCGTGCGAAGGTGTGAACTGCCAATTGGGATAATTATCTTGCTATAAATTCGTATCAAATACCCCTTTAGGTAGCTTTATTTTTTAAGGGGTACTTAATTACTGTTAATGTTTCGTATACGTAACTTGATTGAAAAAAATTAAGCCAACTTCTAAAGTTGATATACATGATTAAATATACGGACCCAGATCTTCGTAGGTATAAAATATACGATGTTTATTACAATGATTACGATGGAATTTCAGAAGAATTTAAGCGATATTTTATACCATTTTTTGTACCGTTTTTTGATAGGCAGTGTACAGTTTTTTCACCCAAATTCCAGTTTTTTTTATGGCTCCTGTACAGTTTTGTGGTCTTTGACTTATCACATGTATGAAATAGACAAAAAGTCGCAAGTAATTGACTATTCATATATGTACTATGGGTTATCAAAACAACAACCAAAATCAAAGATAGTTCCAACATTGCAGCATTTGAATACTTTTAAGCAAAAGATGAATTTCCATTGTTTGGGTAACTGTACACTACCTTGTGTGTGTTGAGGCATGGATAAGTATGATTGCTTCTCATTGTACTGAATTATTACCAATCATCTTGTTGATCATAATTGACCTCCTTTATAATTTCATTCGAGATCTAACTGTATCAATTGCTTTATATAGCCCCAAAACTTTTAGAACTTTGAGTACAAAGTCTCTTAAGGAGACACAATTTGATGAGTGATTTTTACATGTATTATTTTCAGAAGAGTTCAAGGTTGAATATTATCATTGCACCAAGGTGCGACTTTTTGTGCATGCTGAGAAAATAATACATTTGAGAAAAAAGTGTGATAAAATAGCTAAATCATGCTATTCTGAATAGCTTAATAAAGCTATATAGCTAAATCAAGCTACATAGCTAAATCAAGAGATTGTGCCGGACCTGATAAGTAATGTTGTACAAAATCACTTGAACGAGGCTTTCCATATTCAAAGGCTTTAATCTTTGAGACTCTCTCCAGACATGCGTAGCAAAAAGAATATGGTTTTGTTATCAAAGCAACATTATGATATTCATAACACCGAGTTCTCAACTATAATATTTGAGAACATCACGTTGAACTACAACGTTGATCATGTTACCCTATTATTTGAAGTCTTGTAGGCCTATGATACAACTGTCAATACCGTCACCCTATATTTTAAACACTATGCATGGTTTTACCTAATCGGTATATTGTCATTTCTACTTTGCATGGTACTCTCTGCTGTGTTGACAATATGTCATTAATATCAAAATAGTCGAACATGTCTCTTTGATCAAATCTTCCGCCTAAATATTTGGAATTGTTGCATTCCCGAACCCGATACATAAACAAAAAACATGAAATGTAAAAAAAAATATACCTGTAATTAGTAAACAGGTTGCCACTGAAGAGATGGTCTGTAAAAGATTTGATCCAAGACCATTTGGACAAGGTGAAGCTCATCAGGAGAAAAGATATGTCATTTCTGTGACGACAACCCCTCAGTAAGACTCATATTGACAGTCCTGGGACCCGTTTTACAAAGGAATATGATGTAATTTTGCAGATAATTTTCTATTTTACATTAGTTTTTTATCTTCTTAAAAACATTTAGAAAATATTCTTATACAAACAATTCTTAAGAAAATCATTAATTTTGCAAGATTTTACAATCAACTTAAGTTTTTGGTCTTGCAGTCGTAAGATATTTTGCAAAACCGGCCCCTGGTCGTTTCTTTTCTTTACAATGCGTTCATGCATCTGACTCAATCGCTCCGGGTATTTTTCCAATGGCACAGGACGACAGTGAGAAAGTGTTTATGCAGCCCATAGGAAGCAATATCAGTTGGGGGGGCACAACCAAATATTTTCAGTTTGCCGGGGGGGGGGGGGCTACCAAAAAATATTCTTTGACACGCAAAACAAGGTCATTATTGGGAGGGGCAACCCCCCCCCCCCGTGTTCCCCGGTTCCTACGGCCATGTTATGTTATTTATTTGTAAACGAAAGACATGATAGATGCCTCCGAAGATTACAATGA
This sequence comes from Saccostrea echinata, assembly GCF_033153115.1. Classification (NCBI taxonomy): domain Eukaryota; kingdom Metazoa; phylum Mollusca; class Bivalvia; order Ostreida; family Ostreidae; genus Saccostrea; species Saccostrea echinata. The sequence goes on from NW_026889803.1 coordinate 64,828,777, forward strand.
CACAAAAGTTGCTTATATTTGCAACAAATGTCAAGAAAAGGTTGTGTAATACTCAGGTAAGGTAGAATTCATTTTTCATAATCAATAGATAAGCATCACCAAGAAGCCATGATACACAAAATACACGGAATCGTAATGCATACGTAGTTTTTTTGAAAAATATTATTGATAAAGTTTCAATATAGAAAATGAGATTAGTAGAAGTGTGTTTGCTGCTGTGCATCTTAAACATCGGAACTCTTCTGACAGAGGATTGTGCTACGGTACCGGAGTGCCATGTGTTTAACTGGCGACCATGGTCTCCGTGTATCGGCGCTTGTGGTTCACAGTCACAGTACAGAATACGTTACCTGTGCTGTTCTGCATCTGTTCAACCCCATACTCTGAACAATTGTCTCGGACATTGTGGAAAAAGTTCAACATTTTCATCGAACATGACTAAACCATGTCGAATTTGTGAAAATGGGGGAACACTTAGCATTTCATCAAAATCCTGTCAGTGTGATCCCTATCATAAGGGCATCTGCTGTAACGGTAAGAATCTTAAAGGGTAAATATATATATATGATACGTTCTAAAATATCATTTTATCCCTTAACCCCCCCCCCCCCACCCCACCCCAATGGAAATAAGGAAACTACTTAACTGACATGATATTCAGTGAGAGTTTTCTAAGCGAGATTTTAAGAAGTAATGATTGAATTATACCAATCATATAACTCATCCTGCCTGGAGGTAACCTCTAAGTTCTATTTAGAAAGAATGTTTAAATGTTTGTTATTATCCTGCTGATGAGGATATTTGTTTTAGTGTTAATTGACAAATTTTGAGATTTCAATTGTTTTCGTCGACTTATATGAATACTAGCATGATATTTCCCTTCACAAAAAGTTTTGCAAATTATTTCAATAACCATTTTTCTTTCTTTCTAGTACACAGGTAAAATTGCAACATATGTTCGACATATTATATTAGGCTTAATATGACATTATTTTTCCCCGATTAATATTAAATTAATTAATTTTTTTTATCTGGCTGAATTAAGATAAAATGAATTGTCTCTTGCCCAGTGATACTAGCCCTTGACAATCACTATGTCCGAATGAAGATCCAGATCTACGAACCATGAAGAAAGTCTAATAACGGATATCAATCCACAGTAGCAAACATCCTTTGACAACATTATTATGTGTAACATCATTTCCAGTCAACCGCATGGCGCAGTGGTTAGAGCGTTTGCTCTAGAGTCGCGGTGTAAGGAGTAGATCCTTACGTTGCGTGTTCAAATCCCACTGTGGGATCCTTCGGTCCTTCGGATGAGACCGTATAAACCGAGGTCCCGTGTCGCAATAGGTGCTGGCACGAAAAAGATCCCTTACTGCTCAATGGCCCTAAGTGCCGAGTATAGGCAAAAATTCGCAGGGAAGTGGTGGCATCTCCATATTATCGAGAGGAACAACAAACAAACAAACAAAAACATCATTTCCACATGCCATTGGACACCAACATTATACATGTATTGTTTTCTTTTAACTCTCAAGATCATCTAATGGGAAACAGGTGAATTGTTGGGAAGGGAAGTCTGTTTTTGTCATTTATTTTAAAAGTAACATGCTAGAAAAATGGACAAAATTAGTGTATTCACTTTTGATGTCTTTGTTAATGGAGTGGATGTATCTGTCAATAAAAGATTAGCAATGTTCCATAAAAACAAAACAACAACAACAGGTGTTCTTTCATAAAGCTGTAATAACGAGTCAACTGTGAATTTGCTCTCTTTAAATAAAAAATGGACATGGCTTAGAAACATTGACGTACGTTTAAGCATCCATATGTAGATGTATTGTTAATGTGGCAAGATACACTATTATTTAACTAGAATTAATATGTTCGAAATCAGAAATAACCCTTGGACTTTTTGGAATGTAAGTTATAGAAAGTCGGAGAGATCTCTGGTTGGGTTAACTATTTTTGTTAAACCTTGCATAGCTTTAATAAAATATTTGAGGGTTAAAAATAATATTTCGTGAAAGAGTTTATCTCTATAATACAAGAGAATTCAATAAACCGGAGAAAACAAAGGAGAAGTAAAAATATGTCAATAATAAATTGATCTAAGACCTTGTGAGGTAAAGTCCTGAAAGTGTGCCAGTCATATGGTGTTCTTTTTGCTGCATTACAAATCATTTATTTTTTGGGCTATGGTTAAAGCAATGACTTCTAATTAGGTCCCAGAACGTGTATTATTATGTTTTTTTTAAATTTATTTTTTTTCCCTTTAAAATCATAACTTCGTGTCAACGTTTTTGCAGTCAGTTTGTGTACACTAATTGACATGTCTATCAAAATTTGAAAAGCTCGGAAAGATCTTCGCTAGTCTACATTTACCGGTCACATATCATCTTGGTAAAACATTAACAAGAAAAAAAGTACTTCAGAATGTTTTATTTCATTTTTTGCACGTTCATATAACTCCAACCCAGCAGGTTAACTACATACTTGTATATTCAGACCCTGGTATGTTTGTTAGTTTCATTTGCAATTGTAGATGTGGTGACGTGTCAAGACCAGCCATGTAAGCATGGAAGATGTACCGACCAAGGGGCCAGTTTCATGTGTACCTGTGACGAGAGGTACACTGGGGTCACCTGTGATTCACGTAAATATCAGTAATCTTTTCAATTTCGGGATTGTCATGTAAACATTTAGTCTCTGGATATTGTCATGTAAAGAACTTTAAACTTTAAAATAACAAAACTTTTTGAGAACCAATACTTCTCCACACTTAATGCAGAATTCTGCATAAGCATACAACTGCTTCTTCAATTAAAAAAACACTCGGAATTATATATACATGTATCTTGTTAATTGTCATCCAAAAAATCATTATGTTAAAAAGCATTCTGATTTTCCCACCAAGTATTCTGGAGTAGATATTTAGGTAACATTATTACAAAAATCGCACCATTCATTTATCCGGTAATAAATATTGTTGTTAAATATTGATACCTTAATATGCTGGAATTTCTGATTGACATTAATTTATCTAGGTAGTCTTTGGCAAATCAGGTATTAAAACGATCTTTTAGAATTCAAATGATTACTAATTGTGCCCCTTTATTAGCCAACCTGCTTTCGTATTCTTATGAAGGAGACTTTATTCAAAACTTAATTGTACTTGAAAAGAAGAATTCTCATGATCTTCAATCGAGATTATATACTATACTTTTATATTAAATTATTTGACTACGGAGTACTCCGTATACCCGATCAATACATAGGCTCACGGCGGGTACGACCGGTCAAAAAAGGATGCTTACTTCTCCTAGGCACCTGATCCCACCTCTGTCGTGTTTTTGCCCTGTTCACGGTTCGTTTTGTTTACTGGATTTATGAGATCGATCACTGTTCGTTATCTTCACATTTTACATTAGATATATCATCGAATTTTATCAACGAATAGTATGCAATTTCATTCATCAGACATTTATTTGATATACGAGTATTTCATTCGAAATAAAAGACTTCACAGAATCTGACAGAACAACTGTTTCATGTTTCATGTACTCACACCCACATACATATCTGTATATATAAAGTTCACATTGATTTTTCGCTTATCATTGCTGAAATATTGAAATATCTCTCTATCTTTACAAGTGTTGGTCACAGAGGAAACTTCGGAGCTTCTTCTTCCGGTATGGCTGCCATTTTTGGAGTGTGCTGTGTTGATAATGGTGTCCCTTACAGGCATTATGGTGTTAGGTTGTCTTTGTCTGAAGTGTTGTCAAGCCCTTGGCGTCTTTAGGCACAACGATGTTGATGACGACAAAGCCAACAGACAGAAACACAAAGGGGATTTAATTGTTCTGCAGAATCGCCCCAAACCAATTGGATATAACAGTCACATGGAAACAGAGTTTTGAACATAAATTGTAGTTTAATTCTTTATTAATCAAGATGATTTTCTCCAGTTTGTATACTATCTACTCAATGACTCTGATGTATCTTTTCCTGTGAATGAGAAATATTAACGATAAAAAATTGGTGTAATTTTCATTATGCATGTAAATTCAAATATTTAGTGTCTCATTAACACGGAATATCTGTTTAAGGATGAAATTTATGGAGACAACGAACAGTATTCAAGCTCAAAAGTCCATATAAAAAAATACAAATCGGGAGCAGAGCAAACACGGACCTCTAAAACATCAGAGGTGGGATCAGGTGCAATGGAGGAATGAGCATCCCTGCCGACCGGTCACATCCGCCATGTGCTCCTTGTCATGATCGGGAAATAACGAAAACTCCGTCGACAATTCAGTGTGTAAATAATGGCGTAACAATTAGTATGAAAAACGTCAGTCAGCATTTGACTTAATGATAAATTGTATTTGCTGACAAGGTCATTGTATCGACCATAGAACTTACGAAATGATGACTTTGAACGAGACTGCTGATATTCTTGTTTGTCAATTAGGGGTGCAACGATACACTAAACTCACGATACGATACGTATCACTGTATTCAGTTCACGATATGATACGTATCACGATACATAACAAGGTTAAAAAGTCTTTCAAGTTTGTCATCATATTTTTTTAAACTTGACAGGGTTATACAGAATGTTCATATTTTTTAATAGTAATTGAAATAAAATTTTGTTAAGTTGAATTGGATTGTTAGGTAGATCTTTGAGTTGTGTCAACATTCTAAACCAATGATGAACATTTACAGGGAACTACAGGGACCTTATCTAATATTCTTCCTTTTAAATTGGAATGAAAAAGGAAGACATTCATTCTTTTATTCCTTTTATTTACGTAGAAAACCAGTTGACAAATTTCTCGTGTTAATACGTTTTAATCAACAAGACAGTGAATTTTCATCGAAATACACACGTGATCACTGATGGAATATCGTGTATTACCAAAGAATACATTTAGATCTAATGGGTTTATCATTTGTCTAAACATCTATAACTTATAATCACATTAAGTCCCTCTCCGTGTTAAATCTGAGGTCTGTAAGATGCTGGAGATGAGTTTTACTGCCGTAAATGCGTTATCGTCGACCTCACGTTTTGCACGGAAGCCATTTTGAAATAGTGAAGAAGGAAATAAAACGGATAATTCTGCACCGATTGAACCGAACCGCGATATCAGTTTAGCGTATCGTGAATTGAACCGTGGAAAAATATACCGCGATATACCGTCAAACGGTTTATCGTTGCACCCTTATTGTCAATAACTTAACTCGTTTAAGAAATTGTTTATACGTAGAGCATGCTCTTGCGTATCGAATCAACTGAGAGATATAAACCACATATGCAGGTGATGAAGGTATACTGCTGCATAAATAAGGGAAGTTGACGATTGAAAATCTAAAGTCAACACGTTTATCATAAAGCTTGGTTGTTAGATTACCATTAACGTCTTTTTCTAGTAAAATATCCAAGTATGAAACAGATGTGTCAGACTCTGTGGTATCTTTTATAATTTCAAGCTTACTGGGATATATCGTATCGACATAAGAATGGAAATAACCATTGTTAATTGACAATACGTCGTCGATATGTCTAAATGTCGAGTTGAAGTTCATAGATGTGTTTTCTTTTCACGTATAAGGTTTTGAACAAATTCTGCTTCATATGAATACAAAAATAGGTCTGCTAATATCGGGGTGCAATTGATACCCATGGGAATTCCAATAGATTGTTGGAAGACCTGGTCTCCGAAAACCACATAGATATTGTCAATCAGAAACTCAAGCATCTTTTTAATATCAACTTCAGAGTACTTGTGTGTGCAATCAGAATGCTTTTTAACAAAATAATTTTGCAAATGACCAATGACAAGGTTAAGTAAATTTACGAGTTCCATTATTATTGAAAAAGCAGCTGTCAATGATATAAACAAGCCTGGACTTTAATTATCGTGGGGAATGGTTGTATATTAAGATGGAAGTCGTAATTTTTATGTTGTTGATTTTGGTAAAGTTTTGTAATTTCAAATTTTCCAAAAGTTCCTTGGATTTTTTAAGTATCCACATCTGATTTACACCACTTATATATAGTTATAGTAGTACTCCTGAAGCTTCTCCTTCACTGCTGTTAATATTCTAGTGAGCAGTAAAGAAAGAGGCTTGGTATAACATTAACTGGAATCCGCTATGTATCTTTGTTTGTAAGGATTTTAATGAAGTTTCGGAATCCAATATAGATATGGTAATTCAAATTCAAGTTGGTTGTTGAAAAATATTCAAAACTGACGTATGATTTTGAAGAATTTCCTCCTTAGAAAGGGAGCTATGGGTATAAGTTGGATTACCACTTGTTGAATTAAATCCCAGTTCCCTAAAATACAATTTAAATAATGACCCTTACAAAGACAATGCTGTACCTGCTTTGTCAGCAGGGACCAGTACATGTTGCACTATGATGAAATATCATAGCTATTACAAGTATTTAAATACTTCCTAAATCCTTCTCACTATTTCAATAGATTTAATTTTTTTGCGACAGTCGTTTATTTATCAGACAGTCTCTTGTCAGTTCTTCTGACAAATGTCAACAGCATGGCAACATTTTAGAATCCTGCAGAAATAAAACAGGACAAGCCATCGCTGTGTGTCGTACTCTTAATTCTGTGTTGCTTGAGACACATGGGAAGCAGTATACTTGATCTCAATTGTTCTTATTTCTGTCTATGAATTGTAGAATTTAAATTCAGGAATATATTACATGTATTTTCTCCGCTCACTGATTGACTGATAAGATTCCAAAGGCTTATGGAGGCAGTTCAGCTGATTCTCTTTCATTGCAAAGATGAATATCTCTTTAAAAGGTAATTTTTAGCACGGAAATTCTTTCTTTGCCATAAAATGGTAGTTTTCATTCCGTCGAAAATAAGAAACATAAAATTGTCCTTCTGTCTGAATAAAACACAACTTTTAAAGAATGACTGCACTTAAGGACCCTCTATACACCAGTGCAAAATGTTAAACATTGAGAAAATTATGTTGTATTAAGGTGTAAATTTTAGGCTTATCTATATAATTTCAATATATGGTACGTGGCATTTACCCCCAGGAAAAATGTTCAAAGACCACAAAGTATTAATGAACAGAAATCACAATTGTTTACTTCAGTGGATAAAATGCATGTAACTAAAGTGTTCAGATACTTTATCTTTGCCTTTCAAAATGTTAAGAATGCTTTAATTGATTATAAATTGAGAAATACACAGTAGATTTCTATTTATCTGAAATCACTCTAACTGCAGAAAAATACCACAGAATCAGAACTCTTTAGTGTATAGTGTAGAGAGGGTTCTTAAGGACATGTCAAATTTCGACAAAATAAACTATCAAAACGAGAATTTTTCTTTTAATTGCTTTAATGGTAACTAGATTTTGAATAACCTTTTTGTCAAAATGCTAAGGGTAGAATTCCACAGAACAAGGTTGTAGGTCCTATTAATTTCAATGTTTTAGATACCTCGGAATGTATCTGATTCGAGTCATACAGTATTATTTCAAAATAACCTTCCAAGGAAAAGTATTAAAATGGAATATCTTTCACTAAAGCAAGAAAAGGAAAACATGAAATGTATATTTGTTTTGATAAGGCTGAGTTCTTCAAAGGTAAAGCATGATGATCCAAACGAAATAGTTATAAATAAAGATCCACAGAATATCATTTGGGCATGTTATTTCGATGACAATATATAAGATCAGGCATATACTTTACAGAATTCATAAATAGAGCATAATATCAAATCAAGTGCTTTCATTCATTCATATTATGAGCAAGAAAGAAATCAAATATTGCCGAATGCTGGAATGATTGATGGATTGATTATATGTTGTTTAACGTCTCATTCGAGAATTTTTCACTCATATAGAGTCGGTGAAGGGCTTCAAATTTAGACCCATAATCGGCACTCAGGGCCATTGAACAGTGTGGCTTCTTTATCGTGCCAACGCCTCAGTACCGTGCCACGGGACTTCGGTTTTAAAGGTCTCATCCGAAAGACCCGCGACTTTCACTTCTAATGCTGGGCGCTTGGCGAAGGAACAGTCGATAGCTATGTATACGTCTTAGGTTTAACGCGGCGCAGCGAACGAGAATCGAATTCGGGCCTCCCTATCACGAAGCGAGCGCCCTACCACTAGGCTAAGGTGACCGGTCGAATGCTGGAATGAAATATACATTATAAATATAATGTGCTATTAAATTCATAAAAGAAAAATAACTGGTAACTAGATGTCATAGGATAGTACTACCCGCACGTAAGCGTTTGCCTCTAAATGCATGCTAGCTCCCATGTACTCACAGGGTAGCGAAAAAGCTACAAAATGTATTCTTTCATTTATGAAATATAATTTATAAAATATATAAAGCACTAAAAATTATCAACGACACGAACAATTAAAAATTGACAATTTTAATTGTTCGTGTCGTTAATCAGTTTTAGTGCTTGACCTTGTATCTATTTAATAGATCCGACACATAGGATATACAGTGTTGTTGGCTTTCTAGTGCTTTCTATAATTTGTAAAATATGTAAACAATGTTTTAAATTGAGCATAAAAGGCACAGGTGAGCATATGACCATGGGTTTCTATGTTTGCATTTCAAATAAATTCATTACCGGTCTCGGCTTAAAGATTGTGATAGATTTTGATTTTAAAGAGGGAGTTTCAGAAAAAAACAAGATGTGTTTTGTGAAACACTGATGCCCCCGTATGGCAACTTATAGCAAAGGTTAAACTTTCTCAAATGCAAATCAAATATGTTGCTACCCAAAGTAAGGTCTCATCTCGAGAAATATACCTGTGAAATATGAAAGCCCTAGAAGCAACCATTGAATAGATATGGAAAAGATTAAAGTTTTTCAAAAGTAAGTCAAACATCAAGGTCAAGGTCAAATGGTCAAAATTAATTAAATTTGAAAGCCATAGCTCAAACCAATCAAAAGTTATGGGCAATGTTAAAGTTTTTGCGGACAAACAAACAGCTAGACAGACAGCTAGATAGACAGACAGACGGACGGACAGGGCAAAAACTATATACTCCTGAATCTTCGATACGGGGGAATAAAATGTTTTTCTGTAAAGAAAAAAAAAATAAATCGGTCTAAATTAGAGCTTGAAAACATCATTTCTCGACCCCATTTGCTTCCTAGGGTGAAAATGAAAATTCCGCAATCTTTTGCACATCTGCAGGGCACTCCCAATCATCTTACAAAAAATGATATGTCCACTGCGTAAACTGTAAGAGGAGTTCTGGGAACAATCAGGTTTTTTGAAGGGAAAAACGTCGTTTTTCGACCCCTATTAATTTGGACCCAGGATGAAAATGAAAACTCCGCAACCTTATTGCATAACTTAATGACACCACGTATCAATATTTTAAAAGATGAATTGTTTACAGCTTAAAATAAAAGAGGAGTTTGAGGAAGAAGAAAGTGTGACAATGGATGGACAGACGGACAATATAACTGGTATAATGGAAAAGAGATCAGGAAATATCAATAAGACTACTTGAGAGGAACTGTGACATAAAAAAAAAACAATAAAGCTGAATGAATCCACCTTTCAATTAATGAAATCACTTATATTGATATTGCTTACAACCAAACGATAAAAATAAATAATATAAATCACATAACCACCTGTGACCAAAACAAAAGATATGTCTGTCCTTTTCAGAAAAAGAACGTTTCCGATTTTACTGGCAAACATACAGGAGTGTTGTGTTGCTTTAATGCTTTAAAAGTAACCCTTTTTAAAAATATTTTTATGTGATCTAAAAAAAAAAATTATATGAATTAAGGCAATAAATCTGAGCTCAGGAGATCGCAAAATGTTAATTAACTGATACAAAATAAAAGTAAAGGAATCTGATGAGAAATAAAAAAAAAAAATATCACTCCTGTGCGATAATACTTCACCAAACCCGTCAAAAACCTCAGAAAGTTTATCCTTTTTTTTCTATGTCAGTCATTTTCTTAAAATTTATAAAAGAAAAGAAAACTTCCTTTAACCTTAAGCAAAATTTGATGGACGGGAAATAAAAAGAATTCTAACATTTTTCCCCCGTGTTAATTATTGCTTAACCCGAAGAAAACAAGTCTTAAACAACTTTTGAAAGACCATTCCTTCAGAAAAACGCTCGTGAACACCATTCGTACTATTTTGCTAGAATACATGCCAGCAAAATCTTGTCTTTTACATCAATGAAACACATTCGCAACCCTCTTATTACTGGACTTATTTCAAACCTGAAGCGTATATTTGAAGTTTAGGTCTTCAAGCACATGAAAAAGACTATTTGGTTTTGCGACAATAGTGGTTGATAAAATGACATGTAAATGGAAAGTAACATAAACAATATCAATATACTAATAGAATAATAAAGGACTTACAATAGTTTCCACTTTCTCTAAACGATGTTGACCATCAAAATGGTCTTCCAGGATCAAGAAATAAATTTATTTGAATATTTTTTTTCGCTTTCAAAATTTCATATACATATTATATATATATATATATATATATATATATATATATATATATATATATATATATATATATATATATATATATATATATATATATATATATATATATATATATATATATATATATATATATATATTTATATTTATATATATATATATTTTCAACATATTCTCACAGATATATATATATATATATATATACAGTCCCTGAAACGTTCTACTTTCCCACTTGAACGGTGAGCGAACGCTGAACGAACGGTGAACGCACGCTGAACGAACGCAGAGCGAACGGTGAGTGAACGATGTGTGAACGCTGAACGCAACTTGGTGAACGATGTGTGAACGCTGAACGGTGAGCGAACGCAGAACGCGAACGGAGCGCAACGCGAGCGCAAAGTGAACGGTGAACGAACGGTGAACGCAAGATGAACGATTTATTCGGAATGCCTCTGATCTTTTCCTTGCATTGAAACTATTCTATTGTATTCTAATGCCTAGTGCTAAAAAAAAAATAATAAATAAACAAATCAGTGAAAATTGTCCTAAGAAAGACGATACATGCACATTAAGTAAAATAATTAATTTAAGTTTCTTACAATATTTTCTGCACATACATGTATGTACGCTGTTTAAATTCAACTGTTTGATAATACGATTTTTATCGCTGTAAAACATTGTAATTGTTACCGAACGCTGTGTTATAACAGATGAAATTAATCTAGTTGTAAAATAAATATGTTTATTCTTATTTTATATATAAAACCATTACAAATAATGTGGATTTTAGAAGAGAAAACTACGGAGTTATAGAATGAATTACAATGGTTGTAACAACCATACAAGGCGATTCCGTGTAAAATAATAAGAAAAAAAAAATAGTTTACAAAGGTATGGACTTATTGCATAAATACACTCGTATTTTAAAATTTGAATGCAATAATAAATTTATGTGTCAGTTTTATTTTTTATGATGATTTATTAAGCAGACTTCTACATGTATCTGTAGACATTTCCCGGCCCTGATTGTACTCGGACAAGATGATACAAAGAGGCAATCAAATTATTTGTTATATATTAAATTTTCACAACTTGATATTTAAGTAATATGATGTCATAGTTTTTATTAAACAGACAAATGAGAGAGAGAGAGAGAGAGAGAGAGAGAGAGAGAGAGAGAGAGAGATTCGGTTTTAGCCCCCCTTTCCTCAAATGTTTGTACCTATATCAAACAAAAATTCTAATTTTTTTCTAAATATATCAGGCAGTGAAAGTAACCATTTTTTTAATCAACAAATCCATTTGTTTTACAGTCATAATCGGTTTTTATTTTCCTGCTTCAAGTTAACACGAAGTCCACGAGCATGACCAGTCAATCAAAATCATGCGACACTGTGCAGGTGTAAAAGTCTCGTCACACCGAAGGCAAAGTGTTAGTATTTCCAAGAAGTTTTAACATTTATCTTATCATTTTTAGATCTGATTCCAACATTTCTAAAAATAAATAAATAAATAAATAAAATACATTGGGAATAAATACTTGGAATAATTAAGCCGCTTGAATTTGAAACATACTCCCTGCCAATTTAAAATATCACCGCCGGCACATGTATATTTTGAAATACTATTGTTTAATGACTTTGTTTAGATGCATGTTTGTTTAGTACAAAACACAGTTACGATGAAAAATATCATTACTGGAGAATCACTTTGGTTATATAAATGATAATCATGTTATAAAGGCATTTCTCTCTCTCTCTAATTAAGGACTTTGTATATGTAAAGTTGAAAAACAAACTCTTTAATGTATTGCATTTCAAACAAATATTTTTTTAACCACACTATCAATTTAATTCGCTATAAAGATATTTAATTAACTGGATATCCGCAGCACTGTTTATCATTCTCAGAAAAATTTCTAACATGTATTTCTGTATTATTTTAAAAAAAATGTGATAGAAATATTTTCGTATTTTTGCTGCAGTTGGTAAATTATTTGACTTCGATTATTATCTATCTATTAACGATTTGTCGTCCTTAACATAACAACAAAATGTTGCAGTGCTTGAAGTATCAGTATTTTGCCCGTATTTAAATTTAATTTTTCAGCATCGTTCTACATACATGTACTTATAACAAAATTTATTTTCCAGATAAATTTTATAAATAACCTAACAGCTAAGTTGGAATAATAAACATTAATTTTGCAGATAATTTTTTTCCCCATGAAATAATGATTCTTTAAACACGGTATGTTATTTATTAAATTCAAAACCTGTAAATCCTTACTTAAAAAAAGATAAGTCCTTTCACTTCGGAGTTCCGAATGACACTGAAGACTGAACGATAAGTGAACGCTGAACGCAAGGTGAACGCAAAGTGAACGAACGAAGAGCGAACGGTGAACGCTTTGTGAACGGTGAACGCGAGCGCACGGTGAACGCTGAACGCAAAACTGTGAACGGAGAGCGAACGGTGAACGCACGGTGAACGAACGGTGAACGCACGCTGAACGAACGGTGAACGAACGGTGAGCGAACGGAAAAATGGGAAAGTAGAACGTTTCAGGGACTGTATATATATATATATATATATATATATATATATATATATATATATATATATATATATATATATATATATATATATATATATATATATATACTTCATTTCTTCCCTTCAAAAGCTTTAAGTATTTTTTTTTATAATATCTTCAGAATAGACGATTAACTTTGCAATGAAAACCATGGATTCTGATAATTCAATTGTTGTTTTCAAGTTCACTCTTTGAAATCAATAGATAAGTATTATCGGTAAATATATATTGAAGATCTATTATACAGCGCAACACACTTTAAGAAACATCAAGGAAAAGCACAAAGTAAATAATATGAATTTACTGTATTTATTACTATATATCTGTACCGTTTGTATCAGATTTAATCGATCACAATGTACATTGGATATGGAATGTCATATGTTTAACTGGCTATCATGGAGTACGTGCACTGGTACTTGTGGCTCACAGTCACAGTACAGAGACCGTAGAATGTGCTGTTCATTAAACCCAGCCACTCTAGAAACTTGTCTGACAAGCTGTAACAGAAGTATACATTTTCCAATGCACATGTCTCAACCATGCCGAATTTGTGAAAATGGTGGCATGCTAGAACCAGCTTCCCTAACATGTAGATGTGATCTGCATTATAAGGGTGATTGCTGCGAAGGTAAGAACTGCCTGTTTCTATATTTAGTTATTTCTCTTTATTCTAGGTTATAGAGTGCTTCATATCAAACCTGTCTTGTGATTTTATACACATTTAATATTTCTTTGTCATAATATATAGGATTTTTTCCTGACATTGACATTTGCCCTTTATTACACACCCGTCATTTCACCTCTAGTCGCCCGCGTGGAGCAGTGGTTAGAGCGTCTGCTCTAGAGTCGCGAAGTAAGGTCGGGGGTTCGAATCCACTGCGAGGCGTGGAGACTGGTCCTTCGGATGAGACCGTATAGGTAGGAATTTGCAGCCCTCCATGAGTGAAAAATTCTCGAGATGGACGTTAAACAACAACAAAAAGAAACATTTCACCTTTATCACGTCCTTTATTACAGGTTTCCGGTGTAACGACGAAAAGTGACCCCCGTAGAATATTGACCGGAGGTCATTTTTCAACGTAGAAATTTGACCCCTTGGTCAATATTCTACGTAGAAAAATGACCCCCTTTTTCATAGAAATTATGGCCTGGGGGTCATTTTTCTCCGTGTGGGTTGTAGAAAAATGACCCCGTAGAATAATGACCCCGTGTCTCTTTTTTTTTTTAATACAAAAAACTGGGTTTGGTAGGAATATTCTTGTTAGGCAAATACGTAGAGGTAAAACACGCAGCCTAAAAGCTTTAAAGTTTAAGCAACAAAAGGTTACACGATACCTTACATGTACATCAATAATACAAGATGTTTTATCCCATTAAAGGAAAACAAATAACTATTGGCTATTATGATGTTTGATAACTATAAGAGCAAAAATACACGTGTTCTTAGATTTGTTTTATCAAATTTTATATAAAAAAAGTTTCCAGAGTCGTCATTAAAAAAAAAACAAGATTATTTAGCTGGTGTCATAGAGAGAAACTTATATATGAATAAAAATGCATAGTTTCTGTGTATAATTGTAATGATCCTCTTTAAATTTTACTCTGGGTAAATAATGTGAAAAAAAGAATGAAAATAAAGTCTCAGGCGTTTTTTTCTTCATGATCAGAAGTTACAATAAAGATTAATGTTTTCCAACTCTACCCAAATAAATCCGTGTGAAAAAATGGACAATTGTTAAGAAAATTAGATCTCATATATATCTTTGATTTTCTGGTAAAAAAAAAAACTTCTATAAGAAAGAACTTTCTATAAGAAAAACTTTCTGTAAGAAAGATTAAATTTGTGTAAAAATAACAGACAGGACTAAATCAAAATTACTCTCATATTCGATCTCAGAGACACAAAATATGGTTAGCTCAAAATCTTTACCAATGTCTTTTGTCGTTTACTAGTGTCAATAAAGCCTAAAAGCTAAATGAGGCTTCTTACATAAAAAAGAATTGATTAATTAATAAAAGAGATGTTTGGTATACTAAGAATTGACACAAGTTTATACACAGTAGTACGTATTTCCCCTTTCTAGTTACATGTAATAATTTTTACCAATAGAAAAAACCGAATGTTGCATTATGAAAAAGCTTCTCTGCCTAATTTACATATTATTTTTTCCCTAAGTATGATGGGCAATATTAGCACAATTGAAGTTGCGTTTGCAAGACTACATAGAACTGTGCTAAAAAATATTGTAACACATATTGTGTTCGAATCAAGTACGTGATTCGTGTCAGCGTATCTATAGTGGTAAGTTTTGAGGAAGTGGGTACCGAGGATGTAACCCACTCTTTAAATTTGCTAGCCTATAGAAAAAAATCTGGCTATGTCTTTCCTATACACAAATTAAGGACATACGCAACGTAGTTTGAACTTTATTGTCTTTTTCCCTGGAGTTGAAGAGTTCCAATACTTAAGGGAACTGTGTGTAACATATTAATGTCTATATATGGTGTTGTACACTTCTTCTAAAACAAGTTTGGATGAACAAAACATCTAGAATATATGTTTAGTAATTTTTGTATATTTTTCTTTGAATTATACAAGAATTTTCATCAATTGATATCTTTTCAAAACCCCTGGTAATGCATGCTGATTTTTTGTCTACGAACATCTGATGGCACTATAATATTAGATTAAGAATATCTTGAAAATTTATCAGTAGGTAAGGTACGTTGCGTATGTCCTTAAGCGATCTTGCTGTGTGATACGAGGTTTTAAAAATATAAGAGTTTTTAGGATAAAAGTAAACAATTTTTTTTCTTACATCAAACATCCCACTTATAAGGAGTTACATAATGCATATGTGCATGATGATGTAGATTATACATGTATCTATATAATGATCAAGGAGGGGAGTATATTGCCAGTATTTCTATCACAATCGAAGGGCACTCCTAACAAAAATTTACCATAGTAAACTATAGTTTACTATTATTAAGTATAGTAAATACTTTGATACTTTGATTAACTATGAAACTTTGTTTGGAACTTTTTTGAGATTTCAAAGCTGAAACTTTCTTAAATTGATATCAGTAGGCTAATGTAAAATTCTGGGATGATGTTAATGTTATGTTATGTTAATGAACAAGAAATATTAATACGAGGGGTAATCAAAAAGTTCGCGAACTAATTGAATTACTTCCATAAAAGAAATAAAATCAGATTTCGATTTTTATTATTTTTTAAAGTGGTCCTCTCCGATTTGAATGCACATCTGCCATCGTTCTGTCCATGCGCGAATCACGTGGTCCAGGCGTTCACATGACATGCTCCGTAGCGTTCTGTTCACAGAAATTAAAAGATTTTTCCTAGTCTTATATTTCTTACCATGCAAGTTATTTTTTATAACAAGAATAGCCCATTTGTCACAAATAGGATTGGTGGATTAGGATATCTTTTCCCAGAATGAGCATAGTGACCATCACAACCCGACTCTTTTGTATTGAGGTGCGTCGTTTATCCATTGTGGATAAAGTATAGGCGCCTTCTTTTTATCATATATGATATGTTTAAAATCTAAGGTAAACGATATTTTAGGGATTCAATAACTATATTATTGTTAAGGTTTTCCATCCTTAATAGAACCCAATTCTCTATCCTTAAATATCCATCATGTATATAATACTCTGATATTAATTCAAAGCATTTTACAGTAGAAAAGAATTTACCAAGAGAAAGTTTGTTTCAAAAATGTAATTAACTAAGCAGTAATTAATTAACAGAAATTGCATTGAAGTCTATGGAGACAAGCGATTTTTTTAAAATAAAAAATTCAAATAATATGAATATCAATAAACACTGTGGTAGAAAGATACATTAAATCATTAGAAATAGAATGACAATTGAAAACAATTTTTTACCGTATAGATTTTTTAAAATTGATTTTTTATTACCTTAAAAAAAAGGAGATAACTCTTCAAGAAAGGTCAAGGTCACAAATTAGGACATGTTCCATTCTTACAGGCTTATAGTAATAAATGGGAATTATGTCTAAATATACTGAGTATTCCACATCTGTTATGTATACAAATTTATTGAATCTGAGGCTTTGATTTACGATAGTGAGAACTTTGGAAGTTTGATTTACTATAGTAAAAACTTTGGAACTTTGATTTACTATAGTTAACTATAGTAAACTATAGTTAACTATAGTTTACTATAGTATTTTTTTGTTGGGGTTAAATATCTGCTATTTATGGAACATGCTTATGACTGAATGTTTGCCAAATTTCATTTTGATCTGAACAGTGGTTTTGTAAATAACGAGATAGTTCACAAACTTTTTGATCACCTCTCGTAGTTCCCTAAAATATAAAAAAAATGTGCACATATAAATCTAAGAACATAAAATATTACAATCATATATAAAAAAAATACTTTGATTTACTATAGTAAAAACTTTGATACTGCAATATTTCCATTTCTATTTGTTTTCTATGTGATATCTCTTTGAAAGTTAGGAGAGTTGATTTCTTGATCATTCCACCGGAATACAAATTTCGCCAAGCGAAAGGTCAAGAAGGTCTAATATGCATGTAATTCTCGTGCGGCTTTCTTTGTGTTTAACGTCAGAGAATATTGAAATTGACATGTGAGGCCTTGTGTAATTTAAATCTATTAGTTTACATTTTTAAAATCTAAATTTACAATTTTATTTCACAATGAAATGGAAATATAAGGAATCACTGTCTAGTTAGTAGTTGGAAACGTGGGATAATTTATGCATAACGGGCTTCGCCCGTTATGCAAATTATCCCACGTTTCCAACTATCGTTGATGCCCTGGCATACTCTACTAACTAGACAGTGATTCCTTAATTAAACTAAAGTTAACTTTGGTAAACTATTTTTTTTTATTAGAGACTATCAGTGTTTTTCATATAGGGATCCTGATACAAACAATATATATATAGTGTTTCATAGTTAACGTTATTTAGATACATTCGTTTTTTCCCTACAATAGAGATAATATAATTCTACAGACAATAATTGTAAGTACACAAATTACAGGGGGAACAAGAAATCTATGAGCCAGTGCTCTCTAGTGATACCCCACCCGCACAGACAGACGGACAAGATCTGTACCAAAATGAATATCACTGTATAGCATGCCGAACCAATGAGTGTATTAAAATTTCAAGCATCTGCGATGAGTTGTTGCAGAGAAAACTGCAACGAACAAAAATGTTTCGGACAGACAGACAGACAGACACAAACACTCACCCCGCACACACAACAGAGAGATTCTCAGGGTACAAGGTATATACCCCCATTTCCTTCGAAGCGGGGGTGTTAATATTCATGTAATAAATAAGGATAAATGAACCTAAAAGAAGGAAAAAGATATTATATGATATTAAAAATGAAGCAGTAATTACAGTTAATGATAGCATCTCCATAATGGACGCTTCATATGCTGTGCTTTCTCTAATTTTTTCCTTGTCTAAAAATAATAATACAGTACGTTTTTGTTTCAATGCAATGGTGTATCCAGAAACTGATACACGTAAATGCTGGGGTGGAGGCAGGTTGAAAGCTGGCACAAATTTTAAGCTAGAAGTATGGGGCTAGAAGTATGTCCTTTTCCGATAACATCCATTCCATACAGGTATATCGTTGTTAGAAACATATCCTGTCATTTCCGGAACAAAACCTGTAAGAAAAAAAACCCCCAAAAACCAAGAAAAAAAAAACGGATTTAAATATATATTTATATATATGAATTATGAATTTATGCTGCTCAATAATGTATACTAAATGGGATGCAAGCAAAAAAAAAAAAAAAAAACATACCACGTACATTGTATATCATGCTAGTATTGAGAAGTGGCGTTAAGGAGTGAAGGTACTTTGCTCCTCCTCCAATATACATTTGAAAGAAAAATATCAGGAGACTCTTGGCCTTCACCGACCCTCCTCAACATCGGATTAACGCATATCACACCTCATTTCTAACGGTTTATATTATAAAATATAGTGAAAAAGTAGGGGGTCAGATTTCTATGGGGGTCATTTTTCAACGTATGTGAAGTCGTAGAATTACCGGCCTGGAAGGGTTTTCTACGGTCGAAAAATGACCCTACTTGCTGTAGAAAATTGACCGGGGGGGTCATTTTTCTATGGAGAAATTTGACCGCCCGGTCAACATTCTACGGGGGTCACTTTTCGTCGTTACACCGGAGTACTTTTATATTTTTCATTTGGAGTACCTCGGATCTTTTCTTTGAAGCAGATGCAGGGTTATTTTTACACAAAATTCTTGTTGTCGATGATATTAATTTAGATTGCAATTTTATTACATTAAATATCTATTATTTTAAATACATAATTATTTTAAGTAAATATATGTGTGCTATTAAATATATATCTTGTGAAAAAAAATGAAATTTTACAAGTATCAGTGACCAGTCATCAGCGATAATATTTTCATTTCGTTTCATTTGCGAAATGTGTGACTTGCTGCTATATGCATATAACTTAAAAAGTAACGGCTTCGTGGGTAAGTGCCTTCCTAGCATCATAACTAAGTGGCAAGCTTTTTTTTTTACTGTTGCCATGGTAACAAAAAGATGATTTTTTGGTTTAAGTTTGATTTCTTACACTATCGCTTTGAGTATTTCATACACCATAGTATTAATATATGTGAAAGTCTCCTAAAGTTTCTGCGCTTCGAAATTTTCATATTGGAGTTCGGGTTGACATGGGTTGTGATACAGATTTTGCCGTGTATTACAAGTATTCTCTATATTTCAAAATAATTTTATTTGATTCTTTGAGATAATAGAACTCTTTTTTAACACTGCCTATTCATTTATTGATGCAAAATTATTGTTGATTCAAAAAAATATTTGTATGGGTCACGTTATTAACAAATTTCATTTTAACACCATATACACAGTAACTATACATGTTTTATGTGAAGGTATCTATTTTTTCTTTCAAAGAGATGCATGCCTTTGAGGTCATTTGGCGAGGAACAAGAAAATGGTTGGGCAGGGAGGGCCTCTGCTATTGCTGAAAATAATATACTAGTTAACTACAAAATTAGTCTATTTGCTTTTGATGTCTATGTTTATGAGTAGCTGTCAATACAGTAAATAGATAAACAATTTTCAACAAAAAATAAGTAAATAAAAGTTCATTTATAAAGCAGTAATAAAGGATGGAATATGGATTTGTTAATTTTAAAGAAAATTTATATTTAAATATCACTCGGTCCTTGGACAAATCCTTAATAGTCGGTATTGCAAAAATCAGGGGGATGAATATTACAATATGGTAGGGGACGATTATTTGATTTTGAGGGGGAGGGGACTGGCAGGTTTTGAAAATAAATAATCTGTCTTCGAAAATGTTGAAAATAAAAAAAATCTGTCCTCAATTATCAATCTGTTCTTGTTTAATGCTACTACCCCCCCCCCCCCCAAACCACCACCATCACCACGAAAATTTTTTGAAGTTGGGCCCAGGAAATAGAGGTTTGGAAGTTGGCATGGCAGTTTTCTTTTTTTCTCTTTTATTGGTTGTCATATTTTCAGTGAAGAAGAAAATAACTAATCTGTCCCTGATAATCCTGGAAATAAAAAAAAAAAACCCTGTCCATCAGTGACATGAAAATAAATAATATGACTCGAAAACATTTTCCAGCCCAACATCCCTCCCCCCCCCCCCCCCGGGAATATTCTTAATATTCTTATGTTTTCGTAAATCTTTGATATTTTACTTCCGCCAGGAAAGAGTTGGTAGGGGTTGTGTGGTAGGGTCTTTTTGTGAACGTCTGTTCACATGAAACAATGACCTTGTCAGCGGTTACGATCTGTTGTTGATTGGAGTGTTGACTGATGTTTTTCATACAAATTGTTAGACCATTGTTTTCTCTCGGGGTTGTCTGCAGATTTTCCGTTTGCCCGATCATGACAGGGAGCACACGACGGATATGACCGGTCGACAGGGGATGCTTACTCTTCCATGGCACCTGATTCCACCTCTGATGTTTTTAGAGGTCCGTGTTTGCTCTGCTCCCATTTTGTATCGTTTCAATGGACTTTTGAGCTTCATTACTGTTCGTTGTCTTCATATCTCAAAAAGTTGTGAACAGATTTAATAAAGGATGGGAATATATATGTTGAAAACTTTGATGTGGATGTAAGTATCCATATAGATCACATTATAGTGTGAGCAAAATAAAAGCTAATAAATAAATAAATAAATAAATAAATAAATAAATAAAAATAAAAAAAAATCAAAATCAAACCAAAAAAAAAAAAAAATAATAATAAAAAAATAAAAAAACCCAATTAACTTCCAAATTGTACAATTTTTACATCGAAAGACAGTTCATGCATATGGTAAACATTTAATTTTATGTCCGAATTTATCGTTGAAATGACTAAGTAAACCATTATTTATGTAGCATTCATACATTCAGGACATCGGAAATAATCCTTGAACAATTTAGTAATATAAGTCATAGAAATTCAAAGTTTCTTACCGCTGACATGATAAAATATTAAAGAATATTAATGATAAACCCTGCATAACTTGAATAGAATACTTAAGGGGTTGAAAAAAATAATTTGTGAAAGAATCAATATCTGAAGAAAGAATTCAATAAAATGGAGAAAATAAAAGAGGATTTAAAATATGTCAATAATAAATCAGTGGAAGACCATGTGTGGTAAAGCATTGTCCAGAAAGTGTGCCAGTCATTTTTTTGTCGCTTTAATATAAAGAACTTAAGTTTTGGTCAATGGTTAAAGCTATCGCTAAACTAACAATGTCCTTGAACACCTATTAAACAACTTGATTTCAAATATATGATTGTTGATTAAAATTTCATTTTGTTCATTATCTGATGCAAATATCAAAAACTGAAAAGTTCTTGCAGTTCATCTTTCTCTGGTCATATTTCTACTTTTTAAAATAGATTCTGATTAAGCTTCAACAAAATTTAGAGAACAAAATTAACATCAGCATTTTTAACAGGAACTTACAAAATTCTGTTTTAGAGCATAACTTCTTTAAAAAAAATCATTGATATCCATATAGCACTTTGTTTAGACAGCTGGGTGTTCACTCAATAAGAAACATGGGGTCATATCTGAATATGAGTCTCATAATACACGTATAAATTTATCCAGAAAAATAGTTCAAAGAACAGAATATTTCAGTGTCTTAGTATAGTATTTCATTCCTTTACACTTGTAGGTAACTCCCACCCAGCAAGCTAACTTTGATCAGACCCTAGTACGAGTACGTTTGTCAATTGTAGATGTGGTGACGTGTCTAGATCAGCCATGTAAGCACGGAACATGTACCGACAACGGGGCCAGTTTCGTGTGTACCTGTGACGAGGGGTACACTGGGGTCACCTGTGATTCACGTAAATATCTATTCAATTTTGAAATAGTCGTGTAATAATTCAGTTTCGGGATATTGTCAGGTAAAAAACTTTGAAATCACGAAACATGTTCAAAACCAGACAAATCAAAATACATGATATTTCCACACTGTACACAACATTTACGTAAAATAAATTGAAAAAGGTAATATTTGATGTTGTACATAACTGTCTCTCGATGAAATGGCACTCGGATATATTATGTTATATTAGACATACAGAAAATCATCTTCTTAAGAAGCATTCTGATTTTTCAAACAAGTATTCAGAAGAAGATATTAAAATGCTGAAATTTTCTGATTGTCTATGTAGTCTTTAGCAACCAGGTCTTCAAACAATCTGTTGGAATTCTCATGGGTACTAATTGTACCCCTTCATTAGCAAACCTGTATTTGTTTTTTTATGAAGCAGAATTTCTTTCAAAAATTTCTTAACGGAAAGAAAAGGTTTCTCGGTCTTCAATTCAATATTTAGACAAATGATCGAAGTTTTCTCAATTAACAATATTCATTTTTATTCATATTTTGATTTGATATATCCCACTTGACTCGAGTTAAAGAGACACCATAGATTATGACACGACTGTTTCATGTTTGTTATTTTACCCGATAAATACACTGATGGCAAATTAACACTAAACTTTATTATATGATAAATAGGACTACTTCAACCTTATTATCGTCAAATTTCCGTATTTATGTAACAAAATACAATTATCACTTGTATCTTGTGATTTTCATCCAATTAATTCAATAGGCAAAAGCAGTGTCTCTCTGTACAATTAATTTCTAAATCGTGGCAGGCTACTACTGACAAATAAATTTATTTTGCAGGGGTACCAGCAGTCCTCTTTAAAGTATACATTTTGCAAATTCAAGCTGAAATAGTTGCATGACTGGCATTTTATGCAACCTGTTAGGCATTTAAAGCATTTTTTGTACTGATTTGTCCCAAGTTCTACCTGTCAAAGAAATATTTATCCCCAGAAGCAAAGGAAAATAATAGTGTCCAGTAGCCCGAAAAATAAAATAAAAAAATGCAACACTTCAAGGATATTGTAAACGCTTTCAATGTTTTCTTCAGACATTAAGTTGAAACTTAATTTTTTAAGATTGATTTAGCTTTGGTGTGGTTATTATTCTTTTGGTAAGTCTTAAAATGGATCTACATGTTTTAACTAGTGTTGGCAACAGAGGAAACTTCGGAGCTTCTTCTTCCAGAATGGCTTCCCTATTTAGAGTACGTGGTGGTGACAGTGGTGTCCCTTACAGGTCTTATGGTGTTAGGATGTCTTTGTCTCAAGTGTTGTCAACTCCTTGGCGTCATTGAACACAAAGACGATGATGAAGACAAAGCAGACAGACAGAATCGCAGAAAGGATCTAATACTTCTACAGAACCGCCCAAAACCGATGCGATTTAACAGTAATATGGAAATGATGTTCTGAACATTAATTGTGATTTAAATTCTTTAATTACGATGATTTTCTCCAGTTTGTATACTATCTTCTCAATGATTTTGATGTGTTTTTTTCCTGTCAATTAGAAATATTAATGATAAAAAATCGGTGTAATTTTCATAATGCAAGAAATCCAAATATTCAGTGTCCCCTCTATATGGAAGATTTGTTCAAGTTTGTCTAATGAAATATCATATCTATCACAAGTATTTTTAAAAATACTACCACTTCTTACTATTTTTTTTTTGTGATAGTTGCTCATGTATCTACCAGACGCCTCTTAATTCTTGTTAATTCTGTATTTATTTTTCAACGTCACTTTTTTTTAAAAAATATTTTTTTGTTTGTTTTGCTTCTTTGTACTATACTACAAGGAAATATACTGCTCAATAAAATGTGTATGTTTTGGCACTGCACTAACGTACATGAACTATTGATCAAATTGAATTATGCAAAACACGAGTTACCGAGCTTTCTTTACACTTGAAAGACACGGCCCCTAATAAAAAAGGTAAGTCGCCATCGAAAATTTTTTATCGCCAGGCAAATTTTTCGCTGATTTAAAAACTGATATTAGTCAATAAATGGAGACATGTCCATTGTAACTTTTAAACTTCTTTTCTGCTCTTTATTAAATAAAATTGAAAATATTTATAGTTCAGTAATTGACAATCACCAATTTAATTTAAGTCAATCGCAAATGTGGCGACTTATAGAGAAATTTTAGGCACCAATCAAAATTTTTAGGCGCCATGGCGACTAAATTAGTTGCCAATTAGAGCCCTGTTGAAAAGTTATGATTAATGAGTTGGGTTATTGTAAGAAATTTTCAAAGCTAGTATTTTAAAGCTTTTAAATTACGTGTCATAATCTTGTATTGTTATTATCTTGTGATTTCTTTTATATATTTAATAGATTATTGTTAATTGACCCTTAAACTAACTTTTAAAAAATACTTAATCTGAGTTTTAAAAATAATTGCTGAGCATTTAAATAGTTCAGAAATTTAAGGTTTGTAGTCAGTGTCTGACTGATGAGTCACTCCCTTTTTTATGTTTGGATAAATGGCAAAATTCGTAGACAATTCAAAGTGAAAATAATGACCTATAACAATTTGTATGAAAGCCGTCGTTCAACTCTCATAGAATTTGCGAAATAATGACTTTAAACGCGATCGTTGATATCCTTATATCATCAACTTATTTGTCAATAGCCTACCTCGTTTTAGAAATTGTACATTGGTTCATGTTCTTGCGCATCGAATCAACTGGGAGTAATAAACTTCATATGCATAATATGGAATATTGTTACATACTTAAGGAAAGTTGAAAATAGAAAAAATGAAGTCATCATAAAGTTTAGTTGTCAGTTTGCCACCAATATCTTTCACTATGAAAATTCCAAATATGAAACAGATGTGTCAGACTGTAGTGTCTTTTATTATATTTGTCTTATATTATATGTTCAGTGACATATATCGGATCAACGTAGATATGAAACTGAAACCAACGTAGATATGAAACTGAAATCCAAAACTTAACATAAAAATCTTTACAATGAAGATACATAGTAGAATCTTGATTGTTTGTTTATTTGTTGTTTAACGTCCCTCTTGAGAATTTTTCACTGATATGGAGACGCCACCACTTGCAGGTGGAGGGCTGCAAATTTTGACGTATACTCGGCACTCAGGGCCATTGAATAGTGAGGGACCTTTATCGTGCCAGCAACATGGGTCCTCGGTTTATACAGTCTCATCCGAACGACCGGTCTCCACGTCCCGCAGTGGATTGGAACCCGCGACGTAAGGATCAACTCCTTACACCGCTACTCTATAGCAAACGCTCTAACCACTGCGCCACGCGGGCGACTAGTAGAATCTAGTAAATGTTGTACGAAACATGTTCCTTTTTCCTTACGAAAATATCGACTGCAAGAAAAGAGAAACCAGCAGTATCGTGAAAATATACACTGTATTTAATAAGTGGTGATAATCTTAAAATCCTTACTTCTCCTAGGCACCTGATCCCACCTGTGGTGTTTCAGGAGGTCCATGTCTTTACCCTGTTCACGATTCGTGTTGTTAACAGGGTTATTGAGATTGGTCACTGTTCGTTATCTTCA
This sequence comes from Saccostrea echinata, assembly GCF_033153115.1. NCBI lineage: Eukaryota > Metazoa > Mollusca > Bivalvia > Ostreida > Ostreidae > Saccostrea > Saccostrea echinata. Next base: position 64,854,936 of record NW_026889803.1, read on the forward strand.
CTTTTTCATGTGGATGCTGAAAAACTCCAAAGAACTTCAAGAAAATTTGAAATCACGTTTCCCCCCAAAATCAATGGCTTCATGTATGCATGGATGTATTTTATCCAAGCAATCCTCAGCATTCCTTAAATGAAAGACTCGGATTTTTGACATCTAGACAACTGCTTCTTCTACAAAGATGGAATTCGCAAAATTTAAGATATTATTTGCTGATTGTTTTTCCGTATTTTTATGAATCAGAATTTATTAAAAACTTCTATATGAAAAGAAGAAGTCTCTTGTGTTTGCCTTCAGTTCGATTTGAAGATATATCAACGACTTTTTATATTTAATTAGTTATATTCATTTTCATATTGTAACCGAACAAAAGAACAAAAGAGACTTAAATAAACAGCAATGGTTTTTATGTTTAAAAATCATTTGGCATAACATTGTACATTATTAAAAGAAGATGTATTAAATTGGAAAATGAAAACAAAACCTATATGGACGGAAAGAACAGGAGAAGTTACGGAAAATGGCTGGAGGGACAAATAATACTGATCGAATCTAGGTATAAACGCTTAGAACTACTGCACAAGTGGATTGAGTTGATTCAAAATATAAACGAATAATATAAAATATTATTTGAGGTAAGTCATGAACAAACAAGTTGATGAAACAAGAATATCAGCAGTCTCGTTTAAAGTCGTCATTTTGTACTTTGTTCGATACAATGGCATTGTCAGCAAATACAATTTATCATTAAGTCAAATGCTGACTGACGTTTTTCATACTGAATTGTCGACGGATTTTTCGGTCATTTCCCGTTTAAAGTCGTCATTTCGTAAGTTCTATGGTCGATACAATGACCTTGTCAGCAAATACAATTTATCATTAAGTCAAATGCTGACTGACGTTTTTCATACTAATTGTTAGGCCATTATTTACACACTGAATTGTCGACGGATTTTTCCGTTATTACTCGATCATGACAAGGAGCACACAGCGTGTGTGACCGATCGGCAGGGAATGCTCACCCCTAGTGGCACCTGATCCCACCTCTGATGATTTAAACGTCCGTGTTTGCTCTGCTCCAAAATTTGTATTGTTTAATGGACTTTGAGTCCATGTTCGTTATCAGCATACATTTCATTATAAAAGTATGTTGGACTTGCTTTAAGATATGTTAGAAAGTAAATAATATGTAAAAAGTGATTGCCACCGGCACCATGTGACCTGACGGAAGAGGGCCTTACACCTGAATCAGTGTTTCGGGCTAGGGAATGTTCCAGGGCCTGCCACTCGTCAGAGGTCCAACCCAAAGTAGTTCTAATTATATTTTTATAGATATCTGGGCATGGTTTTTCATGCAATCTCAGATAATGAATATGGTTGCTTAGTCATTACCAGAATTGAGGATTATCTGTTGGCGGTGGAAGTTGTGGACATGCATTGCTTCTGTTCCACTAATAAAGCTCTCTAAATCCGATATTGTATGTTTTTGGGATGTAAGTCAATGAGTAAGACAATGTATTTTGTCAAGGAGAATTAGTATTCTGTTTATTGCAAGTTTATAAATATAAGCTCGTCTTATTTTGTGGCGCAAGTTGTTCTAAACAGCTCTTAGACAGAACTGCAATTGATATTCGTTGGTAGCAGGCGGGGCGACCAGTCATATCATGTTGCACTGGAGGAGTTGATGCGAGTGGCATGAGAGAAATTGTTTTGGCTGTTTGTTTAGAGTGTGTATTGGGTTATTGACAGCCACATGTTTGCAAATATCTGCTCTGCATGATGCTCGCTATCTTGTATTGTCTGATGTGTTAATTATCATGCTTTCATTCGAGTTTAAGAGCTCGTTTAGGTTGAGTTAGGCTAAGTTGAATATATTCAAGTACTTGGTCACAGTGTGTTGATTCGATATATTCCACTGCACTTGAAATAAAAGATACTACATTCTCTGACACACATCTGTTTCATGTTTTTAATAATGTGTGATAAATGTGATGTCTTCAACTTTTCTATCGTCAAATTTCCTTATTAATGTAGAAAGATACCATTATCATATATAAATGTGGTTTATGGCTCTAGGTTGATTCAATATACAACAGTATGTTCTACCTACGATTAATTTCTACCCGAAACAGGACAAATTGACAAATAAGTTGATGATAAAAAGGTATCAAAATATTGTTGAAAGTAGACATTTGACAAATTTAAAAGTATCTTTTATTTCAAGTGCAGTGGAATATATCGAATCAACACACTGTGACCAAGTACTTGAATATATTCAACTTAGCCTAACTCAACCTAAACGAGCTCTTAAACTCGAATGAAAGCATGATAATTAACACATCAGACAATACAAGATAGCGAGCATCATGCAGAGCAGATATTTGCAAACATGTGGCTGTCAATAACCCAATACACACTCTAAACAAACAGCCAAAACAATTTCTCTCATGCCACTCGCATCAACTCCTCCAGTGCAATTCTCTGACACACATCTGTTTCATGTTTTTAATAATGTGTGATAAATGTGATGTCTTCAACTTTTCTATCGTCAAATTTCCTTATTAATGTAGAAAGATACCATTTATGGCTCTAGGTTGATTCAATATACAACAGTATGTTCTACCTACGATTAATTTCTACCCGAAACAGGACAAATTGACAAATAAGTTGATGATAAAAAGGTATCAAAATATTGTTGAAAGTAGACATTTGACAAATTCTTTGGTTGTTATAATGAACTTGTTTGTATATACAACCTGTTATTTGGTCAAGTGTTGACAAGTGTTTTAATACAAATGAAATGTATGGAGATAACGAACAGCATTCAAGCTCAAAAAATACAAATAAACAATACAAATTTTGGAGCAGAGCAAACACGGACCTCTACAACATCAGAAGTGGGATCAGGTGCCATGGAGGAGTGAGCATCCCCTGCCCACCGGTCACACCCGCCGTGTGCTCCTTGTCATGATCGAGTAATAACGGAAAAATCCGTCGACAATTCAGTGTGTAAATAATGGCCTAACAATTAGTATGAAAAACGTCAGTCAGCATTTGACTCAATGATAAATTGTATTTGCTGACAAGGTCATTGTATCGACCATAGAACTTACGAAATGACGACTTTAAACGAGACTGCTGATATTCTTGTTTCATCAACTTGTTTGTCAATAACTTACCTCGTTTTAGAAATTGTTCATACGAAGAGCATGCTCTTGCGTATCGAATCATCTGAGAGATGAAATATATGGAGATAACGAACAGTATTCAAGCTCAAACGTCCATTATACGAGGGCCGTTCAAAAATTACGCGGACTCTGCTATTATTTACTTTTATAGACGTCATATAGAATTGAAATTTCACAGGAACATATTTCTTTAAAATTCCAATAAATTCTTGGTAAAATTTTTTGATTTCATTTAATTTCTAATAAAATTATTGCCGTTTTGATACAGCTGATGGTGATATATGGAACACGGCAAAAATGTTGAAAAACAAACATGCGGTATCCAAAATTTTATTCATTTATTTTCCATATTTCACGATATTATTCAACAATTTTCTCTAAAATTTCTTTTTATTGTTTTATTATTAAGCATTTAGATTTCTGGCGTAATATTTGAAGTACTAACAGAAATATTGTAATTTTTCTCCGATGTGACCCCCAACGAAATCAACTGCAAAAATGACGTCTCGTGATTTGACGGAGCAGCGCACTGTTATCAAATTATGAATCATGCTGGGAAAACGCAAATAGACACCCAAAATAATCCGAATGAAACATGTAGTAAACCAGAGGAATATCCGGCACATCTCTACAAAATGTAAAAAAGAATTTTAGACTGTTAGACCTCAGTCAAAAGGCAATCCGGGAGGGATGGAAGAAGTGCATCGACAAAACACTGATCTGGGCTGTTAAGAATGTGATTGAGATCGACTGACGTCAAACTTTACTTCAGAAATATCTGCAGTTTTGGGGCTTAACACAAACTAAACACACAATAATAGTTTTATACTTTTTAAGCTGAATTGGAAATGGTATATGGATGTTTATTCTGAGTGGATAAGGTAACCCAAACTATACAGTATCAAATACTAAGGGAAAGTATTGAGAAAACGAAAGCTCCCATTTTTAAAAATGCCCGTGACGTTGAAAGTTTACTGCGCCGTGACTTCATGACATGTCCTGTTAAATCACTTGAAATTGATACCAATTTACAATATTTTGATATGAAATTTTGATGATCATATCTGAAAAGATTCTTTTATATTATTTATGACTTTTTGCTTGATTATGTCGTCAAATATATTTTCTGTCCAACAAGTCCACGTAATTTTTGAACGGCCCTCGTACAATACAAAATAGGAGCAGAGCAAACACGGACTTCCAAACATCAGAGGTGGGATCAGGTGCCATGGAGGAGTGAGCATCCCCTGCCCACCGGTCACACCCGCCGTGTGCTCCTTGTCATGATCGAGTAATAACGGAAAAATCCGTCGACAATTCAGTGTGTAAATAATGGCCTAACAATTAGTATGAAAAACGTCAGTCAGCATTTGACTCAATGATAAATTGTATTTGCTGACAAGGTCATTGTATCGACCATAGAACTTACGAAATGATGACTTTAAACGAGACTGCTGATATTCTTGTTTCATCAACTTATTTGTCAATAATTTACCTCGTTTTAGAAATTGTACATACGTAGAGCATGCTCTTGCGTATCGAATCAACTGAGAGATATAAACCCCGTATGCAGGTGATGAAGGTATATTGCTGCATAAGTAAGGGAAGTTGACGATTGAAAAGTTAAAGTCATCACGTTTATCATAAAGCTTGGTTGTTAGATTACCATTAACGTCTTTTTCAAGTAAAATATCCAAATATGAAACAGATGTGTCAGACTCTGTGGTATCTTTTATCTCAAGTTCACCAGGATATATCGTATCGACATAAGAATGAAAATAGCCATTGTTAATTGACAATACGTCGTCGATATATTTAAATGTCGAGTTGAACGCCACAGCAAGTGTTTTCTTCTTTTCACGTACAAGATTTTGGACAAATTCTGCTTCATATGAATACAAAAAAAGGTCTGCTAACAACGGGGCGCAATTGGTACCCATGGGAATTCCAATAGATTGTTGGAAGACCTGGTCTCCAAAAACCACATAGATATTGTCAATCAGAAACTCAAGCATCTTTTTAATGTCAACTTCAGAGTACTTGTGTGTACAATCAGAATGTTTTTTAACAAAATAATTTTGCAAATGACCAATGACAAGGTAAGTATATTTACGAGTTCCATTTTTATTGGAAAAGCAGCTGTCAATGATATCAAAAAGCCTGGACTTTAATTTATCGTGGGGAATGGTTGTGTATAAAGTTGAAAAGTCGTAAGTTTTTAAGCTGTTGATTTTGGTAAAATCTTGTGATTTCAAATTTTCCAAAAGTTCCTTGGAATTTTTAAGTATCCACATCTGATTTACACCACTTCTCGAATATATTGTTGCACAGTACTCTTGAAGTTTCTCCTTCACCACTGTTAATAACTTAGTGAGGAGTAAAGATAGAGGCTTGGTTGAACATTTACTGGAACCCGCTATGTATCTTTGTTTGTAAGGATTTTTATGAAGTTTCGGAATCCAATATAAATATGGTAATTCGAATTCATTTTGGTTGTTTGGAATATTAAAAATATTCAAAACTGACATATGATTTTGAAGAATTTCTTCCTTAGAAAGGGAACTATGAGTATAAGTTGGATTACCACTTGTAGAATTAAATCCAAGTTCCTCTAAAATACATTTAATATAATGAGCCTTACAAACAAAGACAATGTTGTTACCTGCTTTGTCAGCAGGGACCAGTACGTACTGATCATGTAATCTATCTAATTCTTTTTTCACTTCTGGATTATTGAATACAGAAGGATAGATGGTTTTCATATTGCCTCTCAATCTTTTAATGCGCGATTTTAACATACATCTGATACATTTAATCCATTCTGACAAAGTGTCAAGGTCTTCTTTTTCATGTCTGGCCCATCGCCTGGCGTAGTCCTCTACAGAATCCATAATATTTATGAAATTCTTACGCCAGTTGAAGGATCTGGGTTCCCTAAATTTAGGACCTTTTAAAATTAGTGATCTAAGGTCCTCATTATTAACTATATTTACGTCACCAGTAATAACGTGTCCAGCAGGACTATAGTTATAGGGCGAAGAAGAACATGAACACGATGGAGGATTATGTTTCAGATATTCAATATCCAGGCCCTGTAAAGTTTTGTTGTAATTAAAAAGTTTGGAAGCAATAGATATAAACTCCATGTGCAGGTGATGAAGGTATATTATTGCATAAGTAAGGGAAGTTGACGATTGAAATGTTAAAGTCATCATTTTTATCATAAAACTTGGTTGTTAGATTACCATTAACGTCTTTTTCAAGTAAAATATCCAAATATGAAACAGATGTGTCAGACTCTGTGGTATCTTTTATTTTTATTTCAAGCTCACTTGGATATATCGTATCGACATACGATGGAAATAACTATTAATAATTGACAGTATGTCGTCGATATATCTAAATGTCGAGTTAAAGGCCACAGCAAGTGTTTCCTTCTTTTCACGTACAAGATTTTGAACAAATTCTGCTTCATATGAATACTAAATAGGTCTGCTAATTGGTACCCATGAATAATCCATCATTTTCATACTGAATTGCCATGGAATACTCCGTTGACTCTATCAAGATAAAGGACTCACGGCGGGTGTGATAGGGGATACCTACTCTTTCATGGCACCTTATCCACCCTCCAGTGTTTACATGGATCTGTTTGTTCTGTTCTTCATTTGTAATGTTTGAATTTTTGATCTTGATTTATCTTCTAAATATTTACATTTCACACACGAAAAGTCTCGAAAAATCAGACTTTTTGGTAAAATCAATCTGTTATAAAATTTTAAAACTTAAAAGAAAAGATAACGATTGAAAAATGGTACTGGAATAAAAGATTCATTATGCTTCGCGTAGTTATAAAAGAAAAATCAATTTCATATCTACTACACAAATCACCCATGACATTTTCGTTCTGTATATTATGTAGGATTATTCAGAACAAGGTTTTTGACATAATTGATCAAACAATTTGATAAGGAATGTCATTGTTAACCTATCTAGCCTATTTTGAAGTATATGAACGAGGATGATAGTCTGTCAGAACAATACAAATTTGTAAACAGGGCATAAACAGGGACTCTTAGAAATTCCAGTGGTGGGATCAGGTGCCAAGAAGGAGAAAGCATCCCCGTTTGTTCTTTCATACCTGCCGTGAGCCCTATGTATTGATCAGATAGATGGAATATTCCGTAGTCAAATTTAGTATAAAAAAGAATTAAGTCTAATAATTGGTATGAAACGCGTCAGCCAAAATACGACACAGCTTATGATAGCTTATATTTGTAAAAAATTAAAACGACCATAGAATTTTATGGAATGCTGACTTTAAAAGAAGTTGTTGAAATCCTTGAAACATCTACTTATTTGTCAATAGCCCGCCTCGATTTAAAAGAGAATAAAGACCTAACAATACGTATGTAACATAAACTGATCTTACTCAGAGTACTCTTGAGTATCAAGTAAGTTGGGAGTTGTAAACCCTATATGCAGGTGATAATTTAGTCAGTAAAATATCCAAATATGAATCAGATGTGGCAGATTCTGTGGTGTCTTTAATTTCAAGTTCACTGAGATATATTGACTCGACACATAAATTGAAATAACTACTGTTAATTGATGAAATGTAATCAATATATCTGAATGTCGAGTTGAAGGCTACTGCAAGTGTTTTCTTATTCTCATGTAGAAGTTTTTAAATAAATTCTGCTTCAAGGAATATAAAAACACGTTGACTAATAAAGGAGCACAATTAATGCAAAACCTGATCTCCGAAGACCACATTAATGTCAATGAGGAACTCCGGCATCTTTTTAATATAAACTTCAGAGTTATCTGAAAATATCTGAAACCGCTGGTTTAATTTTCCTTATTTTGACAAATTTAATCTGGGATCTATTTCGAGTAATCTGTTGATTTTTTTTTTTAAAAATTGAATCATACATTTTCTCTTACGAGAACTTAGAGTGTAGCAAATTTACGCGCGAATTTTCAATTCCCGGGATATTTATGTTATTTTACTCAAATATACCGGTATCGATATATTTTACTGAATTTTAGTTACAAAAAGGTTCCCTTTATAAAGAGCTTCACATAAGTATGCAATAGATCGATTGGTAATGTTTAAAAATGTAAATTCTGTATCCTAGAATAAAATCAAAGTTTTAAAAAAAGTGGAATATGAGGGAAAAATTGGGCTATCTATTGTGTACTACCTTAATTGGTATATTTAAAACGTTTTTAAAGGGGAAATCAGACTATTTATTTCAATTCTTGATTTGAGTTGACATGAATAAGAATTAATTGATGAATATTAAATATAACATAATGAAGCTGGTATTATCTTTTTTCATGTTATATGCATTGCATTTCAAATTCTAATCTCAGGGAATTACATTTCTATTTTTAAAAGCCGAATTCTTCGGCCCTGCATGTTTGAGGATTATGAGGATTTTATGTGATCGTGACTTATAGCTTGTTATCTAAAGTACGAATCCATGTTTGATTTCATGAAGCTTTAAGTCTTGAAACGAAAAATAATTCAATTTTCAATCGATAGATTAAGATTAAAGTGAGGGATTCAATAATGTAATACCCTGTCTTTTACCTGAGCTTTTCATTGTAACATGCACTTGAATATAGATAAAGGGAATATTTGACTTAATTGATGTATAAATATAGATGAGAAATTAATCACTGATTAAGAAAATAACTCAAATCTACTACACAAGGATTTTCATTTAATTTACAAATATATTTCTGAAAAAAGTTCTTACTAAACACCTGAATAATTTATTTAATTTATTCGGCTTTTTAAATGCAAGGATATGCATTCAAGAAATAAATGGTACTTAATTATCTCTGAAAATAAAAATATCGGAAACTATAATTATGCGTATAACTCAAACTTCTGAACTTTGTATGTAGCACTACACTAAAAAATTGAAACATGGATAAAATCTCTTATTCTTTGATAGAAAGTAGTTTTGGTTGCAAATAAAAAAACTTCAGAGCGTGAAATTAGTTGTTTATTAATACATAATATAAATATTTATAAAACGTGTCAACAAGCGTCGGATCGACATTATAATTTTTTTTGTTAAAAAATATTTATGAATATGAAAAAACATCAACTGTAGAAACATTAACTAAGGTATACATAAATCTATGGATCGAGCATGCATGTTGCTATACAAGCTGTATCTCTTTAACAGATTTTTATGTCGACTATAGCTTTGGATTGCTTGCAATACACGTCTTTATGCAGAATATATATTGTTGTTCATTAATCAAATATAATTGGAGTATATTAAAATGGTTGAACATTTTTGATCTAGAATGATATTGTATTTCGGACATATTCTCCATTTATTAATTCATGGATGCATAGATTGGTATCTATCTTATATGTAAATGATGCACATAACAAAACTTTAAAATCTTAAGAAATTGTAGACATTTTATGATGTTCCAATTTTCTTCCTTTTTGCCATCACCCAAAATCTATAAATTTTTAATCACTTTATAGGACATTATTGAGAAGCTTTGTCTGACGAGACTGTAGCTCTGCTGGTTTTTACTTATTGCAAAGGAAGAGAAAAGTAGCACTTGGACTTAAAACTTTGCAACAACAATAGATAGAATAATGATAGAATAATGATCCTTGATTAAGTCTCCTCTTGTGGTAAGATTTATAGCAAACAGCTTAAACTATAGGAGAAGTAACCTTTTGTATTTCACAGAAATTTCTATTTTCAGTAACCATGGCAACATCAATCATCGAAATTAAAAACCAATAAATAGAATTATGTATCTTAGTGTAGTCTACTTTTGTGCCTAGTATTATTGACATCAGACCGAAACTGTAGGAGGAGAAGGATTTTGAAAACCAGTAGAGGTTAAAAAAGGAAACCTTATGCGGCTAAAGGTTTTTTTTTTACTTATATAAACACATATTTAGTTAATTAGTTATTTTCATAATTTTTGAAAAAAAGTTTGTTGCAGTGCTATTTTCATGAAGTATGAGCAACTATCTTTGAACTCCTGGAAGTGCCCTATATTAATTATGTAAGCTCAATATATGTACCTTTGTACAATATAATTAACTCAATGTAAAAAAAATCCTATAGTGAGTCAATAGGGGGGCCTTAATGCAGTCTTTTATCGTAAAATGTGTCATAGATACAGTATTTTTTGCCTGACACATTCAAGTCCTCTTTATGGAATTTTTGTACATCATTAGATGTAAAATATATGCATGCAACTTATTGTTTCTTTTCAGACAAAATGAATCATGATGAAATGAGCTACATGTAATTTTAGGAAAGATATTTTTCATTTATTAGTTAACTTAACTTCTTTACATTCAAAACATTGAAATAATTAACTTATTGTAAATAATATTGGCTTTTTAAAATAGAACAGATGTAAGGCCAACATTAAAATAATGTTTGCTTGCCCTATCCCGACTCAGGATGCAAAAATTGGGTCGGTAGGTAGGTGAGAAATTTTTTTTCCAAGAAAATTTCAAAATCAATGTTGAATTTTCCAAATCTATTTTCCGTAATGCATAAAAAAAATTGCTTCCTAGAGGTTAAAAAAGTTTTGAGTCGGGCCATTTTTATCAAGTCGGTCTGGAGAGGGCAACCAAACAATTTTTTAAAGATGTCCTAACCAAGCCATTTTGAATTTTTTGAAGTTTTTGCTCAAACAAAATTTCTGTACACATATTTCATTTATGTTCATTTCACCCTTTATGAACTTTTCTTAATTAAATATTTCAAAAGTAAAATTCACAATTCATTATTTTTTTTTTTTTACACAATCGATTGCGAGTAAAATTTTTCAATATAAAAATTTATATAATATTTTTTCATTGTCATTTCTATAAATATTAATAAAGTGTTAAAATATTGAGGCTTCATTGTATTTTACAGCTTGAAGTCCACACTCTTCAGCGTTTGTATGCTTATTATGAGGTTAGTTCCGTAGAGACAAAGAGCTAGATGACGTTGATACAAAACAAGTTTCATTTTAACATTCCTTGTCGGGATTAAAATTTATAAGAATTGATTAAAATTCTTTTCAAATTTGTTTTATTTTAGAAAGCGGATTATGAGGGAAAAATGCATCTCCTTTTTTAAAATTTCTATTGCAGATCTAGATTTGCATCATTTACATAAAACATCATTTATCCTTTTCAACATAAATCCCCAGATTAAAAACTCAATGTTTTTTTTTTTAAATTTATATTTTGAAAGACAATTTAACTTTGAGTCTGAGGGGGCGTTTTAGTGCAAACACATATACCGTGTAATTAAAATAGAAACTGCCACACAGTGTCTAGCTATCTACTGAGACACTGATCCATTACAAACACCCAAACGATCCCACTTAATTTTAAATCTTTTCCAGGTGCGCACAAGAGATTTTAAAAAAAAAAATCCCTTGTTTGATTGATGCTTATCTTTAATCTAAGGTTCTTAATTACGATTCAAAGTACTTTTTCGCTTTCGTTTCAATCTTTTTGCATAGCCTGTTTACATACATTTTGCAGGAATCATTGAAGCCTTTATGTAATTATATAGTTGTTTTACTTAGAAGTAATGAAAAACGGTTTCTGAAGAATTATTGGGTTGTTTTATATACAAGACCGGTAAATCAATTATGCCGACGTTATGCTCAAAGATGTCAATTTATGAATTAATCAAAGGTGTAATTCGGTCCATTTTTTAAAAAAAATGTAGACTTTTAAAAAGCATATTTTTGTGAAAGTTTACCTTAAAAAGAGTTGCTGACGTCCTGATTTTAGTATGAAAAAATAACGATCTTAAAATATTAACATCCACTGATAATTTTTCCTCGACATCTAATGAAAACGGATTGCTATTCTTAACCGACTAATAATAAAATAAAACCGTTTTTAAGGCCAGCTGTTCAGAAGATGTCTTAAGATTCAGGCTCTTCCTTTAACCATTTTTAGGCCAACTGTTAAAAAGATGTCTTAATATTTTTCGTGTAGTTTCATTTTCTACGAATAATTCTTATAAATAAAAATGTCTTACGGTTTTTTTTTCTATTAAAGCCTGCATTAACGATGGCAATCTTGCCAAAAAAGTGTTCAATCTCAGAAAAAATCGTACAAACAATAAAAATCTGTGAACATGGCGTAAAACACGGACCCCCGGTAATTACAGAGGTGGCATCAGGTATCTAGGATGAGTAAGCAACCCCTATCAACCCATCAAACCCACAGTGAGCACTATGTATTGATCAGGTATACTGAATATCTTCTAGTATGAAACGAAAAGCCTAATAATTGGTATCAAATATGTCAGTCAAAATACGACCCAATGATTGATTGATTGATTGATTGTATGTTGTTTTACGTCCCATTCGAGAATTTTTCACTCATATAGAGACGTCACCATATACCGGTGAAGGGCTTCAAATTTTGACCTTTACTCGGCACTCAGGGCCATTGAGCAGTGAGGGATCTTTATCGTGCCAACGCCTGCCGTGACAGGGGACCTCGGTTTTTAAGGTCTCATCCGAAGGACCCGCAACTTTCACTTCAAAGTGCCGAGCGCATGGCGAAGGAACAGTTGCTACCTATTTTTTTATCGACTTAGGTCTGTCGCGGCCGAGATTCGAACTCACGACCTTCCGATCACGGAGCGAGCGCTCAACCGTCTGAGCTACCGTGAACGGTACGACCCAATGATAGCTTGTATTTATTAACTAGGTCATTAAAACGACAATAGAATTTACGAAATTCTGACTTTAAAAGAAGTTGTTGAAATCCCTGTAACAACAACTTATTTGTCAAAAACCTGCCTCTGTTAAAAAATTGATAGTACTCAGAGTATGCTCTTGAGTATCGAGTAGGTTGGAAGGCATAAGCACCAAATACATTGATATTAGGTGAATTATTACTGCATAAATAAGGAAAGTTGACGATGGAAAAGTTGAAGTCATCTTGTCTGTCATACAGTTTAGTTCTTAGTTAGCCCTTATCGTCTATAGTCAGCAAAATATTCAAATATGAAACAGATGCGTTAGAGCCTGTGGTTTCTTTTATTTCAAGTTCACTGGTATATATTGAGTCGACATAAGAATGGAAGTAACTATTGCTAATTGATAAAACGTCATCAATATATGTGAATGTCGAATTGAAGACCACAGCAAGTGTTTTCTTCTAGTCACGAAGAAGTATCTAAATAAATTCTGCTTCAAAGGGATATAAAAACAAATCGGCTAATAAAGGAGCACAATTAGTGTCTTTCGGTATTCCAAAAAATTGTTAGAAGACCTGTCCAAAGACTATATAGATGTTGTCAATGAGGAACTCCAGCATCCTTTTAATATCAAATTCAGAGTAGTTGTGTGTAGAATCAGAGTGATTTTAACAAAGTAATTTTGTTGATGACCAATCACAGGTTACGAAAATTTCCGAATTTCTTTTTTACTGAAGAATCAGTCGTCTATGATATCAAAAAGCCTAGTTTTTAATTCAATTATTGTGAGGAGCGGTTGTATAAAGTGTAGAAAACTCGTAAGTTTAAATGTTACCACCTGTTGATTTTTTTATGTTAACTTTTCTAAAAGTTCCCTGGAGTTTTTGAGATTCCACATTTGATTTACACCCTTCTAGAATATGCTGAAGTACTTTTTGTATAAAATTTCTCCTTTACAGCAGTTAATATTTTTGTGAGGAGTAAGATTAGAGGCTTAGTAGAGCACTTGATGGATCCAGCAATGTATCTTTGTTTGTAGGGATTTATATGAAGTTTTCGGAATCCAGCATAGGTAGGGTAGATCGAACTCATCTTGACTGGAATGTTAAAAGTATTAAAGAATGAAATGTAATATTTAAGAATTTCATCCTTAGAAAGTAAACTATGAGTATAAGTATGATTTCCAGATGTAGAATTTAAACAACGTTCTTCTAAAATACAGTTATATAAGTTCTTCTAAAATACAGTTATACAATAATGAGCCTAAACCTGTTACAAGCCGTGTCTTCTAGAACACATTGTTCATGCAAAATTTCTAATTCTTATATCACCTTCGACTTAGTGAAAACAGAGGGGGTGATAAATGGTTCGCATATTGCCTTTTTAACTTTCTAACATTTAAAAAAAATATTTGTAAACAATTAAAATATATTTCAAAACACTTAATCCATTATGACAGTGTTCATTTCAGAAAAAAATACATAAACTGCTTACAGGGGTAATGTATTTTTTTCTGAAAAGTCGTAATCGTTATATCTGTATTAACAAACAAAATAAGAAATTTATTATGAACATAAATAGAAACAAGAGGACCATGGGCAACAGCGCTCAAATTAGTCACTATAGCCCTATTGTTCTCCCTCAGCCTATTCCCCCTATATATTCCTATGTAAAACTTTGTAGCCCCACCCTACCCCAGAGGTCATGATTTAACCAAATATGAATATAAACTACCTGAGGATGCTTCTATACAAATATCACTAATAATGGTTTTGCTGTTCATGAGAGAAAATCAAACTTTTACGTACGAATATTTTTTTCCAATTTATTTCTATGTAAAAGTTTGATTGCCCATTAAGGTCTCACCCTACACCCCCCTTTTGGGGTCATGATTTGAACTTTAATCTACGCTATCTGAGAATGCTAAATAGAAATATGACCATCATGACTTTACTGTTATTCTTCAGACGATTTTTTTCTATGTATTTCTATGTAATAGTTTGATTGCCCATTGTGGCCCCACCCTACCCTCCGGGTGTGGTGATTTGAACAAACTTGAATTTACACGATAGTGAAGCTTCCACATAAGTTTCATCTTTTCTGGCCCAATGGTTCTTGAGAGGAAGATGGCATTAAATTTTCAATCATTCTTAATAAACTCCCGTTAAAAGAAGACGTGGCCCTATATTTTAACAAATTACTTGAATTCCATTCATCCAAGAATGTTTTGTGGCAAGTTTAGTTTAAATTGGTCTGGTGGTTCTTGAGAAAAAAGCTGGACAATGTGAAAGAAATTACAGACGTTACTTTTAAAATATTTAATCTGGATGTTGATGAATTTGAAACAAGGACGTATTGTTGTGGATGATGTAAATATATGGTATTGGATAAATTAAGTGTCATGAAAAAGGTGAAGTTAACGAACTTTGATCGATCTAAAAAATAATCTACACACAATACAAATCTATAAATGCAAGATAAAATATATAAAATACAGACCAGAGGTAGGATCAGGTGCATAGGAGGAGTAAGCATCCCCTGATAACCGGTTTCACCAGCCGTGAGTATCGATCAGGTAGAATATTTCCTAGTCAATTTGAGTTTAAATACGATTGTCTAACAATTGGTATGAACACTCAACCAAAATACGACTCAATGACGCCAACTTTAAAATAATGTTTGTTTGTTTGTCCATTCCCAACTCAGGATGAAAAAATTGAGTCGGTAGGTAGGTTGGAAATATTTTCCAGAATGCATTGAAAAAATATCTGTTTCATGGTGGTTTAAAAAGGTTCGAGTCGGGACATTTTTAGCCAGTTGGTCGGGAGAGGGTAACAAAACATTTCTTAAAGATGGCCTGATTGGTTATACATATTGTATTTGCCAATGAGGTCATTAAAACGACCACAAAATAAAATTCTATTTCAGTCATGCTATTTCTAATAATACGGAAATATTATATGGCCATCATAGTTCTATTTCAGTTTCATCAATATCCAGGGTATGTCTATTTAATCCGATTTCAGTGAAGCATAATAGGTTTTGCATATTCTATGTGGCCAGGGTAACTTCACTTGTATTGATTAACTTCTGTTTGATAACTATCATCGCTGTAATATAAAATCAATCAACAGAAATGGTGTTGCTATAAGGTTTTTATGGTTAAGTTGCAGTTAAGTTTAGCCTTAAGAGAATTTATGCAATGACCCAAATTACTATTAAATTCTTATTCTAACAATTATTTTTAAAACAATATCTTCTCACATTTTTATCCCCTAGAAAAAACTTTTCTCTTCTCACGAAAATATTATCAGCGGTGAAGAAAAAAAATTCAGCGTTACTGTGCAACAACTTATTAAGGAAGTGGTGTAAATCAAATGTGGATGCTAAAAAAACCTCAAGAGGACTTTTAATAAATTTTGAAACCACAAAATTTTGTCAAAATGAATGACATCAAAACGTTAAGACTTTCCAATATGTTATACAACCATTTTCCATAATAATAATAATAAAAAAAGAGAGATGACGTCTTCTTGAAGAAAAATTAAATCTTAGGAAATTTTCATATCTCGTAATTTGTCATCTACAAACTTTGTTAGAAATCATTCTCATTTTACACAGAAAACTATTAAGTTGATATTCAGAATTTGCTTGGGTTCCTCACAATATTTATGTTGTCTTTTTAGACAAGATCTTTCTTCAATCTTTCGGAATTTCCATGGAGAATAATTGTGCCTCTTATTAGCAGACCTGTTTTTGCATTCTTTTGAAGCAGAATTTATTAAACAAAAATCTCTTGCTTTGGCCCATAATTTGACATTGAGATACATCGACGACGTCTTATCACCTAAAAGCTTTCATTTTGAATCTTCCTTTGATTTGATATATTCTACTGATCTTGAAACTTAAGAAACAACAGAGTTTACCATATTAGCAACTATTTTATATTTATATTTTATACTTCCCTTACTTATGCAGCAATATACCTTTATCACCTGCATACGGGGTTTATATCTCTCAGTTGAATCGATACGTTAGAGCATGCTGTACGTATGAACAATTTCTAAAACGAGGTAAATTAATTGAAAAACAAGTTGATGAAACAACAATATAACCAGTCTCGTTTAAAGTCGTCATTTCGTAAGTTCTGTGGTCGATACAATGACCTTGTCAACAAATGCAATTTATCATTAAGCCAAATGCTGACTGGCGTTTTTCATATTAATTGTTAGGCCATTATTTACACACTGAATTGTCGACGGATTTTTCCGTTATTTCCCGATCGTGACAAGGAGCACACGGCGGATGTGACCGGTGGGCAGGGGATGCTCACTCCTCCATGGCACCTGATCCCACCTCTGATGGTTTAGAGGTCCGTGTTTGCTATGCTCCAATATTTGTATTGTTTAATGGACTTTTGAGCTTGAATACTGTTCGTTATCTCCATATATTTCATATTTGTGTTTTACTGGAGAAAGACATTGATGGCAAACTTGCATCTTAAGTTTACTACAAAGGTGCTGATTTCAACTTTTTTTTATTGTCATTTTTTCTTAGGTATGTAGTAATATACCTCACCACCTGTATATGGTGCTTAAAACTCCCATTTGATTTCATATGGAATAGCATGCTCTACATATGAACATTTTCTAAACCAATGTAAGATACTGATAAATAAGTTTATCATACAAAGGTATCAATAATCTTGTTTTAGCTTAACATTTTACATATTTTATTGTCGATACAATGTCCTTGATTTTAAATATAACATTATGTTACTTGAATGTTGACTTTAACTTAAATATGTCTTGTAAATGGTGTGTATTGGATGAACATTATAAAAGTCTTTCATTTAAACTTAGCCTAGCCAAAAAAAAAAAAGAAATGACAAAAGTCATCAGAAAGCTTTGAATCGCCTACATGTATCACAAAACAAATAAATTACCTAGAGCATAAAAATGGTAATAATTTTTATGTTTTATTTTGATTGATTGATTGTTGATTAACGTCCCTCTCGAGAATTTTTCACTCATATGGAGACGCCACAACATGCCGTTGAAGGGCTACAAATTTTGACCTATGCTCGGCACTAAGGGCCATTGAGCAGTGAGGGATCTTTTTCGTGCCAGCACCTACTGCGACACGGGACCTCGGTTTCCACGGTCTCATCCGAAGGACCGGTCTCCACGTCCCGCAGTGGGATTCGAACCCGCGACTGAAAGATCAACTCCTTACACCGCGACTCTAGAGCAGACGCTCTAACCACTGCGCCACGCGGGGGACTTTTTTATGCTTTAAGATCAAGCTAATATTTATTTTATAAGTAAATTTAATCTAGGTTCCTTCTTTTGTCTTATACAAACACATTATGCTGCCTTGACATATAAATAGATCCTAGAAATATATACTAATTGACTCCTTAAATGTGACTATGTCATACTTACAACTCGTACTTGAATAAAATGATTATGATTATCAAGATAACGTGCTTTTATTCCTTATTGAAAAATTGTTCCTTACTTTTGAATGAGATGATTTAATTTCAGCGAGAATGCACTTCAAATATATATTCCCTTCTATAGTTCTAAAATGGTATTGATTTCAATTCATGAAGCGACTTTTACAGAAGCACAGGTTTCGCTTTTTAAATCAATAGATAAGACTTCAGAGCAATTACAGAACTCAATATCACTTACTTATGGACCATCGTTAAGCTGTTTATAATAATCTCGACAAAAAACTTCCAGCTAATAAAATGGATCTCGTTTTATTACAGATTTTTGTCTTGTATACTAGTTCGATCCTGGCAGATCAGTGTTCCCATGAACCAGAGTGCCATGTATTTAACTGGAAAGAATGGGCTTCATGTACTGGTGTCTGTGGCTCACAGTCACAGAGAAGAGAGCGCAACATGTGCTGTTCCATGTCTGTTAGTCCTCATACCATAGAAAACTGCCTGAAACACTGTAACCTGTCTCCTAATTTTAAATTAGATCAGTCTAAATCATGCAGAATATGTGAAAATGGCGGAACACTGAATATTTCATCTCTATCTTGCAAATGTGATCCATATCATAAGGGTGATTGTTGTCAAGGTAAGTAATTATACAGGTAATAATTTCTTATAATAAATTCTCTCCAAATATTAGATTCTTACATCTCACATTGCATGCAAACATATGATCAACACTGGGGACGTTAACATTGATTCCAAGATGAAAACCCAAATAACTACAAGGACCGCTTTACAATGTATTCATTACAGTTTAATTCTCTTTTAAACAAAATGTTTTTATCCATTTACAATTCATTTTGTTTTTCCCAACATGTCGAGGCTATTTCCATTTTCTAAAATCATTTTCATAATATATATTTTTCAAGATGTGAAGGTTTTCGCTGAAATTACATTAAATGTTTTATAAAAAAGAAGAAAAGGATCCGCTTCTTTTGATAATAAGATTTAAAGTACCCGGTATTAAATTACGGTGATTTTGGTTCTTTGACTGAATTTCTCCACTTTTTCAGACCTTGTGAAATGTCAAGATAACCCTTGTAAACACGGAATTTGTACCGATACTGCTTACACTTTTACCTGCCACTGTGACAGAGGATACACAGGATTAGTTTGTGATAAACGTAATTATTCGTATGGTGGTTTGATTACACTTTATTGGAAAAATTTATTTTCATTGCAAAATTCCTTTTGATGTAACATTACAAAGTTTCTAGACATTATATTCAAAAACAACTTTAAAAAGT
Organism: Saccostrea echinata; assembly: GCF_033153115.1. Classification (NCBI taxonomy): domain Eukaryota; kingdom Metazoa; phylum Mollusca; class Bivalvia; order Ostreida; family Ostreidae; genus Saccostrea; species Saccostrea echinata. Next base: position 64,874,608 of record NW_026889803.1, read on the forward strand.
AAAAGATGTATACTGACAAATTTCATGACTGTGATTTTTTTTTCATTTTTATGTAATTAGGAAAACTTTGCAGTCAAGGAATAGTGTGCAAAAATGGTGGAACTTGTGTTGATGGGTCGATTGGATTTAAATGTCACTGTAGTGATAGATATACGGGAGAGTTTTGTGAAAGAGGTAAGATAAATATCCCGGTATTTAATCAGGCCTCTATGTACCTTTAAAATTTAGGCGCCAATGGTTCCTAATCAAAAAAAAAATTTAGTCGCCATTGCAAATTTTTAGTCGCCAGGCAAATTTTTCTTAGGCGCCAATTTAAAAACTGATATTAGTTAATATATAGAGTATGCCCAATGCTAATTTTTAAATTTTTTTCTGTTCTTTATAAAAAAAAATGAAATATTTATTGTTCAGTAATTTGACGATCAGCAAGTCAATTTAAAATGGTCGCCAATTTGGTGACTTATAGAAAAAAATAGGCGCCAATCATATTTTCTGGCGATATGGCGACTAAATTAGTCGCCAATTAGAGTCCTGCAATGTTACATAATTTTTCCAAATGAGATTCAAGCCGCATTTAATCTTGAAGACACGACCCTAGAAAGAACCTATAATTATATTTCATATTAAAAAGTGAAGCTACATAAAGATCGAAAATTATTATGATTGTTACTAGTTACGTTTTTCTCATTTCTTTCATTTCATTGTTCACTTCATAGAAGAAGTAATATTGCACCTATCATCCAAAGGTTGTTTTCTATGCGCAAAGCAATAGAAAAGAGCATCTATGATCAATTCTTTCAATGAATGCTCATAAATTTTAGCACATTTGATTATTCTTAAAAACTCATATATATATATATATATATATATATATATATATATATATATATATATATATATATATATATATATATATATATATATATATATATATATATATATATATATATTCTTGAGAAAAGAAATATCATCTGGTATATTTGACAATTTTCATTCTTTTCACCAGAAGTAAGTTGGTATTCATTTTAATAAGTAAGATATATCAGAGAGCCTGTCTGAATTACATCCGTATGAAGCTATTATCCAGCATCTGTGAGTTTTAGTTTATAAAATAAAACATATTTTTCATTCATTTTCACGTAAGCAGCATCTAGCAGTGCCCCGGCCTATCCTTATGGTCTTGACGATTGAGTATATAAAAAAATGAAAGTTAAACAATGATTATATAGGAAAAACGTGGGATTCAGAGATGGGAATTTTGGGAAATTTATCGTTATTTATTTGGATGATAATCTAGTAATTCATTGACCTTGGATCATGCACCTCTAGAAATACAGGACTCCCTAGTACCATTGAAAGTATCTTATGACTCATGTGAAGAATATTGTGGTTAATACCTCTTCTTTAAGTTAACATTGAATGTTTATTTATTGCATTGCTAAAAATCGCGTAAGTCTTCACAGAAGAAGCAACAAGATTTTTTAAAACCTTATGCTCCCGTAAGAATTAAAGTACAAACTATTATCGTTTAACTCTTGTGCTCTCACTAAGTTTTAATTCCTTACATGGTATGATTTACATTATGACCCCTGGGTCGAGGCCTCTGCTGGTGCACTGTTTGTCCCCGGGGGTCTTTACAGCCAAGTAGCCATGTGCTTCGGTACTAGCTTGAAAATACCTATATATATTTAATTGCTGTGGTAAAATTAAGAGATTTTTTTTCAAAATTAAGGATTATCTTCCTCATGCATAGCTCTGATCCTTCGACGTATTTGGCATCAGTCTTTGGCACCTTTTCTCAGCTCTTCAAAGTCTTTTGAATTAAATATAACGGATATCCAACGTTTCGGCATGAGCATTACTGCAAAGACACAATTTGTAGAAATGCGCATCTGGTGCATCAAAATTTGTACCGTATATGATTTATGAGGGGTTATAAAAAATCGTTGACTGATGCGATTAATTGATACAATGTCATCTGTGCATACAAAATTTATAAGGATTATAAAACAACAAAAGTTCAAGGAATGTTGAAAATTGTAGCTTGATACGTTGATAATTTGCCAATTTTATTATAAAATAAAAAAGACATTATATGCTCACCGGGCGCTGTTGCTGTTTAGTTTCCAGAGGTTCGATAACGTCATTGTTTCTCAATGTCCGCTTCCTCACCCAGATTCCCTGAAGTTAAGTAAGAACTTAAACACGTCTTGTTTATATGACTTTACAACGTCATGAACAAGCAGTTTTCAATGCATATCATATTGTAAATGGATCTCTACATAAGGAAAGAATCTCACCTAATTATGCCAGCATGTTTTCGTTATTGAGCTCAATTCTACCACACGTGATCAACGTCACTTTTCGACGTGACTCACTTTTGACACGCTGACTACAAATCGAGATTAACTGTGCATCTTTCCCCGCTCTCTCTTTCTCTCTCTCTTAGAATCTTTTTGGCATTTAAAAACGAGTACTCTGGATACATTTTATTTCCCTGTAGCCTGTTTAAACACTTCCTAGGTCTAAACCGTTTTTTCGAGGGGCGAAACTTTATAGAATGTTGGAAAAAGAAACCCTCCCTCATTTTGACGTCATTTTCTAAGAACTTGCAGAATGCAATAAAAATTGCAAATTTTACGGAACAATTGTGTCATACCACATGATTGAATGAACGGAATCTTTGGATGTCAAATGCTCATATCAAAAGAGTTTTTCTCAGTTACACGCAGGGAAAAAAGTCATGTTTGAGGTTGCGCCGCCTGGACATACCATTGTTTAGAAAAACATTTACAATTTATTGAAAATGAAACTTATGATTTATGGCTTATTCTATAGATAGAAAATATGCTAACTAAATGTGTTAAAATTCATTGATGTACCTAAAGCGGCTTTAATTTTATGGTGCTTGTCCACGAACTTTTTGATAACCCCTCGTACATGGTAGCGTATTTTCTCAAACACTTCTTCTAATATCAGATTTGCTAGAATTCTATATCATGAACTATGATATATATATATATATATATATATATATATATATATATATATATATATATATATATATATATATATATATATATATATATATATATATATATATATATAAAGCAATACTTTAGTTGTTGTCGAAAAACTTATGGTGTATTTTTGATTGTTTGTAGTTATTGCATATAATATATTTCTAATTTTCAAACCTTTATAAAAAGAATATGATAATAAGAAACAAGGTTAAGAATTTCATGTTTGTGTCGTAAAGTCCCATTTCTAACCGCAATACTGACGATGAGTAAACGTATACAAATGGATTCACAATGAATCCATTCTCCGAAATAATAATAATTTTATAAAACTGAAAACATCAGGAAAACACCCTCTTAAGGTCATTTTCATTTTTTAATTTCTATGATTAGCTTTTAATTTATTTTGCATGACACTTAACAGGGAATAGAAGACAAGGATCCGCTTGTTTTGGTAATAAGATTCAAAGTACCTGGTATTAAAAAACAGTGACTTCGGTTCTTTGTCTGAATTTCTCCACTTTTTCAGACCTTGTGAAATGCCAAGATAACCCTTGTAAACACGGAATTTGTATCGACACTGCATCCACTTTTACCTGCCACTGCGAAAGACGATACACAGGATCAGTTTGTGATACACGTAATTATTCCTATAATGGTTTGACCGTTCAAGGTAGCTCAGTCGGTAGAGTGCTAGCTCCGTGACCGGGAGGTCGTGAGTTCGAATCTCTGCCGCGACTGACCTAAGTCGATAAAAAAAAAAAGGGTAGCAACTGCTCCTTTGCCATGCGCTCGGCACTTTAAAGTGAAAGTTGCGGGTCCTTCGGATGGTATCTCGTATCACGGCAGGCGTTGGCACGATAAAGATCCCTCGCTGCTCAATGGCCCTGAGTGCCGAGTAAAGGTCAAAATTTGAAGCCCTTCACCGGTATATGGTGACCTCTTTATATGAATGAAAAATTCTCGAATGGGACGTAAAACAATATACAATCAATTGTATAATGTTTTGAATGATTATATTTAATTCGAAAATATTTCTTTTCATTGCAAAAATTCCTTTGATGTAATATTATACAGCTTCTAGACATTATTTAAAAAAAACTTAAGTAAAAGATGTGTAGTGTATAATGACAAATTTTATAACTGTGTATTTTTTCAACTTTTATATAATTAGGAAAACTTTGCAGTCAAGGAATAGTGTGCAAAAATGGTGGAACTTGTGTTGATGTGTCGATTGGATTTAAATGTAACTGTAGTGATAGATACACGGGAGACTTTTGTGAAAGAGGTAAGATAAATATCCCGATAATCTTACATAATTTTTCCAAATTAGATTCAAGCAGCATTTAATCTTGAAGACACGACCCTAGAAAGAACCTATAATTATACATGTATTTCACATGAGAAAGTAAAGCCACATAAAGATCGAAAATTATTATTATTGTTGTTATCTTTATTATTATTATTATTATTATTATTATTTATGGTTAAAATTTTCTCATTTCTTTTATTTCATTGTTTACTTCATAGAAGATTTAATATTGCACTATCAACCGAAGTTTTTTTTTATTACGAGCAAATTAATAGAAAAGAGCATCTGTAAACAATTCTTTAAATGAGTGCTCATCAAATTTAGCACATTTGATCATTCTTAGGAAACTCTTTAATATATATGTTAACGTTCTTGGCAAAAGAAATATCATCTGGTATATTTGACAATTTTTATTCTTTTAACCAGAGGTAAGTTGGTATTCATTTTAATAGGTAGGATATATAATATAACCTATCTGAATTACATCCATATGAAGCTAATATTCAGCATCTGTGCGTTCTGCTTTATAAAATAAAGCATATTTTGCATTCAATGTCATGCAGGCAGCATCTAGCAGTGCTCCTGAATTATCCTTATGATCTTGACGATTGAGTATGAATGAAAGTGAATCAATGATTTTATAGGAAAAAACGTGGGATTCAGAGATGGGGGTTCTGGAAAATTTATCTTTTTTCATTTGGATGATAAACTAGTAATTCATTGACCTTGGACCATGCACCTCTAGAAATACAGGACTCCCTAGTACCATTGAAAGTATCTTATGACTCATGTGGAGAATATAGTGCTTAAGGACATAAGCTACGTAGTTTGAACTTTATTGTCCTTTTCCCTAGAGTTAAAGAGTTCCAATACTTAAAGGAACTGTGTGCTACATTTTAATGTCTATATATGCTGTTGTACACTTCTTCTAAAACAAGTTTGGATAAACAAAACATCTAGAATATATGTTTAGTAATTTTTGTATATTTTTCTTTGCAATATGCAAGAATTTTCATCAATTGACATCTTTTCAAAACCACTGGTAATGCATGCTGATTTTTTGTCTATAAACATCTGATGGCACTATAATCTTGAATTAAGAATATCTTGAAAAATTATCAGTAGGTAAAGTACGATGCGTACGTCCTTAATATCAGTTCTTTAAGTTATCAATGAGTGTTTATTTATTGCATCGCTAAAAATCGCGTAAGACTTCATAGAAAAAGCAACAAGACTTTTTAAAATGATATGCTTCCGTAAGAATCAAAGTACAAAATATTATCATTTACAGGCGCGGATCTAGAAATTTTTCAAAGGGAGGGGGTTGAAGAGGAAATAAGAGTTGTTATACTGGTCGTTCACCTAATTAAACGACAACTTAATTGGAATACCCAGGCCCATAGCAACGGCTTCAAGAGTTGGGTGGGGTGAGGGCAACTTGCCAAATAAAAAAAAAAATCTTATTTACTGACCAAATCCTAAAATATACTAACTATACTCAGAAAAAAAGGGTCCCCCCCCTCCCGCGTTCTACGGGCCTGATACTATCAATTAATAAGAACACTTGTTATAATAAACAACTGATTAGATACATGTAAAATTAAAATAAAATTAAAATACTAAATTTCAAATTTAAATGTAAATCAGGCCACCTTTAGTGATTTGAAAATTTGCCCTTTACAAGCCCAGTATTTTATCTGGATCGATCTAGTATCTCCCTCGGCCTCGCTACCACATCCTATTTTGTAATTGTTTGAATGGAGTAGTTCTTCAAAAGGAAAAAAGCCAAAAATAAAAACAAACAATACAAGAAACACCGCTTTTGTAAGCCGAAACATAAGTATGTCCCCTCGACCTCAGCGGTATTATATTGGATTTGAAAACAGTAAATACTCTTTTAAAGTTGTTTAAAATTTCACATATTTTGAAATAAATGAGCAAGTTTTTAGTTCCAAATTCAAACTCGATAAACTTGTAGAAACACTTACATATTAATACATGTATTATAATTATAATCAGATGTCAATCTCCATATATAGCTTAAAAAAATCCGCAGATCTGAAAAAAAAATTCAAGGTCTATAAGAAAACCACCAAAACCCATGACTTCGTTTATTGAACAAAAAACATCTATTCTATACTTTTCCCCCTGATTTCTTCCAATAAAACTAATGTTCAAAAAACAAATATCTTGCAAATGTGATCCATATCATAAGGGTGATTGTTGTCGAGGTAAGTAATTATACAGGTAATAATTTCTTATAATTAATTCTCTCCAAATATTAAATTCTTACATCTAACATTGCATGCAAACATATGATCACAACTGGGGACGTTAACATTGATTCCAAGATGAAAACCCAAGGACCGCTTTTCAATATATTCACTACAGTTTAATTCTCTTTTAAACAAAATGTTTTTATCCATTTACAATTCATTTTGTTTTTCCCAACATGTCGAGGCTATTTTCATTTTCTAAAATCATTTTCATAATAAATATATTTTTCAAGATGTGAAGGTTTTCGCTGAAATTACATCTACAATTTTTAAAAAAAAAAAAAAAAAAGTGGATTTTCCATTACTATTTGGTAAAATCAAAAATGTTTAATAATTAACGGCAAGTGAGCAATACACAACTTGAAGTTTTTTTTAATCGTTTGAAATGGTTTTATTTTCTTTTGTATTCTTTTTTTTAATTTCTAAAGCAATACTTTAGTTGTTGTCGAAAAACTTATGGTGTAATTTTGATTGTTTGTAGTTACTGCATATAATATATTTCTAATTTTCAAACCTTCATAAAAAAAAATATGAGTAATAAGAAACAAGGTTAAGAATTTCATGTTTGTGTCGTAAAGTCCCATTTCCAACCGCAATACTGACGATGAGTAAACTTATACAAGTGGATTCACAATGAATCAATTCTCCGAAATAATAATTTTATAAAACTTAAACAGGAAAAAACCCTCTCAAGGTCATGTTCATTTTTTAATTTCTGTGATTAGCTTTTAATTCATTTTGACACTTAACAGGGTTTAGAAGACAAGGATCCGCTTGTTTTGGTAATAAGATTTAAAGTATCTCGTATTATAAAATGGTGATTTTGGTTCTTTGTCTGAATTTCTCCACTTTTTCAGACCTTGTGAAATGTCAAGATAACCCTTGTAAACACGGAATTTGTACCGATACTGCTTACACTTTTACCTGCCACTGCGACAGAGGATACACAGGATTAGTTTGTGATAAACGTAATTATTCGTATGGTGGTTTGATTATACTTTATTGGAAAAATTTATTTTCATTGCAAAAATTCCTTTGATGTCACATTACAAAGTTTCTAGACATTATATTCAAAAACAACTTTAAAAAGTAAAAGATGTATACTGACAAATTTCATGACTGTGATTTTTTTTCATTTTTATGTAATTAGGAAAACTTTGCAGTCAAGGAATAGTGTGCAAAAATGGTGGAACTTGTGTTGATGGGTCGATTGGATTTAAATGTCACTGTAGTGATAGATATACGGGAGAGTTTTGTGAAAGAGGTAAGATAAATATCCCGGTATTTAATCAGGCCTCTATGTACCTTTAAAATTTAGGCGCCAATGGTTCCTAATCAAAAAAATTTAGTCGCCATTGCAAATTTTTAGTCGCCAGGCAAATTTTTCTTAGGCGCCAATTTAAAAACTGATATTAGTTAATATATAGAGTATGCCCAATGCTAAATTTTAAACTTCTTTTCTGTTTTTTATAAAAAAAAAAAAAAAAAGTTCAAAATGTTTATTGTTCAGTAATTTGACGATCAGCAAGTCAATTTAAAATGGTCGCCAATTTGGCCACTTATAGAAAAAAAAATAGGCGCGCCAATCATATTTTCTGGCGATATGGCGACTAAATTAGTCGCCAATTAGAATCCTGCAATGTTACATAATTTTTCCAAATGAGATTCAAGCTGCATTTAATCTTGAAGACACGACCCTAGAAAGAACCTATAATTATATTTCATATTAAAAAGTGAAGCTACATAAAGATCGAAAATTATTATGATTGTTACTAGTTACGTTTTTCTCATTTCTTTCATTTCATTGTTTACTTCATAGAAGAATTGATATTGCACTTATCATCCTAAAGTTGTTTTCTATGCGCAAATCAATGGAAAAGAGCATCTTGATCAATTCTTTCAATGAATGCTTATCAATTTTTGCAATTTGATTATTCTTAAAAACTCTCACATATATATATATATATATATATATATATATATATATATATATATATATATATATATAGAAAGCACAAAGAAATTCACTTTTATAAGGATACCCACTTCCGCCCCAGCCCGGGGTTGAACTCTCGACCTACGGAATCTGTCTCCTAGCAGTACAGGAACAGCGTGCTAAACCGCTCGTTATGTTAGTTTAAGAGTTGTTGTAAAATGTGCTTTATAGATAAAAATTAATTTCATTACAACGTGTATTGGTAACGATCCTCTAATAAAACTAATGTCCAATAACTGTATCTCACTTCCATTTTCAATGACAGTGTAGTGTAGGACAGCGCCGCGAGAACTCCATCGGCATCGAAAGCAAGTTTTTTTGACTTGCCTAGATAGCCGACGGTCTAGCGCGCTGTTCCTGTACTGCTAGGAGAGTTAAACCCCGGGCTGGGGCGGAAGTGGGTATCCTTATAAAAGTGAATTTCTTTGTGCTTTCTGTATTAATATTTCTTCACTTAGGGCAGTTATGTCAGTTTAAGAGTTGTTGTAAAATGTGCTTTATAAATAAAAATTAATTTCATTACAACGTGTATTGGTAACGGTCCTCTAATAAAACTAATGCCCAATAACTGTATCTCATAGTGTAGGACAGCGCCGCGAGAATTCCATCGGCATCGAAAGCAAGTTTTTTTTGACTTGCCTAGATAGCTGAGCGGTCTAGCGCGGTGTTCCTGTACTGTTAGGAAACAGATTCCGTAGGTCGAGAGTTCAACCCCGGGCTGGGGCGGAAGTGGGTATCCTTATAAAAGTGAATTTCTTTGTGCTTTCTGTATTTATATTTCTTCACTTAGGGCAGTTATGTTAGTTTAAGAGTTGTTGTAATATATATATATATATATATATATATATATATATATATATATATATATATATATATATATATATATATATATATATATATATATATATATAAATTTTTAATGTAAATTTTCTTGGGAAAAGAGATATCATCTGGTATATTTGACAATTTTCATTCTTTTCACCAGAAGTAAGTTGGTATTCATTTAATAAGTAAGATATATCAGAGAACCTGTCTGAATTACATCCATATGAAGCTATTATCCAACATCTGTGAGTTCTAGTTTATAAAATAAAACATATTTTTCATTCATTGTCATGTAAGCAGCATTTAGCAGTGCCCCGGCCTATCCTTATGGTCTTGACGATTGAGTATATAAAAAAATGAAAGTTAAACAATGATTATATAGGAAAAACGTGGGATTCAGAGATGGGAATTTTGGGAAATTTATCGTTATTTATTTGGATGATAATCTAGTAATTCATTGACCTTGAATCATGCACCTCTAGAAATACAGGACTCCCTAGTACCATTGAAAGTATCTTATGACTCATGTGGAGAATATTGTGGTTAATATCTCTTCTTTAAGTTAACATTGAATGTTTATTTATTGTATTGCTAAAAATCGCGTAAGTCTTCATAGAAAGACTTTTTAAAATGTTATGCTCCCGTAAGAGTTAAAGTACAAACAATTATCATTTAACTCTTGTGCTCTCACTAAGTTTTAATTCCTCATATGGGATGATTTACATTATGACTCCTGGGTCGAGGCCTCTGCTGGTTGACTGTTTGTCCCCGGGGGTCTTTACAGCCAAGTAGCCATGTGCTTCGGTACTAGCTTGAAAATACCTATATATATTTAATTGCTGTGGTAAAATTAAGAGATTTATTTCAAAATTAAGGATTATCTTCCTCATGCATAGCTCTGATCCTTCGACGTATTTGGCACCAGTCTTTGGCACCTTTTCTCAGCTCTTCAAAGTCTTTTTTGAATTAAATATAACGGATATCCAACGTTTCGGCATGAGCATTACTGTAAAGACACAATTTGTAGAAATGCGTATCTGGTGCATCAAAATTTGTACCGTATATGATTTATGAGGGGTTATCAAAATAATTCGTTGACTGATGCCATTAATTAATACAAAGTCGTCTGTTTATTATAAAATTTATAACGAACATAAAACAACAAAAGTTCAAGAAATGTTGAAAATTTTAGCTTGATACGTTGATAATTTGCCAATTTTATTATAAAATAAAAAAGACATTATATGATCACCCGGCGCTGTTGCTGTTTAGTTTCCAGAGGTTCGATAACGTCATTGTTTCTCAATGTCCGCTTCCTCTCACCCCATACATTTATCTTGATGAGATTCTGTCCTTTCTGACATATTTCATTTTGTCAAATAAAATCTGCAACATGACTATTTAGTCATGTTGCAGATTTTATTTGACAAAATGAAATATGTCAGAAAGGACAATTCCCTGAAGTTAAGTAAGAACTTAAACACGTCTTGTTTATATGACTTTACAACGTCATGAACAAGCAGTTTTCAATGCATATCATATTGTAAATGGATCTATACGTAAGGAAAGAATCTCACCTGATTATGCCAGCATATTTTGCTTGTTGGAGCTCTGTTCTACTACACGTGATCAACGTCACTTTTCGACGTGACTTACTTTTGACACCCTGACTACAAATCGAGATTAACTGTGCTTCTTTCCTCTCCCTCTGAATTTTTTGGCATTTAAAAACGAGGACTCTGAATGCAGTTTATTTCTCTGTAGCCCGTTTAAACACTGCCTAGGTCTAAACCGGTTTTTTTCAGGGGCGAAACTTTATAGAATGTTGGAAAAAGAAACCCTCCCCCATTTTGACGTCATTTTCAAGTCCTTAATTGTTCATACAAACCATATAAGATTTACGATAAAATTTCAAAGAACTTACAGAATGAGGTAAAAATTGCAAATTTTACGGAACAATTGTGTCATACCACATGACTGAATTAACGGGATTTTTGGATGACAAATGGTCATATCAAAAGAGTTTTTCACAGTTACACGCAGGTAGAATAAAAGTCATGTTCGAGGTTGCGCCGCCTGGACATACCATTGCTTACAAAAACATTAACAATTTATTAAAGATGAAACTTATGATTTATGACTTATTCTATAGATAGAAAAGATGCTAACTAAATGTGTTAAAATTCATTGATGTACCTAAAGCGGCTTTAATTTTATGGTGCTAGTCCACGAACTTTTTGATAACCCCTCGTACATGGTAATGTATTTTCTCAAACACTTTTTAGTTCTAATATCAGATTTGCACTTCATATAAAATTATAACTAAGAAAATTTGAGGAAAACAATTCTATAGGAAACGATGTGAATATCTGATGTTATTAATTTAGTGGTGACAACAGAGCAACCTTCGGAACTTCGTCTTCCAGAATGGTTTCCATATTTAGAATATGGATTGTTGTCGGTCGTGTCCCTTATAGGTCTTATGACATTGGGATGTATTTGTCTAAAGTGTTGTCGAGCATTTGGTGTTGGCGAAAAAAAGTTTGTGGATGACGACGATAATGATGAAGAAAGAAATTTTAGAAAAAGGAAAAACGTTCATTCTACTCCGAACCACCCAAAACCAGTGAATACAGGGATTGACTTTTGAGACCAACAGAATAACTTTATAATTTCTCTACATACCAGATACATATATGTCATTGTTTCTTTTTTTCAATTGTTTATTGTGAAACCTTTAAAGAATAATCACTTTAAACGACACAAATGAAGTGTTTAAGTATGTAATATTGGATTTGCAAGAATTTGATATCATAAACTATGATATATATATATATATATATATATATATATATATATATATATATATATATATATATATATATATATATATATATATATATATATATATATATATATATATCTTTAAAAAAATCCCCAGATCTGGAAAAATTCAAGGCATAATAAGAAACATCTAAAACCCAAGACTTCGTTTAATGAACAAAAGAAAAAAAAATTATTCTCAACTTTCCCTCCTGATTTCCTCTAATAAAACTAATGTTAAAAAGCTGCGTATCACTTCCATTCTCAATGACCAAGTAGTGCCGGGCGGCGCAGAGAAAATTCCATCGCCAACGTAAGAGTTAAATGTCTGCTAAAATTGGCTTTGATTTAGAAAAAAATTCAAATCAATAAAATAAAGTTTAGATTTAGACTTGAATGTTTTGTTTTGATTAAATAAACAAAGTCTTCTTAAATTGTTTTGCTTATATGCCTTGAAATTTCTTCAGATTTGGGTAACAAAAAATTTTAAAAAGAAAAAAGGCTACTTAAGGTTTTCAGTTATGTTAGATAAAAATGTTTTGTGCTTTGAATCCCCATCATTTTCAATTGCTGTTATATTGAATGTAGAGCTTGTGATTATCTTCAATATTTGTATTTAATGTTTATACTAAATCTCATTTCTTGTTTTGTTGAATGATTTGTTCTATGTGAAAAATAAATGGTTTGTATCATGTCTCTGTCTGAACGTAATCACTAGCACATTTTCTTTCTGTGATATAATAAAACATAGGAACTCTGTCAGGTCAATTTGTTTCATAAGTTATGAGGTATCATGGATTGTCGTTTGATCTTACCTTTAAGGTCTCATCGGATAGGAGAAGCTGAACAAACTAAAAGTTTCACTCTTCAGAAGTTGAAGTTGGTCGTCCGCCGGTCATGAAATGTGAATTTGGTTAGCTTCTCCTCTGAAATGCTTAAGTGATATCAACGTATATATATAGGAACCGAGGGGAGGGTCACGGCAACAGGCAGATACCCCCTCCTCCAATAATTTTGCCGATATATAGTATACTATTAAAAACATATCTATTTTATTTTATGCTTGTACCTCCTGCTTGTAAGGTACTTTTGTGTGGTAGTTACCCCTAGACTTAAAAATTTTGGTTTTGCCCCCCCCCTTCCAATTGAAATTGCTTCCTAAGGATCTGTTCTTTAAATAAAAAATTGCTTTATTTTTTGCGGGAATTGACGCTGTAGCTTTTGCAGATAAAAAATACATCCCTCGTAAACGGGTTTTTAGGTCATCTGAGTTACTCAGATGACCTATTGCTGTCTGCTTTTGTCGGTCATCCTGCAGTTGTGCTGTTGTACGGGTGTGCGTCGTGCGTTAACTTTTCACATTTTTTAACCTTTTCTCAGGAACCACTGGACCAATTTCAATCAAACTTGCCACAAATTTTCCTTGGGTAAAGTGAATTCAAGTTTTTACAAAATAAGGACAGTGCCATCATCCAAAAGGAGATAATCAAAAAGGTAAAAATAGATTGAAGTCATTTAAAAATTTTCTTCTCAAGAACCACCTGGTCAGAAGAGATGAAACTTACACGAAAGCTTCCTACTTAGTGTAGATTCAATTTTTTTTTCGAATCAATAATAGTGTTTGATAAAATGACATGAATATGCCGCTAAATGTCAAGTAACCGATAGAGTATAGATAATGAAAGTATCAACGAATTAAAACTTTTACAAATTTTCAAACAGATACATTTACTTATATCTAATTAAGATCTTCCACTTGTATCTCCTTGTCTGGGCGTTGTTGATCCCCAAGATGATTTTTTAGAGCAACAAAACTTATTCCTTTGGACATTTTCATGCTTTTTTTTTTTATTTTTATATCCCTTGAATAAATGAAATATGGAGATAACGAACAGTAATCAAACTCGAAAGTTCACTGAAATCCGGAGCAGAGCAAACACGGGTCTCACACATCAGAGGTCAGATCTGAAAACATCAGATCAGGCGGCTTGGAGGAGTAAGCATCCCCTGTCGACTGTTCTCAACCGGTGTGTGCTCCTTGATTTGATCGGGAAAAACGGACAAATCCGTAGACATTTCAGTGTGTTAATTATGACCTAACAATTTGTACAAACAAGAGGTCCATGGGCCACATCGCTCACCTGAGCACAATAGCTAGCAAAAAGCACAAATCAATTCAGTATTGAAAAGTTTACATGGGGGGGGGGGGGGGGGTAATTTTAAACTACCTGAGGACGCTTCCATATCAATATAACAAATGGCTTTGCTGTTCTTGAGCAGAAGATTTTTAAAGATTTTTTTCCTATATATTCCTTTGTAAAAATTTGATACCCCATTGTGGCCCCTCCGCACCCCCAAGGGTAATCATTTGAACAAAATTTAATCTACACTACCTGAAGATGCTTCCATATCAATATGACTAAACATGGCTTTGCTGTTCTTGAGACAAAGATTTTTCCTGTATATTTCTATGAAAAACTTTGATCCCTCATTTTGACCCCACCCTACCCCCAGGGGTCATGATTCGTACAAATTTGAATTTACCCTATATAACAAAGGTTTCCTTAAGTTTCAACTTTTCTGGGCCAGTGGTTCCTGAGAAGAAGATTTTTTAAAATATGCCACCAAATTTTCACTATTTCTGAAGTATCTCCCCTTGAATGAGGGCGTGGCCCTTCATTTGAACAAACTTGAATCCCCTTCAACTAAGGATGCTTTGTGGCAAGTTTGGTTAAAATTGGCCCAGTGGTTCTGGAGAAGAAGTCGAAAATGTGAAAAGTTTACATACAGACAGACAGACGGACTACAGACAAAATGTGATCAGAAAAGCTCACTTGAGCTTTCAGCTCAGGTGAGCTAAAAACGTCAGTCAGCATTCGACTTAATGATAGATTTGTTTATGCTGACAAAGTTATTGTATCGACCATAGAACTTGGGAAATGTTGACTTTAAACGAAATTGTTGATATTTTTGCCTCATCAACTTGTTTGTCAATAGTTTGCCTCGTTTTAAGAAATTGTTCATACGTCGAGCATACTCTTGCGTATCGAATCAACTGGGAGACATAAACTCCATATACAGCTGATAAAGGTATATTGCTACATAAATAAGGGAAGTTGACGATAGAAAAGTTGAAGTCATCACGTTTATCATAAAGCTTTGTTGTTAGGGTACTAGTCAAGACCTGCATAAAGTTTTGTTGTTTCGTTACCAGTAATGTCTTTTTTCTAATGTAGATGTAAAATATCCAAATATAAAACAGATGTGTCAGACTCTGTGGTATCTTTTATTTCAAGCTCACTGGGATATATCGAGTCGACATATGAATGGAAATAACTATTGTTAATTGACAATACATCGTCGATATATCTAAATGTAAAGTTGAAGGCCACAACAAGTGTTTTCTTCTTTTCATGTATAAGTTTATGAACAAATTCTGCTTTATATGAATACAAAAAATAGGTCTGCTAATAATGGGGCGCATTAAGTCCCATGGGAATTCCGGCAGATTGTTTGAAGACTTCATCTCCAAAAACTACATAGATATTGTCAATCAGGAACTCAAGCATCTTTTTAATGTCATATGCGGAGTACTTGTATATACAATCAGAATGATTTTTTTAACAAAATAATTTTGCAAATGGCCAATGATAAGGTAAGTAAATTTACGAGTTCCATTTTTATTGAAAAAGCAGCTGTATATGATTTCATATATATGATGCCTGTACTTTACTTTATCTTTGGGAATAGTTGTATAAAGTGTTGAAAAGTTTCGATGTTACTGTTTTTGGTCAAATTTTGTAATTTCAAATTTTTTAACAGTTCTTTGGCGTTTTAGTTACATTGTTATTGCATGGTACAGCTGTAAAATGAATATTTCAATGTCCACTTAAAAAGCATTTAATGACATGTCTTTCTTTTCTTATACTTTCAAGTTGGATGATTTATTTTACATGGCGTGATTGGCCTGCATTCAAAATCATTGCTTCTAGTAACTAATTGTTGTTTTCAATGGCAAAATCAATAGATAAGTATTGTCTTTACATATAAATTGAAGGACTTGCCTGTGATATATTATACAGCTAAACGCAGGTTAAGTAACATCATGTGCAAACCTTAATTTAAAATATGATTTTAAAAGTAGTATATATATTACTGTATATTTGTGCTTTTTGTACCGATACGAGTCGATCACAATGTACACCGGACATGGAATGTCATATTTTTAACTGGCTATCATGGAGTCCATGCAATGGTACTTGTAGCTCACAGTCGCAGTACAGAGTACGTAGAATGTGCTGTTCATTAAACCCGGCCACTCTAGAAACTTGTCTGACAAGCTGTAATAGAAGTATACATTTTCCAATGGACATGTCTCAACCATGCCGAATTTGTGAAAATGGTGGCATGCTAGAACCTGCTTCTCTAACATGTAGATGTGATCCATATTATAAAGGTGATTGCTGCCAAGGTAAGGGTTGACAATTGTATTTTTCTGTTTCTAGTTATTTTTCTTCCTTTTTTGGGTATTCAATGCTTGCAATCGAAATATCAATGGATTATATATTTGGTACAACCACGACTTCCCTTGTCACATGTTTGATACAACAAATAAACCACAGATCACTTTGGGTACTTTGCTGGTTCCATACAGAAGATAAAAGTCCCGAATATATTAGAAAATCCAGTAAAAAGTTCTCCGTTTCCTGGATTAGATTGTACGTGTACTTTTAATTGTGAATCAAAATAAATTAATTTCAGTGTTATTCTGCTGTATAAGACGTTTTGAAATTATGATATGCAAAATTAAAAAAAAAATTTTTTTTTTAAAAAGTAGTTATACGCAGAGCCTGGACATAAACACTACAAATTCTATATTCTTCATTTATATAACTGTATTTGATCACGACAAAGAGCAAAGTACGAGAATTTTTGCTCCAATAATGGCGTTTGAATTTACTTGTAACAACAAAATCAGTATATTCCTGTAAAAAAAGATTTTAAAAAACCCCTAACCTGGTTAGAAGCAAACATTTTGAAGGAATATACTTCTTTGATATTAAAAAAACTATTTATTTAAAAAATTGACTATTCATAAGGAGTAATTCTCTAGTCCATAACCGATATTAGTTTTTTCATCTGTCTTTTACAATTATTGTAGATATGGTAACGTGTCATGATCGTCCATGTAAACATGGTACCTGTACCAACATTGGGGTAACCTTTACCTGCAACTGTGACACGGGATACAAAGGAGTAGTCTGTGATACACGTAATTATCTTTACAGTGATTTAATCTTATGGTATGATCAAGTATTCTTTTTTCATATCATGTAGTTTCGAAATACGAAATCAAAAAGCAATATCAGAAATAAAAAGGTATCGATGACTTACCTCAACTTTCCTCACAATATGAGGATCAGACAACGAGGATTGTTTAAAACAATGGAAATTGTATGGAAAGCGGCTCAATTAAATGCTACTGTAGCAATGTGGTTATGTACCTATGCAGACGTTTTAAAAATAAATTCTGGAGATAAAACAACATAAAATAATCTGATCATCACAAAAAATTGAGATAATCCATTGAAAAATCAATTAAGCACATGAACAATTAGATTGATTATTTTACATAGCAGAGACGAAGAACTCGCCGTTCCAAATGAAATGATATTGTTTTTGTGATTGTTGTTTTTTTTTTTCTTGAAATTTCAAATTCATTTCCAAGATCATATATATATATATATATATATATATATATATATATATATATATATATATATATATATATATATATATATATATATATATATATATATATATATATATATATATATATATACTACCAAGGTGCCAGGCATGGAACCTTACTAAGCTCCACTTCAAGTAAATCAAGTAAAACATTATAAATACAGTATAAGTTTTCTATTACATCAATCTCGCAGAATGTTTAGACAATATGTCATAATACTAAGTAATAAGATAATGCTTGTTGTGAAAATAAATTCCCAAATACCAAAAAAAGGAAATTCATCGCTCATGGTATTAATACAATTATACAACAGAATAATACAGTAATACAGAAGGCAATAGATATTCTTAAATTCTAGTTGGGAGGTAAAACTATCACGGCTTCAGAGTCTCCAATTTACTATCTACATTTTGTTTAATAATTAAAAAAAATAGTTTGTATTTCCTACCACAAAAAAAACCTTTTCGTTGACTGATTAATTTTAATTTTTTAACTTGCAGTATAGTTTCATACGAGAAAAAATTAAATAAAGGAAAATAT
Source organism: Saccostrea echinata (assembly GCF_033153115.1). Classification (NCBI taxonomy): domain Eukaryota; kingdom Metazoa; phylum Mollusca; class Bivalvia; order Ostreida; family Ostreidae; genus Saccostrea; species Saccostrea echinata. The sequence continues at coordinate 64,893,152 of NW_026889803.1, forward strand.
CTTTTGGTACATGCTTTTTGGATGTATTTTACCAATGATTTCAATCAATTGATTTGATAAGAATAACAAGTGAAAATTAAATATTTTTCTTGTTATTACATACTTTTAAAATATCTTACTATAATTGCTTTCAGAGGAAACATTAGAACTTCCAGAATCCTTTCGGTATCTAGAGTACGGCCTGCTATCGATGGTGTCCGTGATTGGACTAATGACAATGGGTTGTGTTTGTCTGAAGTGTTGTCAAACCTTTGGCATCAACAAGAAAAGTGGCATTGACGATAATGATGAAAATGAAGAAGAAAACTGGGGAAAGAACAGGAAGAATTTGATTTTTCCACAGAAACGCTCAAAATCAAAGAGCATGTGGATGGACTTTTGAAACCAAAAGAATAAAATTTTAATTTCTTAACTGTAAGCTGTGAATTAATTCATTTTATTTACCGTAAATCTTTTGATGAGACAATTAACTAACTTTAAACGCTTCAGTGATGAAATAATTCCTTTTGTACATTTTATTTTATTTACAAGAATTCTAACTGATCATCATTCATTGAAATTTGAAATAAAGTATATAGTTATGCAATGTTAAGATGTTAATTATGCTAAGATAACAAATGCATAAAAAGCAAAGAAAATTATGTTCTATGTAATATTAGAGTCAAATCAAGGAAAAATTTTGAATAATTCACAGATCAATGTAAAAGAAGAAGCTTTACGAATAGATGTTTTCAAAATTATCTCAAAATAGACAGGAGTGGCCTTTAATTTAACATAGAAGCTTATGGGCTTTGTATCATTTTCAAAAATTATCATTGGATCGTATTTTGACCGACATGTTTCCCATCAATTATTCGGCCACTGATTTCATTTTGTCTACGGATTATTACGTTTGCCTGATCAATAAAGAGGATTCACTGCGGGTGTCACAAGGGATGCTTACTCCTCCTAGGCACCTGATCCCACCTCTGTGTTACCAGGGGTCCGTGTATTTGTTCTGTTCACACTTTATACAAACATTTATCACATAAATGAAAGATCAGGCTATTTGATATCATAGAAAAATCTTCTTTAATAAAAATAGAATTCGGAAATTTTCATATTTTGTGAATGGTCATTTTCAAAATTACTGTCTTAAAAATAATTCTGATTCTACACACAAACACTTTTAAGTTGATATATGAAAGATGCCGGAATTCCCCTTTGCCAACATTTATGTATTCATTGGTTACCAGATCTCCCAGCACACTAGTGAAATCCAATTTCCATTTATTCTGATTCTTTATAAGCTTCATATGTTTTGAAATTCATATGAAGTAGCATTTATTTTTAAAAAAATAAATCATACGAGATGTTGCTTGCTATACCTTTCAGTTCAATATTTAGATGACGTCATTTTATCGATTAGAAATATTAATTTTCATTCATATGTCGATATATGTTGCATATATCCTTCTAAGACAACACAAAATCTACTCATTTAAATGTTTTCCTATTATAAAGTTAATTGCTCACAAACAAATAATCCATTTGACAAATGGCAGGATGAATTCATAGTTAACTCCTCCCATCTATATAGCAATTTTCTTCTTCTAAAATCTGTGAATAGTGTTCTTATCTCCCAACTGATTCTATAATCAAAATCATGATCTGTGTACCACTAATTTTTAAATCGAGGCAGTCTACTGAAAATAACTTACAAGGCTTTCAATACTCTCGTTTTTAGCTATCGTTAAGGAATCATTTTGCTCGCTTAAATGACTTTGTCGGCAAATAGAACAGGCCGTTAATCATATCAGCTGTTAAGCCATTGTTTTAATACTAATTCTAACTAAGGATTACTCTCTTTATCTGATCAATGTAAAGGTCTCTCGTCGGATTCTTACTTGTACTAGACACCTGATCCCACGTCTGATGCTTCCAGGGATGTAGTTTTTTTTACCCTGTTCACGAATCTTATTTTTATAGGATTTACGAAATTCCTCACCGAAATTATCTTCACCTTTTTACACAAATGGTGAAAGAAAAATTCAATGCACTTAATGAACTCGAAATAAAAGACACCACAGAGTCTGACACATCTGTTTCATATTTGGATATTTTACTATAGAAAGACAGTAATGGCAAACTAACAACAAAATTAATGGTAAACTTCAGCTATTCTATCATCAATTTCACTTATTTATGTAGCAATATACCTTCATCACCGGCATATGGAGTATAGTCTCCTAGTTGATTCAATACACAAGAGCATGTTATACATACGAACATTTTCCAAAACGAAGGAAGCTATTGACAAGTTAGTTGATGATACAAGGAAATAAACAGATTCGTTTAAGTCAACATTTCGCAAATTCTATCCAGTTGGTCAATACAATTTATAGTTAAGTCGAATGTTGACCGACAAGGAGCACACGGTGTGACCTGTCGACAGGGAATGTTTACTCCTCCATAGTACCTGATCCCACCTCTGATGTTTTTTGAGGTTTGTGTTTGCTCTGCTCCAATTGTTCCAATGTAATTTTTACCAGGATTACTGTTCTTATCTTCAAATTTCATGAAACAAAATTTTTATTAATTTCATAAATTTAATTTTTTTTTTTGCATAATTTGAATGTATGAACTCCCTTCACAATCAGTACATGTAGAGTATTCTGGTGTTTGTCAGATTTCAACATTCACGTACATTCTGTGTGTCGAATCGCTTTATAGAAATCTCCTAATCTGTTAGTTTTGGAACGATTGATAAATTGTTTAACCTGTAGCGTTTTTATCGATAATTTTTCACTCATATTGAGAAGTCACTAGATGTAGGTGTAGTTTAGATATAGATCCTTTAAAGATCGAAGCCAGTGCACCAGGGTTCCTTAATCTGGCTCACTGGTTCCACAGTTCACACGACCTTCTCCGAAAAGACAGTGAATTTAAATTCCTTGGAATTCTAAACACCTACCAAAAAAACAATCTTTACTATATGTTATGTTTCAAGTCTGCCCTATTTAACCAAAATGAGAGCAAGTGAACACAAAGTAGAAAACGTCACTACCGGAGCGGACCTTAGCCGCCGCCTAACGGATCATTTGTTTGGGAAACATTTCCATAAAAATTATGTATCATTTAGAATTAAGTGATATTTTAAATTAACCTTGTTAGAGACAAAAAATGATTTCAATAAATGTACTGTTTTAAGTAGAAATCAAAATCTCTTGTTCAAGACCGGGCGGATTTCTATATATGTACATGAAAACATCACTACTTACATGCATGGTGGATTCTTCGTTTGAATCATAGCTCCAGGGACATGAGTTAAAAAACATTTAAGGACAAATGTTTTACAAAGAAAAAAAATACAGAAAACATCCATTTCATAATCAGGTAGACCACAGGTAAATTAAATTAATATGGAAGCATTTTTCATGATTCAATTTTATTTAAGGCATTGCCAGTGGGGTTAAGGTAGGGCCACATGCAAGTGGTCAAAAGCTGACAAAGATTGAAAAAAAGGATGTTTACGAAGAAATCCCTTAAAAAGGTCTTAAAAGCACGAATGTCTTAGTCATAATAAGCAAATAAAAGACAAAAATCCGCTTTTAATGTATATTCAAAGTGAGGTCAAATCATATGGAAATCATAGAAAAGCTAGGTTAAACTATTAATATAAAGGCATCTCACTGTAGTGTAGATTCGATAAAGTTGAAATCTTGAGGATGATCTGTATGTGTATAAAATGGCACTATCATCAGCATATAAAATTAAGTTGTGCAGTCTTCATTAACACTAATATACATATCATTTACATGAATCAAACTGTAAAAAGGAAACATATAATCTCATTTAAATCATTCCTCTTGTTAACCTAATTCTGATAAAGGAAAAGCGTAGCCGTTTAGACATGTCGAATCATGACGTCAATTTGATCTGATAAATTGTAGAATACATGTTGATCAGTGACCTTTTACATTTACTTAAACTACTTATCGATTCCATAATTTTTTTGGTAAAAAAAAAGAACGACTCTAAGTGACACTCACTTGTAAAATCAGAAAACGAACGATGCCTTTAACAACACTGCTGTTTAGCATCTTTTTTCATTACTCGGATGGCTTCGCTTGTGATGGCACTACAAACTGTTTAATTTTATCATGGGAACCATGGACTGATTGCTCTGGAGTTTGTGGACTTCAACAACAAAATCGAACCCGTTATATATGCTGTCCAATGGAAGTAAACTCGAAAACCGAGGAAAATTGTCTTGCGGCATGTAACTATTCCAGGACATATCCGTTGCATGAAAAGCGACCGTGTTGTGAACATGGTCAATACAGTCTTGGAAAGTGTAGTTGTTACCAAGGATTTAAGGGACCCTGTTGCCAAGGTTATTCAAATTTTTACAAGTAATAAAAGTCATTTATATAGTTTCAAATTTTTACGGGAGGTTAACATATAAAAATGTCAAAACATAAAATGTAGCCATTCTCGCAAGATGCCAAGATTAAGTGACTATTTCTAAACATGCTATGCTAAATAAGGGCTGTCCAAATAGTTCGAGGACAGTGGTGTCTTTGTCATTCTCGATGGCCTAGTATATATAGCTAAATTATATTATATGCCAAAATGTTTGTTATAAAAATTTATGTCAAACTAATTAGGGTTGATTGCAAAAATGTTATGTAAAAATCGTCGTCTTATAGGTAGTGTGCACTGTCCAGGCTTTAAATGTTGTAACTTCGAAATAACGGACTTAAATATTTATATTTTTCATAAAACAATTCAAATCTAAATAAAATTTAAAAAATGTGAAGTACCTAAAATTACTGGTGCCATTTTCTAATATCGTTTCTAAAATTTACTAGAGGATAGAGGAAGTATCAAGAAAAACACGGGAGTAAAAATATATATATCTCTGAAAACGCCCGAAAAAGCGACGTCGTCTATCCGAACGGCCAAGCGTCTTGACAGTATTTGTTAATCTGGTGGAAATACTGTTATAGATACCAATAAAATAATTGAATCAGCAGGGAATAAAAGCAATGTTTCAAGTCCCAGTGTCCATTGATATACAAATGACATAAACGGTTTCCAGACGATACATTTGTATAAATGACTTGGGAGACTTTTCAAGGAGTGGAAGATTGCTGATACAGGCACGTATTATCGCTTTTGAAAGTCAGAGGTGGGGGAGCAGTCAGAAGATTAATTGATAATTTACATAAAGATGTCTGACAAATAAAAAAAATTCATTTAATTTAATTACAGTTTAAAACATAACAAATAACCCATTACCACAAACTCCCCCATTGAAAAACATAATTAAAATATTGCTTGCATTTCATTTCTTCATTATATCATTATAACTTTTTCATACTTCGTGCCTGAAGTTGCCATCAAGTTTTGTAGCATAAAGACGTTCTCCTTCCTGTCAGGATCTAAACTTTGGCATTAGTCTGACAAATGTGTTGGTTTCCTCCGTTCTCTTGCACTTACCCTCAAAGTGATTTGTTCTTCATGTGATTTATCATCATCTACATCATCATCAACTTCATCAGCATTATGTTGTATCACATGATCATCTGCTTTTGTTGCTGTGACCGATGGAGCATGAGAATCAGTCTGATACTTCCACCTAAGGTCTGAACTGCTCAGTAGATATATGTCCAATGGCAACTCATCTACCTCTTCTGTACTTCTTTCTTGATTACAAATATTGGTATCAACATTTTAGGAAGTTTAACCAGCCATGTCACCCGCGTGACACAGTGGTTAGAGCCTTTGCTCTAGAGTCGAGGCGTAAGGTGTTGATCCTTAACGTCGCAGGTTCAAATCCACTGTGTGACGTGGAGACCGGTCCTTCGGATGAGAACGTATAAATCGAGGCCCCGTGTCGCAGTAGGTGCTGGCACGAAAAAAATTCCTCATTGCTCAAAGGCCGTAAGTGTCGAGCACAGGTCTAAATTTGTAGCCCTCCACCGCCAAATGTGGCATCTCAATGTAAGTGAAAAGTTCTCGAAGGGACAATAAACAACAAAATGAACGAAACTTTGATTACATGCAACGTCGGTCAATAATTTTAAACTACAATAAATAAGTCTAAAATTCATAATTGCATCGTTTGTAAGTTTGTTTCTGGCTTATTTTACCATTGACAGCAATGTTTTTTTCAATGTTATGCCATAAAAGCACTCTAGTCCAAACGAACGCAATATCACAACACTGTAACTGTCACCTTGAACAGTAATGTTCACATAGGAAACATCCGGTAGCTTCCGGTTTATGGTGGTGATGTCATGATTGGCGGGAATTTCTAATGTCCGTTCTCAGAAAACCACGTTGAGTGCCAAATTTTGTTACTGGGTTTCCCCATTAAAAGAAGAAAATTCAGTTCCTTCTTTATGGTTTCTTTGATTGTAATATGTAAAAGTCATATAGACAGATTAACCATAGTAATGGATTTAGGCTGTACTCCAGATTCTAATTACAGCTAATTCATAACTTTGTCTAAACCATATCTAGACTCTGGGTTCAGGTCTACTCCAGTAAAAATATATTTATCTATCAAACAAGATTTTGTTTAGCTTCCACTATCCAAGTTCCAAACTCTCTAACTTATAGCTGGATTCAGAGTGCCCTTTTTAAAGAGAGAATATAGGTTATTTTGGATGTACGTCGACTTCATTGGTAGGTCACATAGGTCAAATTCCTTATCGAATATTACTGACCTCTAAACTAAATTCATACTAATGAATAAGCTAAAGAGTTCTAATAGGAAAGGATAGCTCTAAATCTAAAATAAGTAGTACCTATTGCGGTGAGTTAGTAGAAATAATGTCCAAAACTGACTTAAATTACTATTCATTTATTTATGGCAATGTATTTATTAATTTATTTTATATTTAATTTATTTACTGTTTAAAACAAAAACAAATAGCCCATTACTACATAAAAATTGGGTGAGAAATTTACTATTTCATTTGTTCCCGGTCTTGAACTTGGAACCATCAGAAAACGGCTTTTATAGTGAGTAAATTTTTCTAAACATAAATAACTATCGGTAAAATGGAAAGTGTCCATTATCGGATGGTGACCAATTTTCTCCTATAAAATATCTGAATTAATTTTTAGAACCTCATGGTCACAAATTATAGGTGCTGGGTTATATGCCACTAGAAAAGGCATTTTCTAAGAAAGTATATCATTTGTGTTTATATAAACGGAACAAAATGTCAACACTAGATTTCGAACTTGAATATGAACAACACTAGATGAATAATGAAAAAAATGAACTCATTTGAATTTTTTTCGAGCTCCGATACAAATCTTTTTTACTCTTACCGAACCTTTCTTTGAAAAAGATACTCTTATTATTTGGTTTGTTATTAACCATTTACGTCATGTGTAACCACAAGCCCGACCAATAAATAGAAACATTTGTCAAAGATTTATATAGGAGAAAGATATCACAAAACCTTGACATTGTAAAGAAGTTAAAACATTAAAGGAAAACACTTTTGTATTCATTCATGTTGTCATTCCGAAAATTTATTACCTAAACTTTTACCGTCTTCATTTTTCTATCATTGTAGATATGTTGGCGTGTCAGGATAATTCATGTAGTAATACTAACGCTTGAAACATTGGTTTATACTATTATTGTTATCAAATCCTTATTTTTATTATAGATGTGGTGACGTGTGGAGATGATCCCTGTAAACACGGAACCTGCACTGATACCGGAGTCTCATTTACCTGTAACTGTGACATAGGTTACACAGGAGTTGTCTGTGATACACGTAATTATTACATAGAAGTTTGTAAATTGATACGAATGTGAAGATATAGATATAAAACAATATCCATCCTCAAAGTTCAATTAAACAACACAAATTGGGAAAACGTGGATCTCTGAGAACATCAGAGGTGACATCAAGAGCCATATTTCGCTTGACATATATTTAACGATTTCAAGCAAAAGCAAATCAAACAAAAAGGTGTTACTTTTACGTATCTCGACTAAATATTACTTAATCTTGAACTAATGAATGATTCCCCGTTTTTCATTACAAGCATCTGCTTATTGTTATTGTTGTACTAATACTTTAAACGAGGTTCGCTCCTGAGCTTTTGAGCAGAATTTTGTCTTAACCTATATTTCAAAAATTCTGCATATTGTTATAGTTCTTACAATAAATTTGGATTCTACAAAACCAATTAAACTATATACTTACCTTGTCATTGGTCATTTGAAAATTATTTTGTTAAAAACATTGTGATTGTACACACATGTACTCTGAAGTTGACATTAAAAAGATGCTTGAGTTTCTGATTGACAATATCTATGTGGTTTTTGGAGACCAGGTCTTCCAACAATCTATTGGAATTCCCATGGGTACCAATTGCGCCCCGTTATTAGCAGACCTTTTTTGTATTCATATGAAACAGAATTTGTCCAAAATCTTGTACGTGATAAGAAGAAAACACTTGCTGTGGCCTTCAACTCGACATTTAGATATATCGACGATGTATTGTCAATTAACAATGGCTATTTTCATTCTTATGTCGATACGATATATCCCGGTGAGCTTGAGATAAAAGATACCACAGAGTCTGACATATCTGTTTCATATTTGGATATTTTACTTGAAAAAGACGTTAATGGTAATCTAACAACCAAGCTTTATGATAAACGTGATGACTTTAACTTTTCAATCGTCAACTTCCCTTACTTATGCAGCAATATACCTTCATCACCTGCATACGGGGTATATATCTCTCAGTTGATTCGATACGCAAGAGCATGCTCTACGTATGAACAATTTCTAAAACGAGGTAAATTATTGACAAACAAGTTGATGAAACAAGAATATCAGCTGTCTCGTTTAAAGTCACCATTTCGTAAGTTCTATGGTCGGTACAATGACCTTGTCAGCAAATACAATTTATCATTGAGTCAAATGCTGACTGACGTTTTTCATACTAATTGTTAGGCCATTATTTACACACTGAATTGTCGACGGATTTTTCCGTTATTTCCCGATCATGACAAGGAGCACACGGCGGGTGTGACCGGTCGGCAGGGGATGCTCACTCCTCCATGGCACCTGATCCCACCTCTGATGTTTAGAGGTCCGTGTTTGCTCTGCACCTATTTTGTATTGTTTAATGGACTTTTGAGCTTGAATACTGTTCGTTATCTCCATATATTTCATTCAGTAAAAACACTCCATGATTAAATTCCATACCAAAAGCATTACGTGAGGAACTATATTTTGTGGCGGAAAGTTTTTTTTAGAAGAAAATGATCATTTCTCTCTTTCAAATATTTAAAGTATGTGAAGTCTGGATTCCTTTTTTTACATGAAGGGTCTTACTTAACTGATATCTACCCGTATTGCTGATGTACTGACGCATGCGATACAAATGTTGACATCATAGAAGTAACTAGGTTCTTACTTAGCTGATATTTTCTGATATTGCTGATATAATTTTCCTCTTAGCTTCTTCATATGATCTGGCAATAGGTATCAATATATCTGTTGTGATATCTTTAGCCACTGATATGTTTTAATACACAAGAATCATTTTTGGGGTTAAAAAGTTAACATCCTCCAAGTATTTAGAGACCTTATATCTATTGATACAGCTAATAAGAATAAGCTAACATTTGTATCGCAAACTTGCATTATATTACACAAAAAAGTACTAGTATTTGAGTATATCTCTACAGATATCTTGGTAACTTCATTGCCAGATCATGTGGAGAAGCTAAGAGGAAGTTTACATCAGCAATACAGGTAGATATCACCAAAGTAAGAACCCAATTACTTCATGAAATCGTCAGTCATATATTATGTGGAGAACCTTGAAGAAAATTCTTATTAGCTGTATCAGTAGATATCAAGTCTTTAAATAACCAGCTATTTGGAGAATGTTAACTTTTTACCCAAAATGCATACAAAACAATAAAATTAAACTTTAAATATTAATTTAAAGTAGCATATTTTAACATCAGATATTTTGACTAGCGAAACAAAAATAAGAGACTGTTATGCAAACTTTTTTTTAAAAAATGCATCCAATACATGATTTTTTTCTTTAAATTAATATTTGCAATGTAGCCAGTTACTAGCAGCTACGTACCTTTACTCACATTTAAAGTCATTTCCTAGTAGCTAGCTTTACTCACATGTCGTCGCCAGTTACTAGTAGCTAGCTTTATTCACATTTTAAGTTGGTTACTAGGAGCTAACTTTACATATCTGTTACCGATTCCATTTATGTATGAAAGATATGCTTTGGTTTCATCAGACAAGAAATTTGAGACGTTTCCTATTAAAATTATCTTTTAGAATAGAAATTTAAATCTCAAATTTTATTACAATGATACGTTAATCAATGTTTTAAATCAAAACGATGTTTGGTAAATTGAAAAAATAATACATTCTCTAATGTTGTTCAAAGTAATAGCTTTTTATTTAATTTCAAAGCCTTAACGTGCAACGACATCCCCTGTTTAAATGATGGTACATGTACCGATGCCGGGAGTGATTTTCAATGCACATGTCCATACACACACAAAGGAAACTTCTGCCAGACAGGTATTTTTTTCCAATTTGTCCATAGATTGCAGAAATTTGATGGTATTATGGAGTTACTCGTTTATTTAGTGTAAAAGATGTGGACATTTTATGAACTACTACAATAAGCCCACGGGCCTTAACGGTCACCTGAGTATAATACAACACTGCAAAGGTTCCGTAGAATGGCAATTTCTCAACCACATGTACATAATAGTATATAATAGAACAAGATAAATTGATAGATGAAAATATGCTGCCCAAAGCAAGAGGAACATGACATTCAGGGATCAACAAAATAGTACTGGTACTCTGCAAAACAACTCGTAAAGCAGATCTATTTTCATGTACATGCCTGTGTCTGCCAGTGCAATCTACACTCTCATTTGTTCCTATCACAAAACTAAAGAACACAATAGTGCTCGAGCATATAAAACAATTTACACAATTTAACTTAGCAACTAATAACGGCCTCTCTTGGTCTTTGAATAACATTTATCGTTCAAATATTAGGTATTTTTACAATGTCCATTGAATGTCCATCTGTCCATTAAAACTATAAAGGTAATTTTTGTGGTAAATATTAAAGATTCTTCTATATTCTTTTATTCAAATGACCTATCAATTTGATTATTTACAGTGATTAATTATCACAGTTGTATAACAAAGGGAAATAACTTCTCTTAAAGTAGAAAAAAAATCCAACAAGATCAATAGAGTCCTGTCCAGTGATTAGGAATTTCACAAATCTGTTTAAAACACGATACTCATAACAACTTTGAATTCTGTTTGCCTCCTAGATGCCCAAGAGCAGAGACTTTTTTCAAAACATGCATTTTCACTAGTTAATGAATAGAGCCCGATCCTAACACCAGAACTCCTGACCCAGGCATAAATTCCAAAATTTTTGAAGAAGTACCCTTGCTCATCTGTCATTATTGAAACTTTTTGCATCTATATATTGATTCATAAAACGTGTCGATATATTGATAAGTCTATAACCATTTTACAAATTTGTTCATAATAAAGAAATACAGACTTATTTAATTGATATTAAGGTTTTTTTCAAGTAAACTTTCTGAAAATGAACAAAACAAAAATTCACAAGAAACAGTGTTTATTTGAACAACTTTAACAATAAAATAAATCATGTGACATGATGAAAGTAAAAAAAAATAGGAAAAGGAATAAGACTCATTTGACTTTCATATTGATTGAATAAAAACAACGGACCCATATGCCATAAGTAAATGAAAAACTAGACAAAAACAAGCGAAAAGTCCTCAAACATCATGTTTAAACAATGACAAATGTATCGATACTCAAAGTTACATCGATATTTTAATTTTTCAAAGATAGCTCTAATCAGTACCATGTACTTAGTTTGTTGGCTAAAAACCCAGAGCAGAGAAGATTTACAAAGAATTGCTGCATTTTCACTTTATAATCAAAAGAGTCCCTCCCTTACACCAGAGCCCCCAATTCAGGGGACGTGATTCACAATTTTGAAAGAGGTATCCTTGCTTAACAAAATCATGAACTTTGAGTGCAAAATAACCAGTAGCAGCAGAGACGATTTTCAAAAATTAATGTATTTTCATCATATGATCAATAGAGCCCCGTTCTAACACCAGGGCCATCAATTTCACAATTTTTAAGAGGCACCGGTACCCTTGCTTATCACAATCATGCACTTAATTTGTCTATTTAATTCAGGGGAGCAGAAGAAGATTTTCAAAGAATTAATGCATTTTAAATTTACGGTCAATAGAGCCCCATCCTAACACACGAACCCCTGACCCTGAGGCCATGAATTTCACAATCTTGATAGAGGGCTTTATGCCTATTATAATCATACTAACATATTTAAATTTGATGTAAAGGAGTAAAGAAGCTTTTTGAGGATTGCATTAAAGTTGATGGGTGGAGACCACGAAATTTAGAAATTTTGTACCCCTTTGCCCATAAATGCTATATACCAAAATAGGTCAAAAAATTATTTAGAAGAAGTAAAAAAAATAATTAAATGTTAACTATGGACAACGTACGACGGCAGACCAAAACAGGTGACCTAAAAATGTACTTTGCTAAACACCTGGAGAAATTTATGTAAGTAATCGTGTCAAAAACGTGCTCAAAAATCATCAAAATTGATGAAAAGGATTTATACTAAATTAATTATCGTATTTTGTATTTTAAAAATAGTTACTGTACATTTTTGTATTTTCTCTTTTTTAAAGATTTTATAATTTTGCTATAATAGATACAGCATAGATAGTACGTATGTATTTCTTTTTTTGTATTTTAAAAGCTTTAACCTGCACTGATAACCCTTGTCTACATGATGGAAAATGTATCGACCCCGGAACTGGATTTCAATGTACATGTCCTAACACACACAAAGGAAACGTGTGTGAAATAGGTATTGAAAAGTTTATTTAAATGAATTCACTTGGGATAACAAAACGAAATAAAACTACGTGAAGAAACTTTGCTATTGCAAGCCATAATATATATCATCCCGAAATGACCTTCCTCCGTTTCAATGGGAGCAAGTGTCATTCTGAATGATGGATGCATCTTCATTATCATTTATTTATTATTCACGCTTTAAGCAATTTTCCTATACTGTACATAAAAAAGATACAAGATTCTGAGGGCTGCGAAGATGACATCCTTTTCGGTTGTTTGTAAATCTTGAATCCTTGCGAAGTTTATTTTAGAAATGCAGAAATAGTCTATCGTTTGTGTTAAATGCGTTTGAAAATAAAACACGCAAATACAGAGAATTGTGGTCCCTCGCTTTCAGTGATAGGGATGTATTTATTTATGACATATTGTAACTGTTTTGTTTGTGTGTCCTTCAAACATCTAAGTCAAGGTCATGAAGTCAAAATGATATACATGTACCCGTCTGAAAGGTGTTATCATAGACAATGGATATGTAAAATATGAAAGCCCTATCTTCTCTCATTCAAAAGTCATTACCAATGTCCAAAAAAAAAAAAAGAAAGAAAAACTTTAAGGTTAAGGTCTCGAGGTCAAAAACCAGATTGTATTGGAAAGGTCAGAGGCTTGAAACAGGTAATGTACATGTCATATAAATGCCGTATCTTCGCTCATTCAAAAGTTATCAGCAATGTTAAAAATTTTGAAAATTAGGTCAAACTTCAAGGTCAGAGGGTCGGAAATCATAGCATATTCGGAAACGTCTTATCATAAGTAACTCACATGTCAAACAGGAATGTATGTTTTCTTTGATTCAAAAGTTATAGCCAATGTTCAGATGTTTCAAAAGTAGGTCAAACTTCAAGGTCAAGGGGTAAAAAAATCAAAGTACATTTGGAAAAGTCTTGTCACGGGTAATGTACTTGTGAAATATAAAAGCCATATCTTTTCTCATTTAAAAGACCAAAGATTATGATAAATTTTTAAGACAGACTGAAAGGTGAATGAGAGTTAAAGTCCCCTCGCTTTTGCTAATGCAGGGGACAAAAAGAAAAGCGCACTCATTTTATAAAACAATATAAGATGTGTACATGTATTACATTCTGCTAATTCAAAAGCAGTGCATAAAAATAGCTTAATAGTACCAGACACGTAGTATCTTTTTTAAAAGTTGGGGGAGTAACAGCCCCCCCCCCCAAATATGACTTTTTGCCTAAAAAGTTTTTGACAAACAAAAAAATAGGGGAGGGGGGGTCCAATCTCGAAAATCCTTTTTCTTGGGGGGGGGGCAACTTTTTTGAACAAAATCTTTTTTAATGGAACTGACTATACTACAAAAGAAGGGGGGAACCGGTCTTTGTATGAACATTTTCATTTTCATACGATATTAACAGTGAAACATTGTTTGGAAAAAGGGGCGGGGCTCTGATATCAGTAAAAAAATATACATAAACATGTATATGGCTTTCCATAATTTACAGACTAGGACCCGAATCATTATTAAGTAAAGTATAGGCTTAAATAATGAATACATGTTTTACTTTGCATGTAACTTTTTAAAAAAGTATAGATAGAGTATCATGTCAGCTAAATATTCATTTTGAAAATTAGATCTGTTTCATATTTGGATATTTTACTTGAAAAAGACGTTAATTGTAATCTAACTATCAAGGTTTATGATAAACTTGATGACTTTAACTTTTCAATCGTCAACTTCCCTTACTTATGCAGCAATATACCTTCATCACCTGCATACGGGGTTTATATCTCTCACTTGATTCGATACGCAAGAGCATGCTCTACGTATGTACAATTTCTAAAACGCGGTGAATTATTGACAAACAAGTTGATGAAAAAAGAATATCAGCAGTCTCGTTTAAAGTCATCATTTCGTAAGTTCTATGGTCGATACAATGAACTTGTCAGCAAATACAATTTATCATTGAGTCAAATGCTGACTGACGTTTTTCATACTAATTGTTAGGCCATTATTTACACACTGAATTGTCGACGGATTTTCCGTTATTTCCCGATCATGACAAGGAGCACACAAGGTCGACAGGGGATGCTCACTCCTCCATGGCACCTGATCCCACCTTTGATATTTTGGAGGTCCGTGTTTGCTCTGCTCTTATTTTGTATTGTTTAATGGACTTATGAGCTTGAATACTGTTCGTTATCTCCATATATTTCATGTTCAAAGGTGGGGTCCAGGTTATTAATAAGCTTAATACGTCATGTCCTCAAAATAGCACTTAGCTGGATTATAAATTATAAACGAACAAAATCTATGCACGTTTTTATGCATAATTTAAGCTTGATATCCACCTTATTGCATATCTATGGTGAAATATTTCTGCCCTTTACATGCAAGATAAATTGTCAACATGCGAGAAAAGTTCTCAATATCTTGGTACTTACTGGCAAAAAAAGAGCAATTAACTGTTTCTTATTACCGAGAATTTTAACAAGTAATAAATACTTCCAGCCGAGTAACTCAAACCTTGACTTCCTATGTTGTGAAAACTCCTTGATTTCAAGAGGCAACCAAGTAATGTACCGGATGATAAAATATTGATTACATACTTCAATTAAAACATATCAGATCCTTCTCTAAACAACATTTGAACTAGCGTTAAGCTGTTTAAAGCCTAAACTACAGAAGAACAAATACCAAGTGTCCATGTATTTTTTTTTATTACCAGGTCACTGTGAAATATTTTTATCTATATCAGAAAGAACGTTGTTTTAATTAATGATCAACATGATCCCTTACAAAAATACATTGAATAACCCAATAAATTTATTGAAAACAATGTGGTGCCACAACAGGGAATATTCAGGGAAGCAAAATAATATCTTTGAAAAAGATTTGCAGTCAGCATTTAGCAATGCATGTTGATTCGTAATTTATTTTCTTTACATTTTTGTTTTTAGAATGGTAAATCTCAATTTTGTTTATCCATAATGATGATAATTACCTACCAGTCGTGCATGCAGCCTAAAAGAACTCAATGGTCTCCCTCGATGTTTTCTTATTGAAGTTAAAAATCACTCATTTTCGTACGGTCAAAATTTCGAGGTACATCGGAAAAATAATTGGTTTGTGGGGCTTTGATTTCGTGGTTTAAAAAGGGATGGCAGATAAATATAATATGATAGTTAAAAATCTTAACATTCCCGAAGGAATTTGTCGACACTTCATGCTACAAAACAACGAAAATTAAACTCCACAAAATTGTTTGATTTCACAATAGGCTCAGTTTAGATATACCTTGTGTAAGTTTCCTTTTTAAAAAGGTTTTTCTAACTCACAACCTCTTGTTTATTATAATTTTTATGTATGTCTTACACAGCACTGATCTCGGAGAAGACATCACAGCTTCTTCTTCCGGAATGGCTTCCATCTTTAGAGTACGGGATACTATCGATCGTGTCTGTTATAGGCCTTATGACGACAGGATGTGTTTGTCTAAAGTGTTGTAAGGCACTGGGTGTCATGGATGAAAGGAGAGATGAGGATACCGATGACGAAGATGAAGAAGAAAATTTCAGAAAGACCAGAAAAAATGTCACTTTTCCAGATGAATACGTCAAAACAAAGAGCAAATGGATGGACTTTTGAAACCATCAAACATCACACATGTGACATTTAATGTGTTAACTATAATTTTATGCATCTTTTTTAAAATATTTAATAAGACAGCTAACCACTTTGACCCACAGAAAAATCATAATTGCTAGAGCGATGTTATACGGCGTCTGAGCTTGAAATCGAAATAAACTCAAATTTTAATAAATCGAACATATAAACAGAAGTCATAACAACTTAAAATATACGTTATGCATTGGTGGTGGTTTTGCCTTCAATGGTTCTTGAAATTTTATGTCACACCATCATTTTTTCAAATGTAATGAATAATTTCCAAAGATTAGTTTAGTAGGTTATATAATGCAAAAAATTCTCTTTTATTTTCGATTGATTTTCTGTGCTAACGAATACTTAACTCTGACCTTAGGAAATATAAGTTTGATAGGTTTATCGAATACTTAACTCTGACCTTAGGAAATTTAAGTTTGATAGGTTTATCGAATATTAACTCTGACCTTAGGAAATATAAGTTTGATAGGTTTATCGAACACTTAACTCTGACCTTAGGAAATTTAAGTTTGATAGGTTTATCGAATACTTAACTCCGACCTTAAGAAATTTAAGTTTGATAGGTTTATCGAATACTTCACTCTGACCTTAGGAAATTTAAGTTTGATAGGTTTATCGAATACTTAACTCTGACCTTAGGAAATTTAAGTTTCATAGGTGTAGCGACAATAATCTTCTCAAAGCTGATAAAATATTTGTGATTTTTTTTCTAAGTATCTTAATACATTTTTAATATATGCCCATTTTGCTCTCTTGAAATGTTTGTGATAAAGAAATTGATGTTGTGATTGTACATACATTTTTTCGCTTTGGTTGGTATGCAAAATGCCTTTTTCTTTAACAGCGTCGCTATAATAGTTATGAATTAAGGGAATAAAAAACACGAGAATTTTGTCTTTTTTTCTGATTTCTTGCTACCAGGTTTATTTTAGGAATGAATGATATAGGAAGTTTTTAAAATGGAAATCGAGAAAATGATAAAATGGCGATCATATCGGGATGCTCAAAAAGAAGGAGTAACAATTGTCCGCTATTTGACTTGAAAAATCTTATAGATACATTAATGGGAGTTTTCTTTGCAACTTTAAAACACTAAGGAAAATATAAGAAAGATTAAAAATGAACTTGGTTGGTCTAGTAACCAAATATTGTGAAATTCAAAGGACACTTACCAATCGAGGTCGTTTCCCAGTGAAGATATTTTATCATTTTTTATAACAGATTTTCATTAGTAGCAATTGAGGTAAACATTGGAACATAAATATTACACCAAGATCCCTCGCACTTGAGTCAGGTTATGGTCTGCATTAATGTCACCTCTCGAAAAGGTTCATACAAAAATTTTGCTCTCACTAAGTTCATATAAGAAAATATATTTACAATTATTATATAGTTGAATAATTCTAGCTCTTTTATTGGCTGAGATCCAACATTGTAGAAAAAAAACTACTATGTGTATGTTCAGTTGCACGTGGCCTTCCAGATGAGCATAAGAGGGATATTTTTTTTCTACCTCTAATAAAAAATGGATCGGGAAATTCCAAATTGATACAAATCGTTCTGAAAATTATTTCACTGGCATCCGACTTCCACTCAAAGGAACATAATATTTAGAGACATAAAATCACGGGTTGGGGGTGAGTTTTGCATGGGGGACTATCCCCTTCAAAAAATTTTTCTGAGCGTAAAATATTGGTTTTAATTTTGTATGAAAAGGTTAAAATTAAATTTGGAGTTTGGAGAATCTTGTCTTTTTTGGAACTAGTCAATTTTATCAGGTAAGTTGTCATTTTTTC
Organism: Saccostrea echinata; assembly: GCF_033153115.1. Taxonomy (NCBI): domain Eukaryota; kingdom Metazoa; phylum Mollusca; class Bivalvia; order Ostreida; family Ostreidae; genus Saccostrea; species Saccostrea echinata. The sequence continues at coordinate 64,911,628 of NW_026889803.1, forward strand.
CCATTTAATCCACCTTTTCAAAATCTATCCTTCGTGCCTGATATTTGATTATTTTTTTCTACATTGCATAGAAAATCTACAGAAGGAAAATGGCATCATTTAATCATTAAATCATATAAATGTAATGAAACAATTTTTACGATTTATAACTACCAAGAACTAGACTTGAGTCAGAACATTTTCTACTCAGTCAGATAGGTTATGATTGCTGTAAAATATAATAGCCATCGTGCACTGTAGTGTTCAAAACTGAGTTCTGAATGTAATGGCATGATTTAATTGCACATCATAGCAAAATAGGGTTTTCATGTTTAGGTAGTTTAGTTTTTTGTTTTTTTGTGGTTGTTTTTTTCTTCCTCTGCTTGTCAATTCTTTTGGAGGCTGTCCTCCTACCCCTTTCAAAAATGTTGATACTGGTCTATCAAAAGGCGTACTAATGGCTTTTCAAAAAGCATAATAACACTTTGCAAAAAGATGTAATAAAGCCTTTCAGCTCGTTCCGTGATCGGAAGGTCGTGTGTTCGAATCACGGCTGCGTTCGACTTAATAATCGATTTAAAAAAAGGATAGCAACTGTTCCTTCGCCAAGCGCTCGACACTTTGAAGTGAAAGTTGCGAATCCTTCTGATAAGACTTTAAAACATAGGCACAATGTCACGGCAGGTTTTGGCACGATAAAGACCCCTCACTGCTCAATAACCCTGAGCGCCTAGTAAAAGTTTAAAGCCCTTCACCGGTATATGATGACGTCTCTATATGAGTGAAAAATCATCGAATGGGACGAAAAGCAACATAAAAATAATCAATAAATAATGCCTTTCTGAAAGGCGTAATTACGCCTTTCATTTGAAAATCTTTTGAAAAACCGTAATAACGCCTTTTGAAAAGGCGTAATAGCGACTGTTAAAAAGGTGTTAAAACGCAAAAAAAGCATTTATTGGCATTATAATGTCTTTTCATTTCGCGTTATAACGCTATTTGAAAGTCGTAATAATGCCTTTTTTAAAAGACGTTAAAATGCAAAGAGAATAGGCGTTATTACCCCTTTTTGGCGTTATTACGCCTTTATTGTAATTATAATGCTTTTTCACTTCTTGTTACTACGCCTTTTTTCGCGTTAAAACGCCTTTTGAATGGGCGTTATTACTCCTTTTAATTTTTTTTCACCCATAAATTGAGCAATTAATAAAAGTGGCCTCAAAAGGTTAATATTTGGGCTTCTTTTGATTGTCCATCATACATATTTTATGTTGTCAAACAACGAAAAAAAATTGTTTGGGGGAGAGGGGTGGGTGGATGAGGGAGTGTGTGTGTGAGGGTGTGTGTGTGTGGTTTCATGAAAATGCTCCAATTAAGTTCAATTTTTAAACCGAGGCAGGCTACTAACAGATAAGTTTGTGGTTTAGGATTTCTCGTTTAAAGTCAGCATTTCGTAAAAGCTATGGTCCTTATACTAAACCTTGTTAGCAAATATAATCCATCACTGGATTGCATTTTGGTTGACTTGATTCATATCAATTGTTAGGCCTTTTTTATACCGAATTATTTGACTACAGAGTGTTCGGTGTAAAATACATAGGGCTCACGGCAGAGGATTCTTACTTCTCCTAGGCACCTGATCCCACCTCTGGAATTTACAGAGGTCCGTGTTTGATGCTCTTTTCACAGATTTGTGTTGTTTATAGATTTTTTTTTTTTTTTTAGATTCGATCACTTTTCGTTCTCTTCACCTTTTCTATTTTAGACACTTCTGAAATTTGAAAAATGAAAAATATTTAGATGTCGAATAGTGATCAATCTCATTAATCTTCTAAACAATGCAAATTGTGAAAAGGGTAATAAATGATTCTTGTCAAAGAGGAGTAAACACCCTCTGTCCGCTGGTCTCATCCGCTGTGAGTTCTTTATGATGATCTGGTGAATGTAGTAATCCGTATTAAAATTGTCGGATGTATAAAAGCTAACAATTAGTATGATAAAATGTCAGTCAAAATACGACCCAGTTTTGGTTTTTATTTGCAAACAAAGTCATTAACGACAATAGAAGCAAAATGCAGAGCAAGATTGTTGAAAGCAATATAATTGTAATATATTTGTCAATAGCCTTTCTGGGTTTCAAACATTGATCGTACTTAAAACATGCTCTTGTGTACTGAATCAGCTGGAAGACATAACACCATATGCAGACAGTTGTGGAGCCTTACTGTATAAATATAGGAAGTTGATGATGGAAAAGCTTAAGTCATCTCTTTCGACTATTTCATCTCATTGACTTCGAATAATTGCCGCCTACTTCGCAATATCTAGCACCTGCAAGACCAAAGTATGAGGGCTAACTAATCTTATCTCTAAAATTAAAATAAAGTAATGTATCTCCAGCGTATGGTTTAAATGCAATGAGAAAACAATTTATTTGAAGATACCCTTGAAAACTGATTGTTCAGTAATGCCTTGATTTTAGATAATTAAACTTCTGTTTGGCACAGATATCAAGATTTCATTTATATTTTTGTATCTAGTTTAATTAGGTATTAAATTTAATGTTTTATCACAAGTTCTGGGACTTTCCGTTGAGCTTCTTTAATGCATGTCCATTTAAAATCAAAGCTTTTTTAGTTCCAAGTAAACTCTTTTGCTGTGACAATACTCTTTGAGCATTTAAACCATATTTAAAACTTTTTTTTCTTTCCTTGTTCTTGGGTGCTTTTGGATAGTATATATAAGTATATATACTTATCTTATATTTCTCTTTTCTTTTGATAGGGTACAGCAGTGCTCATGAAGTGTATTGCTGGTCAAATTTTCTGATTGATTTTAAAGTCAAAACATTCGAGATGTATCAGTGAACAGAGATAAATAAATGTCTTGGTTATTTTTTATCTGACGGTTACAGTAATCCCAAGAATTCAAGAGATTTTCTATGAAACAAATCTTATAACAATATTCTGTCCACATGGTTCGGCTGCTAAAATAATTTCGTTGACGCCAGCTATGAGTGCTCCATTTCTGTTAGCGCTTGTCTTTTATTTCTTTTTGTATAATTTTTTCATAGCACAATGCTGTGATTCAGACTGTACATACGAAACATGGAAAAGCTGGAGTTGTACTTGTGATAATGCCACCCAGATTAGAATCAGGGACATGTGCTGTCCGGGAGGAGTTACAACCAGAGAGGAATGTGCAGCTAAGTGTCACATGTCTCTTAACTGGCAAGAGTATGTAACTTGTGAAAAATGTCTGAATGGCGGTGTTTTCGATCATCAACACAAAAAATGCATTTGCCCACCGACACACAGAGGGAGGTTCTGTTGTGGTACGTTTCTTTTTCATATTAAAAAAAATTGAAATTCAAACTGTCATATGAATTTTTAAATTCCATAAACACGTAATATCATATTTCATTTCTTTACCATATATTTTCCGTAGTAAACTTAAGTTACAGAAATTTCTCCATGATCTTTTAAAGTTTCTTATATTATGGATGTAATGCAAATATACCAATTTTGATGCACCAGATGCACATTTCGACAAATAATGTCTCTTTAGTGATGCTCAAGCCGAGACGTTGGAAATCCAAAATATTTAAATAAAAAAAAGACTTGGAAGAGCTGAAAAAGGTGCTAAAGAGTGGAGTCAAATACTTCGAAGTATCAGAGCTATTGTTGAGGGAGATAATCCTTAATTTTGAAATAAATTTCTAAAGTTTAGCACAGCAATTAAATATATATCCGTAATTCCAAGCTAGTACCGAAGTACTTGGTTACTGGGTTGTAGATATAAATAAAACCATGGTAGTTATCCAATACACCTGTATTTTGTTTTTGCTTATCCCCTTTATGATAATTTTAATCGTATAAGTTTAACTCTTTGACCAATAACTTTTAATATTTCAGTTCTGCAGAGAATAAAATTTTTAGCATATATTCAGACTCATGTTGTAGAGATTAAAGAAGACATATTTGGTTTTATAAAAGAATAATAATTGTTTTGATTAAATTGTCCCAACATGGAACTTTTGACATTCTCTTTTATGAAAATAACTTTCAGAATATGAAAATTCAAATGACGACCCTCACTTACATGCAATTTTTATTTATACATACAATAAAGCGGGCTTCATATTTTAGCAGCTTTGGCGCAGACAACGATGCACTAATTTAAACCGTTAAATGAATACCGTTAAGAAATCATTTATATATACAATACACGACACGGACATGTGTAGCGCAAATTTATGATTACGCCAACAACTCCATATCCAGTGATTTAGCTAAATTTTGAATACACGCAACGTATTTAATGAACATGCCTGAATGAGGATAATGAATATTTTACAGATGCGGTCAAGTGTAATGAAAAACCCTGTAAGCATGGGCAGTGTAATGACACAGTGTCACCATTCTTCTGTGTATGTGAACCTGGTTACACAGGAGTCGTCTGTGACAAAGGTATCTCTCTCTCTCTCTCTCTTTCGATCGATGTGTCTTTGTGTGTGTGTGTGTGTGTGTGTGTGTGAGTTGAAATTTAGAAAAAATACTACAGGCAATAATGTCCCTTTTCTACCCTGATTAAAGTAAAATCTGACATTTGAAAGTGAAATCTAAAATTATATACTAAATATGCTAGAATTGGCATCAATTCTTAATTATATATGACATTTACAAAATCACGCAATTTTTATTTCGACAGAATCTGATGGGGTTTTTTTTTCATTCTTTTGAAATCTGTTTTCATTGACTAACATAAAGGGTAGATCTGTGTGACTCAATTCTTCCCGTCAGACAAAACTTAAACATAATTACATGTAAACACCTCTTTATAAATTTTTATCACTACCGGATTCTGCATAGTTTGCAAACATCCCGTTGGTAAACAATTCGTGTTTGGAATATATCAAAGATTCAGATATTTCCATTTCAGAAATACAGGGTCCGTTACCATGGTGGCCCTACCTGGAATATGGAATTATATCATTGGGAGGATTGGTCACTTTAGTGGCTTTTGGATGTGCATGTTTTAGACTCGGAAAACAACTAAGATGTCTGTCTAAAAATAGAAAAGAAAAGAGAAAAAATCACAAAATATCTAAAGAAAACAAACGAAGAATTCAAAGATCTCAAGTGAAACCAAGTTCAATAGATTTTTGAAATTTCAATCAAGATTCCATTTTGATCATGTGCTAGGTCTTTTAATTTTGTTTGACTCTATATGATGATGATGATGACAATGGCATGTATGTGAATCATGTAAATCAATAACAATGTACTCTATAATTAACATTTACATGTAGAAATGAACGATATTACCTAGTTTTGAGTTTTGAAGTATAGCATGCCTTTGTTTCTGTATATCTTAAAAGAAACTCTCCTTCATGGAAAATGTCTTGGAAACTTTATTTATTCTTAGGTTCTATGTGGATACGGTATTAATTCTCTCAAAATCTTTGTTCATGTTGTCCATTAAGTCAAAATAATTAATCAAAATTAATAATTTACCATTTTATAATTCATTATTTAATGATTAATTAACGATTTGAAATAAGGGACAATTCATACGATTAATCATTTTATTAGTTTTAAGCCCTACTTGTGTGAAATCTTATTTCTAAGATGGCTTGGATAATCTTAATGAAATCTTATTTAAGAATGTTGTAGGAGTAATGAAAATAAAAATAAAACAGGCTATAAGTGTTATTTAAGAGTAATAAGTCGATGTACTTTTAATGTAAACACTACTCAGGGAGAATTAAGAGGTTCGTGTCTGTTCTGCTCACAAATTATTTGTTTTTTTAGCATGATTCTTGTTAGTTATCTTCCCATTTCACATAAATCATGTCTTAATTACGTTCCCCTGATGAAATCTTGTACTTTGTATGTCATATGTCAGTTTTAAATATTTTTAATATTCCCAACAATCAAAATGATTTTGAATTACCATACCTATATTGGATTTCTAAACTTTATAAAAATCCTTAGATACATAACGGGTTCCAGTAAATGTTCTACCAAGCCTCTTTCTTCGCTCCTCCCTAAAATATTAACAGCAACGAAGGAGAAACATCAGGAGTAATGTACAATAATATATTCAAGATTCAAGTAGTGGAGTAAATCAGATGTGGATACTTTAAAATTCCAAGAAACTTTTAGAAAATTTGAAATCACAAAATTTTATCAAAATCAATAACATCAAAACGTACTACTTTTTCAACACTTTATACAACCATTTCCCACGATAATAGAATTAAAGTCTAGGATTTTTGACATCATTGACAGCTGCTTTTTTCAATAAAAATGGAACTTTACTTATCTTGTCATTGGTTATTTGCAACAATGTTTTGTTAAAAGAAACATTCTGATTGTACACATAAGTACACTGAAATGATATTAAAAAGATGCTTGAGTTTCTGATTGACAATATCTATGTAGTTTCTGGAGGCCAGGTCTTCCAACAATCTGTCGGAATAACCAGTGCTTATTGTGTTATTAGCAGACCTATTTTTTGTATTCACATGAAGCAGAATTTATTCAAAATCTTATGCATGAGAAAAAGAAAGCTCCTGCTGTGGCCTTCAATTTGAAACTTAGGTATATCAACGATGCATTATCAATTAGCAATAGTTATTAAAGATACCACAGAGTCTGACACATCTGTTTCATATTTAGATATTTTACTTGAAAAAGACGTTAATGGTAATCTAACAACCAAGCTTTGTAATAAACGTGATGGCTTTAACTTTTCAATCGTCATCTTCCCTTACTTATGCAGCAATATATTTTCATCACCTGCATACGGGGTTTATATCTCTCACTTGATTCGATACGCAAGAGCATGCTCTACGTATGTACAATTTCTAAAACGCGGTAAATTATTGACAAACAAGTTGATGAAAAAAGAATATCAGCAGTCTCGTTTAAAGTCATCATTTCGTAAGTTCTATGGTCGATACAATGAACTTGTCAGCAAATACAATTTATCATTGAGTCAAATGCTGACTGACGTTTTTCATTCTAATTGTTAGGCCATTATTTACACACTGAATTGTCGACGATTTTTCCGTTATTTCCCGATCATGACAAGGAGCACACGGCGGGTGTGACCGGTTGGCAGGGGATGCTCACTCCTCTATGGCACCTGATCCCACCTCTGATATTTTGGAGGTTCGTGTTTGCTTTGCTCCTATTTTGTATTGTTTAATGGACTTTGAGCTTGAATACTGTTCGTTATCTCCATATATTCAATTCCATTCATATATCGACTAGATATATCCCATTGAGCTTAAAATAAAAGATAATACAGATTCTGACACATGTGTTACATATTGGATTCTTTACTAGAAAAAGACATTGATGGTACCTATCAACCAAGCCTTATGATTAACATGATGACTTCAACTTTTCAATCGTCAACTTCCCTTACTAATGTAGGAATATACCCTTATCACCTGTATATGGGGTTTATGTCTCTCAGTTGATTTGATATGCAAGAGCATGTTCTACGTACATCAACAATCACATTTAAAAGTCATCATTTCTCAAGTTCTATGGTCGATACAATAATCTTGTCAGCGAATACAATCTATTATTTCTGACAGACTTTCTCATACTAATTGTTAGGCAATTATTTACACACCGAATTGTCCACGGATTTCTCCGTTTTTCCCGATCATGTCAAGGAGCAAACGGCGGGTGTGCCCGGTCGGCAGGGGATGCTTACTCGTCCATTGCACCTGAACTCTCTGCTGGTGTTTTAGATTTCCGTCGTTTTCTCTGCTCCTGATTTGTATTGTCGGAATGGACATTTGAGCTTGAATACTGTTCGTTATCTCTACATTTCATATGTTTATGCCATTGGAGTGAAATGACTTCAGTCTCTGCATGAACAATCATATCACAGATGGCTTGGATAATCTTAATGAAACTTCACAAAAATGAAAATCCATAACTCTGTTATTTCCATATATTTCACAATGTGTAGCGTTGGCATGGAAACAGAGGAAATATACAAATATTTCAATTTTATATTTCCCAGTATTTGATCGAGCAATTTTAAAAAAAAAAATATTAAAGATTATTCATTACACGATGTCAAAGTGGTTGGTTTTTGCGTAAAAAAATGGAATCAGTTGCACAAAGTCTCTCGCTGTAGCCATTGAGAGAACGTTCTTGTGAAATGCTATGCTACATTTATGTTTATATATTGCAAAAGTATACATAAAAATGAACCTGTTAGGATAAGTATTCTTTTGCTTGCAATGGCAAATTCTAGTTTCTATTTTAAGGGTACACCACACCTTTGCCTTGCGACGTATATCAATAAAAAATACTTTTCCTTCCGGTTTTGTTTAGTTCGAGCACTGACGATTTGCCCGGAGCCGCCTTTAAAAGAGTTTTACAAATGCTTTAGAGATGAAGGTTTGTCAAGGGAAAAGTATACAGTAAACTGAAAGTGACACCCTAATCATAATTGAACAATGAACACATGTAATAATCATGGTGGGGCTGAAAAAAGTGTCGATTTTTTCATAAAAAAGAAAAGCAGACCAATGATTTTTTAGCATAGTAATTCATATGTAACAGGTATATCTATGAGAAAACGTTTTTAGTTTATTTAAACTTTCAGACTAATCGATCCATTGTGATGTCGTCAAAAAGTATGTTGTGAAAGTTGTTATTTTTGCAGACTGATTAGTGCGCTTCAGTAATACCTATATCATTGCATTTTCCCAAATATTGATAAATTATGTGCATGTCCAGTTTTGCTCATTGATATCTGTCCAGTTCAGTTGCCAATAATGTGTAACATGAGTATGCTGACGTATGTGGAGACATCAAATTAGTTTTTGAGTCCTAGGTAACAGGAAAGATAACTCTAAAAGGAACTTTGATACCAAGGATTTTGAAAATATTTTTTTTTACATCAATGAATCTGATTTAATATTTCTTGTTGTAATTTAATTCATGATTGTTTCTTTTATGCTATCATATATTTATGCCATCTTCTCAAATTTTAAATCCATGTATTTTAGAAAAATGAGTTAAATTGGTTATCTTAATAACTTTTCTCAATTTCTTAAATAAACATGTTGATTAATAAAACTAAGTTTTACAGTTATTTTTTTAGCTGAATAATATATGCCAGGAAAAAAACAAAATTGTCTGTCTTACTGATGAAAACTCAATGGGGGAAATATCTTAAAACTTATGGGAAAAAAACACTAGAATAAATAATATTTCAATTCCTAGCCAGGTAAATGCTCAGTAATATTAAATATTAAAGACTGAAAATCCAGCTTTAATGCTGCAAAAGCCAAGTTTAAGGTTTGAAATGCCAACTATAAAATGGATTAGCAAGTTATAAGTTGGAATTACAAACTTTAAACGAAATTACCTGACATTAGTAGGCTTCTGAAGCCATACTCGTTTGACGTCATATTTTGAACCCCAAATGCTACTACCGTGCGCAGTTTAAAATTTCCTCCAAAAATTAAAAATGTTTTGCATATTGTTTTCGATATTTCATAGTAAGACTCTTCCCAAAATGATTTTTCAGAGACTGCTTTTAAAATATGGGTGAAAAACCTCAGGATGGGTTGACGTTTTAGAATTGAGCACAGATGCATATACCTTATAATGCCGTTTCTCTCTGTGGAACAAGAGCTTTATTATCTTGTTAGGCTTAAGTCGTTGGTTACACTTGATTTTTGTGAAAAACATCAAAAGAATATATCTAGATGTTTTTTCTAGAAGATATGTATTTTCCCCAATTGTTATGATTAGTAGAAATGACATTTATTTAAAAAAATGGTTCTAAGTGCAAAAAGATCAAATTTCTATAATTTATATGTAAAAAGAAAACACACATAACTTTTAAATAAATGCGATTACATGTCATTTTTCCCCCAGTGAAAATAAAGATTATTGTATGTTTAATGATAAATTTTTCCAATTTGGATTTCCCTCAGATATTTACGGAAATATTTCAAAATAGTCATTTACTGTAATGAAATTGACATTCTCTGGGAATCTGCAGCTAGAGCGTATTGTCCAATAATTTACTGTATATGATTTTAAATTTTTGATTAAAAAATATATCAATGTATCATTTAAGTCCAGCAACTCTATCATTATCCTTTTTTCCTTCGGTTTTTTTTTTTTTTTGGTTTGTTTGTTTGTTTGTTTTATTTGTTTGTTTGTTTTTTGTTTTATATAAAACTGAAAATTAATTTATCAGAAGTTGAATTTGCAACAGCAGGGTTGGACTGAACCCACAACTTTAAGTAAAACTACTAAAAAAAATTTATAATGACAATGACCTTTTTCTCCATTAGTATGTTTTATGGAAGCTCGATAGATGATGTTTAAAGTTAGAAAAAATTCCCTTAGAAATTATCCCGAGTATGGCTCTTCCTTAACAGTATTTTCTTAATAAAAAATATTCTCATTAGAATTCATATATTATTAGACATTGGGAAATTTATCAAATCTATGTTATTTCGTGACGGTTTCAATATAAACCACAACAGAAGACAATATTCAGAAAGAACTTAAAACAAGGTGCAAAGTGATTTTAAATATAAACAAATAAATAACCAAAATAGAATTATCAGTAGTTTTTAATTTAATTTTTTTTTTCTCTCATTAGAATCTATAGGTTATTAGGTATTGGGGAAATTTATCAAATCTATGTTATCTTCAAATTTTATCAAATCTATGTTCCACAATGAAATTTCTTAAATATTTGGTTATTTTATTTTCTATGATACAGTTCGGAATCTCTCTTCACATATTTATGAAGTTAATGATTTGATAAAATCGCTTCGTATCCTGGTTTTAATGAAATCAAAGATTTTGATTTATCAAGTAGGTTTGCTCTCTAATTCATCAGTTACAAAAATCAAAAACTTTCATTACAGTGATCTTTTGTTCTTATTAAACACCAACAAAGCTACCCTCTAGTCTTATCAATCATATAAAACTGCTTTGTGTCAGATTTTATCAATCGAGTATTTACCGTGTTTTTCTTTTTCTCTTCTAGTTAATCACACTCAATAGAGCTGAATATTCAAATGGGGACCAAACATTTTGTAAAGGATTAGATTTGCCCTCTCTTACATAAAAGATTTTTATATTTTTTTCCCAATATAATCGATAATACTTGACCGGACAAGGACCAGCTAATTCTTTGGGGATACCAGCTTGACAGTAAAAGATATTTTGATAAATTTAAATTCATTACCACTTGATTCTCTTAAAAAATAATTTTGAGTTTATTCTTCACATACATTATTGGTGGAGATGACGTTTCAGCACATATTTTTGATATTTTTCTCTGCTTCAATAGTAGATATTGCTTTATGTTGTGTGGGAAAACCTGTATGCTACGTATTCAACTGGAAATCATGGGGGCCCTGTGATAGAAAGTGTGGATTTCAAAATAGATCACGTTTGTTGTGTTGTCCGGGAAATGTACATCCCCATACTGCCGAACAATGCAGTAAATACTGTAACATTACTGGTGGGATATCGGAAAGGAGACATTGTTTCTTCTGTGCTAATGGCAGGATTGATTATACCAGCATGACTTGTCAATGTAACAAAAGGTTTAAAGGAAAATGTTGTCATGGTATTTTATTTTCACAATTTTTTAAGCATGTAGAATATTTTGGAATTTGTGTTTCAAAATTTATTTTCATAAAAAATGAATAGATAAATAAAATAAATAAATAGGAATGTTTGAGCTATTTTAATATTTCCATTTATTCTTTAAATCAAAATTGATCGGTGATATTTAAAAGTTCGATCTTTTAATTTCTGAAAGTAGAAGATATTTCAATTTGAATAGCTCTTTTACTATGTAGTTTCAGAGGTTTTTGTCCTCATGTGTAGTTTTTAAGAAAAGGGGAAGAAAAAATATCAACGATCTGAAAAAAAAAATTATACTAGTATCCCTTGCACTGAAATGCAAAATTATCATTTGAATACCTATGAATGAATATTTGCAGTGAAATGAATACTGGCTATTCAAATTACTAGTAAAAAAAATGTATGTATATTTTCCCTTGAATATTTTGATCAGTCACGAAGTTGTTGTCATGCCATCTTTTTCAGTGAATGTCTACCAAGACAATGTAGCAATGGACTTATTTTGATAGTGAAAAGAGTATGCAAAATATTGCCGCAAACGTACTTAATTTTTTAAGCGTCTTTAGCGTTGTTCCTCGTCAGATTCAAGTACAGGCTATTGAATAATAAATAAATATTCGGCCATCTTCATATGTTCAACAAGCACTCCTGTAGGGGTTTACTACTATTTCAGAGTTGGTGACCTGTCTGGACTCTCCCTGTCTTCATGGCGGTACATGCGGGGACTCCATATCTGGCTTTGTGTGCCACTGTGACGAAAGATATACAGGGATTGACTGTGGTAATTCAATTTAATTCTAAACATTAAAACAAACATATTTTTTAATTTCAATTAATTGATAAGGATGATTGTGAATTCTTGGGGAGGGGGGGGGGGGGGGTCATTTCATCCCAAAAATGCTGAGTATTGTCTCTCAACATTTTAAGTTTTGTACTTGATTTTATTCGGTTTTTCAAATGACAGGCACCCAAATGCAAATGAAATAGATCAGCTCAAAATTTCTTTTTTATTCGACCTATATTTCTCATATTCCAAAAACATTTCTCAGATTTATTATTAGTGCATTGATGGTCTTTCATAGCTTTGAATATTTAGTTCTTAAAAGTCATCCTAGTGTCCTTTCTGACATATTTCATTTTGTCAAATAAAATCTGCAACATGACTATTTTGCAGATTTTATTTGACAAAATGAAATATGTCAGATAGGACACTAGCCTTCCTTTCTTGTTCAGACACATAATGCCGGCGACGAGAGATTTTCAAGTTCCCATATTTATGAGAAAAGGATTTATATAAAAATTGCATTGTCAGTCAAAGACTGGCCCCTTATCCGGACTTTTAATTGCAGGAAGGTTGAATCCTCCAACATTATGAAACCAAAGAAATCAAAAGAAAGAGGAACGAAAATCTGCTCTTGCCCCCCCCCCCCCAATGAAATAAGCTTTTGGCGTTTATGCAGTTTACATTTTTTCAAAGAGAAGTTACAGCCTTCGGACCCTTTATTCGGCTATTATTGTGAATCATTAATGATTGCGTCAATAAACGACTTGTATAATCCTTAAATCCCAGACAAATTATAATTATATATTTCTGAAGAAGGTTTCGATAACAAACAGTGATGATTTTTTTAATCCTGAAAACAATAGGAATTGTAAACAGAACAAAAATACAGATTCCTGATAACATAAGAAATAGGTACCTAGAGTGAATCAACTTTCCCTGTCGACCTGTCACATCCGCCGCGAACCCTCTAAATTGAACACTTAAACAGAGAAATTTGTACTTAGTCAAAATAAGTATAAAATAATAACTTAAAAATCATACAAGTCAAATTAAGACCCAAATATTGTTTGTATTTGCAAACAAGGTCATCATTAGTATTCTAGAATTCTGATTTTAAGCGAGAATGTTGAAAGCCCTTTCAAATCAAATTATTTGTAGACTGTCTTAGATAGCAAAACCTGATCGCGTACTCTGAACATGCTTTTGCAAGCGAAAGAATTTGAAATCCTTAACTACAGCAAAATCCAGCTGATATTGAAGTATTACTGCATAAATTGGGAAAGTTGTCGATTGAATAACTGACGTCATTCCAGTTGGCATGTATATTAGTGGTTATTTGACCACTTGCAATCATATAAAAACATTCAAATTTGAAAAAGATGTGGAACACTCTGATGTGTCTATTTTCAAGTTCGCTGGGATTTATAAATAAAAATTACTAAAACTGTTAATTGCTGAAAAGTTATAGATATAATCAATCTTAATCGAGCTGATGGCCACATCAAAAGTTTTCTTCATCTCAAGTAGAAGTTCTTGAATAGTTTTTTTTGTTTTTTGTTTGTATAAGAATATAAGAACAAGTTCGCTTATATATATGCTCAGGTTTTTACCATGTGAATTACAATATATTGTTTGAAGTCTTTGTCTCCAAAGAAAACATAAATACATGTATTGTCAATGAGGAATTCAAACCTTTTTTTTTCATTTTAAACTTCAGAGGAATTGTGTGCGCAGAATCAGAATGATTTTTAGACGGTGGCTATTTATAGCCACAGGCTATTGCTGCTGCTCTGGGCTATGAATAATCAACAGTTTAAAATCACGGGGACCCTAGCGGCGATTTTTGCAGAGATAAAATAATGAAAGTGGGGTCGTTTCGATGTTCGAAAATAAAATGTACATGGTTACCAAATACTCTCAAGTTATTGCAATGACGTTTTGTTGATGGGTGCAAAGTTTAATTCCTGATATTTGCCGTTTATTTCTCGCCCCATGAATATTCATTAAATTACGCCGACTTACAGCTAATTCGTACACAAACCGATTCGTATATAAGGAGTCAATTCGTATGCAAACCACAGAAGTCAATTCGTACATATAAAAGTATAAAGTTTACTGAACATGAAACAATGAAAAAGTCAGTTCGTATACATGGTCTTTTTTTACGTTGTATAATTGTAAAATTTCAATAAAATTTATTAAAAGTGAAAAAAATCTGGCGGAAAATAGTTATGGATAATGGTTTCACATTTTCACACATTACCATCTTAGGAAATCAAATAATTGTTGTTAAACCAACAGACTCTCGGTGGTTTCTTCGCTGTTGGATGTGCAACAAACGCTAATTACGAGATGTTCCTAATTTGGTATTCACTAATTACGAGATACTCCATGCTCGGAAAGCGTCGAGACGATCCCCAAATTTCTCCTTTTCCGAAAAATTCAGTTAACATGATTCGATGGCTGCGTATTCCTTGCATGTTTTAAATGTTTTATTTGAGACGTTTTGTGGAATTTTTTTACAGTAATACTTATACAGTTAATTGGAATTTTGCGGTGTCTTTTGATTATTTGAATTTCTAGTATCTGTTGACGATACTATATTAGAAAAAAGATATATTTTCAGAATGGGAAAAAAATCCTTTAAATAAAAGTTTACATAAAAGAGAGTTTTTGAAGGCAGATACGAGGTCATAAAATTTGCAAAGTTTATTACGGTTCTATATTTTAAAAAAGCCATTGCCTAGTTATCTTGGACACAAAAACTACTGAACGGATGCTAATTTATCAAAGCTATAATTATAAAACTATGACGAACAAAAGTTACCCATATATTTCATTTGTATTTGAAAATTCTATCGTGCCTCGAATAAAATCTACCCTTTAAAAAGTGTAAGAAAAAAAGCTACATGAATATATGTACATGAAATTTTAGGATTTTCTTGCGAATTCAGTTGGTTTAATTTAGCCTAGGTCAGTCTTCTCCTGCATGCGTTTTCAAAACTTCGTATTGCGCAATGACTGGCGGGGTCAGTGCATATTAAGATATTAAGAGAAATAGAGGCTGAAAAATATTTTGTTATTCTGTTCTTCTGGGTTTTTTTCTTTTCGGGGACAGTATATTTCAAACAAAAAAGGAAGACTACTGTACAATTCTTGAAGTCTTTCAACCTTTTAGAAATAAGTAAATTACTGGAAATTTGGCAAAAACTGGGGATCCAAAGATAAAGTCTATTTCATTATCTTTCAGCATATGATTTATGTCGCATCTACAGTACATGGCCAAATGTGATTCATAATTTCCCTTTTCATCATTTATTGTATGAAAAGTTAGTTTTTGTTTGAAAAAATATACTGTGGGTTCAATTTCACTCTAGATTAGCAAATTTTGATAAGTGATCACTGAGTATTAGATTTTAATTATAAAGTCACAATTTCTAACTTCAAAAGACCACGATTTCATGACACTTTTTGGAGCTACATATAACGTTTCAATAAGTCTTTACAAAAAGCAGTTCTCAATAAAAAGTCAAATGATTCACTTACTAGTAATTTAATTTAACATTTAGGGTAAAATGACACGTTTTAAGGATTAACTATAATGAAAAAAAAATATTTAAACATGAGGATCCCATAATCCATTAATTGAATATATAAATTTAATCTGTCCATCATCCTCAAATATTGTTTTTATTTTAAATTTACAATTATGACTGTACACCACGTAGTACATGTATACATATAGCAAAAACAAACAAACAAACATTGAAATGATCGAACTTTCGTTTCTGGCATTCAGCGCATTTTTCTTCTTCAAACCTTATTTTATAATAAACTAATGTAGAAAATTTCATTCAATAAATTGTTTAACAACTTCAATTAATACATGTCCTCATCATACTGCCACAAATATAAATTAACTTTTCAAATTAATACATATATTGTGAAAAATTGAAGCAAACTTTCATAATATCCATATTAAACATTTTACAGATTCTCATATTATTTCATATCATTTAATTCATTCATGCCAATGGCCGTGTGACGCAGTAGTTACAGTGTTTGCTCTAGAGTCACGGAGTAAGGAATCGATCCCTACGTCGCGGGTTTGAATCCCACTGCGGGAAGTGGAGTCCGGTTCTTCAGGATGAGGCCGTTAAACTGAGGTCCTGTGTCGCAGTAAGTGCTGGCCAGAAAAAGATCCCTCACTGCTCAATGGCCCTGAGTGCTGAGTATAGTTGTAAAATTTGCAGCCCACCAATGGCAATGGTGGCGTCTCAATTTGAATGAAAAATTCTCGAGAGGGGCGTTTTGAAACAAAAAAAAAATCATTCATGCCACCGTCTATCAGTACTCACAGTACTTTGATTAAAAGAGTAATTATGTAGTTAACCAATCATAAGATATGAAAATTTCCAAGTTTCATTTCATACTAGTTGTTGCTTTGCGAAATTTTGTTAGATAGAAGCGTTAAGGTCCATGTTTAGTCTTAATTAATTGCCACATGTGTATGGTTCTTCACGAAAAATATGAGAAAAAATACATTTAAGATAAATTTCTTTACCATCCTTGTGATTTTAATCTAATAAGTTGTTGCCAAAAAGGAGTTATGAATAGAAAACAGAAATATTTAATGACAATCTTAAAGATGTCACTTCTTACAAAACTTGTTTAAAAGGTCTAAGTGGTCATGGCTATCTTTAGACAGCCTGGGTAAATAAGAGCTCTGTATAAAAATAAAGAAAAGTGCATTAAATATTATAGCTGGGACATGTGGGTTTTTTGCATTGTTAAATAATAGTTTATAGCTAAGAAGTCGTATTTCATATTTAAGTTGTAATTTGTTGACCTTTGATAAGGTTATATGGATGAATAATTATCTGACATATAACCCCATTTTCCCTTCATAGTAACATAGTAACATATAAATGTATAAACAACAAAGAAAATGCAAACATGTAATATTGATATGGTTTCATCCTCGGGAAAAAGTATAAATAATTGGACTAATGGTTATTTTATTGCATAATGTTTATCTATACATGGGTTCAAACTCGAAGATGACTCCTACTCTTCTCAGAATTCATTGAATTTGAGGAAATACCTAAGTTCAAAACAATAATTCATATTAGGAGTGCCTTCATTAAACGTAAAATAAGTGACATCTTAGGTTTAATTCTTTCTACCAAGTCACAATTAGGAAAATAAAACATTCACAAAAGGGTGAGTTCACCATGGACACATATACTGGCATATCTTGCCTCGGACAACCTCAAGTAATAAACTTGCAAAAACCTGAATGTCTGCTTATTTTGACTTGTTAATGTTGTAAAGCCGAAGGTTTATACTTTTTAATGATGCCAATTTTTATTATCATGTTGTGATAAAAATACCATAAAAATGGCCTTGAAGTGACATCATATTTGACAACATCAAAGGAGAGTTACCACAATTTTATGATTTTGCAAATTTTTAAAGTTGTCTTTCTTTCATTAAACTTCAAGGGAATGAGTTCGTCTTGGTAAGAATTTGGTTAATAATTGACAATTTGATAAAAAAATTTCAAAAAATTTTATTTCAACGTTTATATTTATTTCTTTAGAGTTGTTTTTTCCTAAGTATGTTCATTTCAACAAGCATCGGAATTTGTCCGATGCATGGATAATTACTTCATTTTTGTATAGAGCTAATGTAAAATACCAAACTGACAGCTTTTTTGAAAAAAAAAAAAAAAAACTCAATACATGTATATTTAGTAAAAAGACAAGTTATCTATATATGACAACTTAAAGTGGGTTCTCTTTATTTCTTCAATCTAGAAGATCTATGGGAACCCCCGAAAGCAAGAAAGTATGAACACTTTTATACTATGACAAATAAGTTGATGTTACAGAGATTTCAACAACCTCGTTTTAAGTCAGCTTTTTGCAAATTCTACGGTCGTGATAATGACTGTTTTCAATTCAACTTATTGTTGGGTCATATTTTGTTGTACATAAAAGATGAAGATAATGAACAGCAATTATGCTCAAAGTCCATTGACACAATAAAAAGAGCTGTAAATTTTTTATTACTATTGATTGACTTTGAATAAATTTCTCCTTCTCTTACAGGATTGAAGATAGAGGGGAAGAAAACGTCTTGGCAAACTGTTCTCGCTTACTTGTTTTTGACAATATTGCCAGTAATCATTCTTCTATCGCTTACATACTTCTGCGCAAAATACTTCAAACGATTCAGTAAAAGGCATAAGAGAATCGATCGAAGACCAAAACCCATTGGAGCAGACAAAGCTGTTAAGGAACTTTCTTGGATAAAAATCAATATGCGTAAAAACGACAATTTGAAAATGATGTCAGATTCAAGCAAACTGCATTGGAAAAGATCTTCGAACAATTCTACAGATATTTTTCTTCCACCAAAAGACAAGAATTATTGCAGGAAAAAACGTGTATCTATCCAAGGTATTCCGTAAATTAATGGTTCCCTAGTATTTCACTAAGTGAAATAGTGTTAAATCTAAAGCAAACTAGCATGGCGCGGCGCCATGCCCTTTTCTCTTGGCGCCATGCCCTTTTTTTTGCAAAAATAAATAAATATACCCAGCAGGGGCAAGATGGACTAGCGGCTTTGTTTATTCAGTGCATGCTGATTAGCCCTTTGTTTATTTAATGCACACAAAGGTGTGAATTCAGGACAGGAAATCACTTCTCGCTTGAACGCACACAGCCATCTGGCCAGGTAACTTGCCTCAGGCTGTCAGGGTACAAGAGATAACACGAGAAAATATCATTTGATTGCATTGATTACGGAAGAATTAGCCCAATGTCACAGATAGAGATTAATTTGTAAATTAAAATGTTACACATTTTAAATCAGGATCGGGTTTTTTTTAAATTGAAAGTAAAAAAAACATAGTTGATGAAGAAATGTAAAAAATAAAACTGCTGATGAATTAAGACAACTTACAATGTACAGTACCAAAAAAAAACTGAATATTATATGTGTGAAATGGGCTAGGAAACAGCAAAGTATGAAGTTAGTTTCTTTCAACATGTTCAATGATTCTGTGTTCTAACTTTTTGAGATGACACCCAGAGGCTCAATGTTTCTAAGCCAGAAATTTTTTTTAACCAATTTATATATTATTTCAAGTTTAATTTTGTGGTGTGATCAGTTTTCACTTGATTTTGTTGGTAGATTATTTTCAAATTAAAGAGAATGCCCTCTACATTTATTATCCAAGTAGCCCCCCCCCCCTTTGCAATTTTGTTCTGTTATTTACCTCATACATAAATAACAATATTAAAGTAAGGGAAAAAAAATCATACCCCAATTTAAAATAATTTTTGAGCAAGTGACAAAAAGATAAGCATAACCTTGATAACCATACTAATTTCTTGATTAAAAAATTTGAATTTAAATTTTGGCGATAATTGCCCTCTCAGTGTGAATTAAATGAATTTAGCTAAGAGATTTATAAATTTTTCTTTTAGATACTTGTATAACTAAAGATTTCAGTATTAAATAATAATTTAAGTACATAAACATGATAAAGAAAATATTTATAATTTCAAAGACATTAAAAAAGTGCCCTCATGAAAACTTGTCGCGGCATAAAGTGCCCTTTTGATAATTGGATTACCATGCCCTTTTTAGGGTCTGGATTTAACACTTATTTCAGGGATTGTCACCGGAACTAATGAAAAGACTGAGATGGTAAAAATGCAACGCCCATATCTGATCGTAGCACGATTTATGTGGTCATGTTGTACACAAGTTTGTTGTAACACGACAATACATGTATATCTATACTTGTATCTACATATAGCAACTACTTAAACTTCCAAATGAATTTCTCCTCTGTATTTAATTTGCAGATGATTGATTGATTGTTTGTAGTTTAACGCCCCATTCGAGAATTTTTCACTCGTGTAGAGCGGTGAAGGGATTCAATTTTAGCTACTCAGTATACTCGGCACTTAGGGCCATTGAGCAGTAAAGGTTCTTTATCGCGCCAACGCCTACCGTGACACAGGACCTCGAAAGACCCGTGACTCACATCTAATGCCGGATGCTTGGCTAAGGAAAAGTCGCTACCTATGTTCACGTCTTAGGTTTGACACGGCCCGGGCCTCCCACTGACGAAGAGAACGTCCTACACTAGGCTATCGTAATAGGTAATTTACAGATGAAATATAGATCAAAGATAATCAAACAAATCAAATTGTTCAGATTTTGAAATAACTATAATATTGCATTAAAAAAAAATCAAACTGAATTTGATTTTTTTAACACTTGTGAACTACATGTATAGACTATTTCTGGTATGCAAGCATTTATTTTCAAGTGCAGATATAAAATAAAATAAATGTTTGTTGTAGATCAAAGCATTTTTTTGTTTGAACAATTGCAATAATGATAAAAGGACACTAAATTTCTTTATGGAATTAATATTTATCTTGCTTTAATTTCTTTGGAGTTGATATAATACAGATAAAGTGCATCACAATAATTTCATTAAAAAAATATTTGGAAATTCCAGTGAAAAGTGAATGAAATGAGATTTATCAAAATTTTCAACATGGCATTCACATGAAAAAAAAAAACCAAAAAAAAAAAAAACAAAAAACAAAAACAAAAAACAAAACCAAAATAAAAAAATCATTTGGCTGTGCAAAAGGTACATCGTTTTTCAAATGTATTCGTGGAAAAATGGAGGAGTTCCATAACTGTCAATGAAGATACTCGTACTGTCAAGCGTATTGCACAATAACCAAATTATATATGAGAGGTGAGAAGGCAGGGTCTGATTTTTGGAAAAAGAAACATGCTTTGGGAAAAAAAATGATAAGGGTTTCAATGAATTTTTTTTTGAAATCATCTGTTGCCTGTTAATGCACGAAAACAACATTTTTCAAGGCGACAATGCACCAATACACTGTGCTCGTATTGTAGAGGAATAGAAGCATTTTAATAATATTTGCGATAAACCTTGAAATTTGTTGACATGGAGTTCAAAGAACGATCAAAAATCATTGTTCCGGAAAAATCGCTACCTCCGATCAGCGATTCGAAGTTATTTCCAATGAAGAAGGGGTGAAGATAACGAACAGTGATACGATATATATTGTATACGATATATATTGTATACGATATATATTGTATACTATATATATTGTATACGATATGTATTGTATACGATATACTCGTATATGGCAGAATTTTACCTTGGATTATACTCAAAACCTGAATAACTTAATCCCAAGATGCATCAGGCATGTATTTGGTCTAAACAGACATTTCATAAAGTACTAAGGGTAAGCTTACAGTGTTTTGTTTCTTTTTTTTATTTCAGCTAGGGAACATTGACATTAAAAGTGAGATAAATCTCATCAATCACATACGAATCACATACGCCCGCCATTTTCCAAGAATATAATTATACTTATGGCACGACATTGTACTTTAGGCTTTAATTGGTGTCTCTGTATTTTATTTTGTAAAGTTTTTTTTTTTCAGGGACTACCTTATGGAATATCTCAAAATACCTAAGTCTCGTATATTTGGCATGGTTGTCTGTAATGAAATATGAAGATACCGAACAGTAATCAAGTTCAAAAGTCAGTTGGAAAAATACAAATTGCATGAGAGTAGAGCAAACACGGACCTCTAAAATATCAGAGATGGGATCAGGTGCAATGGAGGAGTAGACATCTCCTGTCAACAAGTCACATTCGCTGTATTCTCCTTGTCATGATCTGGCAAACGAAAAAATCCGTAGATAATTCAGTGTTAAAATAATGGCCTAACAATTTGTATGAAAAATGTCAGTCAACATTCGACCTAACAACGGATTTTCTTTTCTAACAAGGTCATTGTATCAACCATAGAATTTGTAAAACTTTGAGTGTGAAAAGAACTGTTGATATCTTTGTTTCATCATCTTATTTGTCATTAACTTGCCTCGTACGAAGAACCTACTTTTTTGATCGGATCAACTGGGAGACATAAAATATTTCAAGAAGCGAAAAATGTAAAAATTTATAACAACCTGCACATGTCTTTTTCATGAAATTAAAATTTTTGAACGATTTTTTAAAAATAAATTTTATATGATGGCTCTTCCTACTTTTCTACACAAGATGATATGCCCAGAATCATTGATTGCTTTGATATGCTAAAATCATCCTACCAGACTTTCACACATATTGTATTCCTTTTATTTTAAACTAATGGGCTGTATTGCCAAAAATTATATTCTGAATAAACTTGTATTCTATTTGATTTTGAACTTTAAAAAAATATATGACCAGGACATAACAGAAATTTCTCATGTTTTTCATGAATAGTATTTTTCATGATTGTATCACATGATTTTCTTACTGTTTCATACATCATTATTCCAAGAGATTTCAGTCAATGATCTATACATTTAATGATGAGAAAGATTTAAGCATTTAGCCATATTGGACTTTGTTCAGATCTTGACTTCCTGGTTCTGTAGTACTCTAGAATTCTTTTCCTTTCTTCCTCGTCGTCATCATCTGGAGTAGTACATCCACACAGCTGACAACATTTAAGGCAAACACATCCCAACGTCATCAGGACTGTCATAGATATCACAACCAATGTGGAAATCTCCAGGTACTGAAACCATTGAGGGAAGAGATAGGACATTGACACTGCCAAAAAAAAATTCTCATTGATTTCTTGTCTTTTTCATTTTATAATACATAATATATTTGTTTTAGAAGAGCCTTAGAACTCCCTACAACGGTCAAGACAATGAAATTGTGTCTGTGATTGTATATATTATATAATTCAAAGAAAATGAATTTAACAATCTAAAAAAAGTGCAATCGTTGTAGAATAATAAGCAATTTTGTTTGTTTTTTTTTTTTTTAAATTTTTGACAGTAATTTCTGTTTAGCATAATGAAATATAAAGCAGTAAATCCACCTCTACATTTTTACGGATATGATTTAGGTTTAAAATTGGTTTTACAAGCATATATTTCATAAACATAAGCGAACCCAGGGAGGCTTCTTAAAATAATTCAGCGCCAATATTCAATAAACCCTCTTGGAAGATAAATTTAATATACAAACAAATTACAACAATTCAGCTATGGGAGTCGATCACCCATATGAAAGATTATGGAATTTTTCAGAATTCCATAATATTTAACTTCATAAAATAATTGATTTTAAAGTTTTATGTAATGAGGTATTAAATAAATCTATTTTGGTCAATATTTGTTCGCAGGTATGAACCAAAGGTTCAAAGATAACTTTCAAAAAACAACAAATTTAATAATTAATCATCCAGTATATGGAATACATTTTATGGCAGCTGAGCAACAGATCGTTGCTTTATTGAAGATTTATATTTACCAAATAATGGTCCCTGAAGATAGCTAATAAAGCTTTACATTTAAAGTAAGCAACACAAACGAAAAACCCATCTTTGAAGTAACTATCGTCTTTTTCTCATTAATAATTTTCTATACCTTACTGTCTCGCAACTGAAATGTTTTAATAGTAAAAAAAAAAAACAACACTTTTTACTATGAAATTACTTTGTTAATTAATATTTGTACCTCTATGTTATCATAAAGACAGGGGCAAGAGGATGGTCACAAAGCTGAAGTCAGCCTTTATAAATTGGAGTATTAGACACAATGTCTGAATACTGCATTTTTGAAAATAAATACCTGTTATCAAATCATTTTTAAGAATATACGTCAAATGGTTGATCAAAACTCCCTGAGTTCCATATACTTTTTGACAGGGGCATATTTTTGTCAAAGCCTTTCAGTTTATTTCTATTAGAAATCATAATTGAAACTGACAAATCAGACTTAACTTTTAAAAGTTAATATGGAAAAATCTCTATGTTGTAGACTATAAATCATTAAAAAATTATAACACAAAAAGAAATGTTCCAAAAAGTTATTCTCAAGAACTACTTACTACAATGAATACACGATTTAGTGGTAATGTTGTAAACACCACTTGGACATTGTCGACACTGCCTTGTTTCTGAGATAGGCTCTGTAATGTTGCAGTAACTTATGACATGTTCCACGGTGAACGGCTGAATTTTGCTAACTTCCACACAAACAGAGCGTTTCCTAGTCTGAATGGTTACTCCTCCACAAGGACCCTCACACGAGCCCCAAGACATCCACTCCAATAAACTACAATCAGCATACATCCCACAGTCACCTCCAGCCTCCCTAAAACTGACCACTGCAACTAAAATTAAGATTTGAGGAAGCCGCATTTTTTAAGTTTAGGACGACCCGGTGCTTATCTGTTTCTGATGAAATATTCTTTAAAGTAGGAGGTGCCACATGATGTGTTTAATCACAACGCCAATGATATTTGTTTTAGATAATCACGTATTATAATATTTATCAGATCAAAATGAATTCTAAACTTCAAACATAAGTAATAAATGATTAGCTCGAGATTTAAATTCAATATCACCAAGAATCACACAACATCACATTGTTATTCAAGATGAAACTCGACAATCAACTGCTTTAATTTATTAATTCATAATCAAAAGAATAGTTGATAGAGTCTTCTTATAACATTTCATTATAATCAATATTTTCTTAATGATATTTTGTATGTCAGTTGACAAAAAAATTGAAGATATTGCGGGATACTGTGAAATCACCAATTTTCGAGGTATGAAGAGACTCGTGAATTCATGTACACTATGGAGTTTTATTTTTTAAAATATGTTACTATATATCAATTTCTCATCCATGAAATCAAATCTCCACAAACCCATATTTTTCCCTAAGACCACAAAAATTTGCCCCCACGGAAATATGTGACATTACAATATTTGATCAAAAGTCAATAGAAAATGGCCTTGTGGAAGGTGAAAGCCTATCTAATTTCTTTGAGTTTCTTTCTTTCCTCTTCACATTCTCTGTTTCGTCATCATCGTCATCGGAAGAGATATAACCGCAAAATTTACAACATTTAAGGCAAACACACCCAGTGGCCATAAGCGCAATCATGGATATCAATGCCAACACCGCATATTCCATGTAGGGGAACCATTTTGGGAATTTATAAGCAGTTACTGTCTTTCTCGCAATCACTGAAACACATTCAATAACACCTCAGAAAATAATCAAGTGAAATGTGCATAGTTTGTTAATTATTAGAAATTGACCAGTTTGGATTGTCAACAATGAACGATCATAAAAAGAGATACACATGCTTTCTGTTATATTTGATTCTTTCGAAGTTACAGCAATACTATGATGTGAAAAATCTAAGAAACTTCAGCATATATTGAATATTACTTGTACTCACACGCATCGCAATCTTGCCCTGTGTATGATGGTTCACAAGTACATATGTACCCAGTCATTGTATCTGTACATGACCCTTTTATACATGGGTTTGAACTACATCTTGAACCTCTGAACGTTGTAACAAGTTTTCTTGTCCTTTTGGATGTTGTTGTTATCCGTTTAGTTGTTGTAAAATGTGTTGTTGTTGTTTTTAATTTAGCAGTTGTAGATTTGGGAGTTGTAAGACCTGTTATTGGAAAAGTTGTTGCTGTTACGTGTTGATAACTACCATGAATATACTATACGGTTCATGAAGTTAATTTAATGGAATTGTGCAAATAATAAAGCTAAGAATTAGTCCAATGCTTGCAAAATTTACTAAGTAATAATCATTTTGTATTCTAAAACCAAAAATGTATTTTTGGCAAATACGGAAGGAATATAGGAATGAAAGATGTTACGACTAATGGTATATGTTTTTGAATTCACGAATGTTTGTTTCGTGGTTCTTATAAAAATGTTTTATCAAACTTACATTTCTGTTTATGTTAAAAATGACTGAAAATATCTTAGCGTGACAGCTACTTTCTTCAAAAACACTTTGAATTAATTATTTATTGTATTAGAACAGAACTGATCAGAACTGAGGAATATTGCAGATTAAATTTTCTAACTTCTAACTAGAGTAACTGTGAACACTGCACTCACAAAATGATACTCCCCTTCTCATATGAGTACAATGGCAACGTCCATTTCCTGGCAGTATGTAAATGAGATTCTGTGGAAGTTCTATTTAGAAGGAGATTTGTTAACAAAATGGGTACTTCCTTTATCGAGTATAATGACAAAATCCATTTTTTGCTATGGGAAACTCAAAATATCTGTCCAATCAAAAGGTAAAATAAGAGGTCGCAATTGCAATATGTAATAAAGATTCGGTGAAAGTCTCATTAAATTTTATTCAGTGGCATAGGAGGAGTTGCGGATGGTGATGGCTATCCCCAAATGTACCAAAAATGCAAAAGTTAATGTTTTGCTATGAGAAAACCCAAATATCTATCCGCTTGAAACCTAAAATAAGAGGTCCAGAATGACGCTACGTATTTAAGATTCGGTGGGAGTTTCATTGCATTTTATTCAGTGGTAAAGGAGGAGTTGCATATAAGAGATGGCTACTCCTTAAGTATAACGGACGTACGTACGGTCACCTTAATTACATTACACTAGTATCCCCAAATTTTCAATCGGAGTATAATTATAAATGTCAGAAACATTGATTTTATTTTTTTTTTTACCACTTACGCGTCCCACAGTCTACTCCTGTATACTTTGGAGGACAGCTGCACCGGAAGCCATGTGACAGGTCTGCGCATGAACCATGCTTACATGGGTTGTCTCTGCATTTCACAGAATCTTTGAAAAAAAAGATAATGGTAGATTGGTTATACTCAAATTATCTTTGACAGGTACAAGATGTGACATTTCTTTACGTATATTTTATTAAGATTGTAAATGATAAAAATGCCTATAATGTTTCTGCAAGACGAGATACACAGGATGATGAGAGATATATATAGTCAAACCTCGAGTGAACACCAAAGTTTTTCGTACAATCTGTCATATTGAATTTCCCTGTTAATGCATCTAACTTAGTCCTATTTGAAAAGACTAACGGCTTTGATTTATCTTAAATATTTTATTAAACTACATGTAATTTACTTCTAGTATAACAATTGCAGGTATTCATTGTCATTTATTAATCTTTCGATAAATTAATTAGCATATAAATTTGTCACCATTGCTAGCGTTTTTTTTTCAAAAGATGGGGTTCTGTGACGGTACAAAATGCCGCTCTGTCCATACTGTCGCTCTGTCCATATTGTCGTCGGCGACAATGTGTTCCTACCCTTATTGCACATACTGTCGTCCATCGGTACATATTGACGCCGGTGTAAAGACGAATAATGACTCTCGTAGAAAAACGACCCGGGGTCGTTTTTCGACGTTAAAAAAAATGACATCTCAGCCTTAGAAAAATGTAATGTTTTGTAGATTTTTGCAACCTATAAAAAAAATTGATCCCCGTTGAAGTTGAAAAATGACCCCATCCCAACAGAGTAATGCAAAGTTTAAAAGAGGTGATCAATGACAAGGTTTGGTTCTCAACGTTTAATTCTCTTGTGTTTTTCTGACGAAGACTGGAAGAACAGGTAATCAAAATGTAATATAAGAGCATTACATGTGTTTAGATCTATTACACCTATTTGGATATTTTACAAGAGAAAGACACTAGTGGCAAACTAAGAAAAAAAACTATGATAAACGTGATGACTTCAACTTTTCTATTGTCCACTTCCCTTATTTATGTAGCAATATACCATTATCACCTGCCTATGGAGTTTATGACTCCCAGTTGATTCGATGTTTTACTTACGAAAAATCTCTAAAATGAAGCAAGCCATTTACAAATAAGTTGATAATACAGGATATCAACAGTCTCGTTTTGTCAACACTTCGCAAATTTTATGGTCGATACAATGACCTTGTTAGCATATACAATATGTCATTAAGTCGAATGTTGACTGTCGCTTTCAAACAAATTGTTAGGCCATTATTTTCATACTGAATTGTCTACGGATTTCCCGTTTGCCCAGTCATGCCAATGAGCAACAGTGGGGATTACCGGTCGACATGGGGTGCTTACTCCTTAATGGCACCTGATCCTACCTCTGATGATTTTTAAAGATCCGTGTTTTTTTCTCCTTTTTAATGTTCCGATGGACATTTGAGCTTGATTACTGGTCGTTATCTTCAAATTAAATAATTCACCTATTGAGTTTTAATTCAGCACACAATAAAAATCGCACAATAGGTATATCACAGTGCCTCTTGGCTAAAACTGTCCTCTTAATCTTTCTTTTTTATCCGTTTCATATTTTGATATTAACTAAATTTATTGCCAACTAACAACTACACTATTGACAAAGGGGATGACATCCAAATCGACCACTTCTTGCATGTATTAATGTAGTAAAATTCTACAATCACCTGCATACGGTGTGTAAGTCTCTAACTTATTCGGTACGCTAGAGCATGCTCAGTATACGATCTACTTTTAAACAGGCAGGATACTGACAGATAAGATGATGTATCAGGACTTTTAACAGTCTCGATCAAAGTCAGCATTTCGAAAATTCCTAATGACCTTATAAGCAAATACATTTATTTTTTAATTTTGTAAAGTTATACACTTTGTAATTTTAGAATCTTAATAACTTTAACAAATTTAAAAAAAGTCGATGAAGGCCATAACTTTTATAAATACGCATAATAATTAAATAGTATGGTGCCGTTCAAGTCCATGCCCCAAGACCATAAACTGAGAATAGACTTAAGCCAAAATTTTGATTTTTAATATCTTAAGTTCTATTTTATTTATTTGCTTTAAAAAATTTGCAATTTATATAACATTGTTAAATTCAAATATATAATAAAAATTTTGTTTAATTATCAAAATTATTTCAAAAGTTATATTGGTTTGAAATTTTGACTGAAGTCTGTTCTCATTTTATGGTCTTGGAGCCAGAAAAAATATATCATTGTTTGGAAGAAAAAAAATTAGATAAATAAGGTAATGGTCTGACAAGTTAGTTTTTTGTTCGGACGAACAATTAAGATATTTGAGTGGACAATTAAGTTTTTCCTTCGTACAAATTAAATACACTTAGAAGAAAGTAGATTAAATTGTTTTTGAATGATTAAGATAAACTTGGTATTTGCTTCGACAACTTAGCTAAATATATACAGTATTTGTTCGAACAGATTTGATGTTTCTTCAAATATCTCAGGTGATCATTTTGGTCAACGGCCCTTTTCATTTATTCTTAATCTTTTTAATCAAAAAGAAAAATACATGTATATCCCTCACAAAATCTAAGGAGGTCATTATTCTACGGGGGTCATTTTTCTTCACGTAGTTTATGCAGATCTGAAGTGTAATGCCACTTTTTCTACAGGCAAAAGTACCATTTTTCGACGTCGAAAAATGACTCCCGGTCATTATTCTATAGGGGTCATTATTCGTCTTTACGCAGGCTGAAAAAATACACATTTACATATTGTCGCTGGCGACATTATGTGCCTTACCCTCACAACACATTTTGTCGCCCCACAGATATTGTTGGTTAATTTTGGTAATTTTATGAATGTATCTGGTGTGTTAATCACACTGATGTGTCTCGTATTCTATTTCATGCAGCGTGATTGCGACTGTACAGTTTGTTCAAATTGTCCCTTGCAACAATGTGCACCTACCCTCACTGCGCATATTGTCGTCCATCAGTTCATGTCGCATGACAATGCAAGGTAATGCCTACATATAGATATGACTAATCATTGCTTTGCCATTTTTGAGAAGAGAAAATTCAAAGAATGTTCCTATATATTTCTATGTAAAAATTAGATCACCCATTGTGGCCCACTGTACCCCTGGGGATCATGATTTGAACAAAATTGATTTTGCTTTTGTTTGTTTCTTTGTTGTTTAACGCTCATCTCGAGAATTTTTCACTCATAGGGAGGCGCCACCACTTGCCGTTTGAGGGCTGCAAATTGAGACCTATACTCGGCACTCAGGACCATTGAGCAGTGAGGGATCTTTTTCATGCCAGCACCTACAAAATTGATCCTACAGTACGTAAAGAAGCTTTCACACAAGTATAATATCTTCTGACCCTGTAGTTCTTGAGAAGAAAATTTTGAGAATTTTTCCTATACATTCTATAAAAAATATCCCCTAGGAACATGATCTGAATAAAACTGAATCTACACTTTATAATAAGCTTTCACATTAGTTTCAACTTTTCTGACAAATGGGTTCTTGAGAAAATTTTTAGAGGATGTCACTAAATTTTCATTAATCCTGATCTACTTCCCTGAGGGCATGGCCCTTCATTTGAACAAACTTGAATCCCCTTGATCCATGGATGCTTTGGCAAGTTTAGTTGAAGTTGGCCCAGTAGTTCTTGAGAAGAAGCTGAAATGTTTAAAAAGTTTACGGAGAGACAGACTGACGACAAACCAAATGTGATCAGAAAAGCTCACTTGAGATTTCGGCTCAGGTGAGCTAAAAATGTCAATCCCAACACCAAATATATCGGCACATGTATAAGAATAACGCAAAATATAATTTCCAGATAATCATTACTACTGAACCAAAAAAAAAAATCAATTTCCAAGTATATATTATAAGGAAAAAAAATATCCTGATTTATCAGATGTCTTAAGTATTACGGTATATTGACATATCATAGTGATGTACACCAATCTTGGACAATTTTCTGACCAAAACCTTTAAAGTTTTTACTCCCTACTTACAGTATTGCGAGTTATGCTAAATAAATACAACTTGTTTACTAATCTATCTGCCATAACCTCCGTCTATTTTTCTGTCTTTCTCTCTCTTTCTCTCTCTCTCTGTGTGTGTGTGTGTGTGTGTGTGTAAGAGAGAGGGAGGGGATGTGTGTGTGAGGTTGTGTGTGAGACTCTCTCCTTCTCTTCACGACCGTAGTAAATATTCTTCAGCACAATTTATCGGCCACAAAATGTGCTAATATTCACAGTTCATATTGTCGCCGACGACAAAATGTGCCGATGCGTGACTGCATTTTGTCGTCCATTATGCTGGAGGAAAAAAGGCTCGTCTCGGTACATATTGTTGCCGTCGACAATATGTACCGATGGACGATAATATGTGCAGTGAGGGTAGGTACATATTTTCGCCTACGACAATATGTACAGAACGATAATATGTATCGTCACAGGTTCGTTTGTTGTCAAACAAAGCGGTAGGGTCTTTATCGAACTACACATATAAAGAAAATAGACAGAGGGTTCGCCTTTCACCTTGATCTCTTGTTATCGGGGAGGGGGGGGGGCACGTATCGACATAGTGGGGAAAAAGGAAATACACTACCAAAATAAATACATGCAGCACCAATGCATTCTCAAAAGAGAGTATAAGAAAGCAAGACGTGTGGAGCAAATAAGACGAAAACAAAAAAAAATCAATGAACATACAGAATAATGTAAGAAGATAAGGTGAAAGAAAACACATGAACATGCGGTGGAAAGAAAGTAGAGAGCGGAAAAATAAAGGATATAGATAATATCGGCATATGAAAGGTGTTCTGAGGTCATTCAGTGTGTCTCTCGCAGCTGATTTCCCTCTCCAGGTAGTTGCATTTACATACATTTGCTTTTATATCAGTTTGCTTTAACGCAAGTAAGAAAAATAAACAAAAGTTGCAAAGAAATAAAACGAAAATTGCCTTGTGAAGTAATTACGAACATACAGAAGTCAAGAATAAAAAGACACAAGTGTAGTTTGAACGTTTATGTTTTTGTTCGACTCTTTAAGGAAGAATTATTTTGTATGTCACTAAGGACGGACAAAATTTCCAACTATGTCAAGAAGAGTCACACGAAATGAGAATGATGAATAAAAGACTTAATCTTAGATTTTACCTAAAGATTTGTATTAAATACCTGTCAGTGACAAAATTGATAGTACACGGCTGGATATTTGGGTGATTGAAATTTTAGCACCTTTCACTGCGGAGAGAAAAGGCAAATATCTTAAAGAAGGGTTACGAACAATATAAGTACAAGGATACCAGTGGGCTTCACCTGTAATATAGGGGTAAATCTTTTAATGGGAATCAGGAGCTTTAGTCTAATCATTCAGGCTGGACCTATAATATCATGTCAATGCCCAAATTGACAAATACTGCCTACTGAGTGTATTGACAAGGTCACAAAAATATCTATGTTGTTATTGATTTCCAGCGACATCAAATGAGGCTTTCCCCTTTTTTTTTTTATAAAAATTTTTAAAGTGTACAAATTCTAATAATATTTTTAAACAGGATGGAAGATGCAACATCGCAATGTGCATTTCAAAGCGACAATGGTACCCCCAAATCTCTGAAGAAACATGCATGATTACAACGATGAAGCGATGTGTTCATATTCAACACTTTAAATCTCTTAATGTAAATTTTTTGCATTGGTAATAGTTGACAATGAAAAACAAGAAATTATGAATTTTGAATCATTAAGGCTTTATTTTTCTCTAATAATTAAAGCGAATAAGTCGTTTCTATTTTCGTATCAAAGGCTCTGCCAGTTAACTTCAAAATTGCTAATCTCATGACAATGTTGAACATAATGTTAGAAAATCCTATTTCATTCGGAAATTGCTGGTATAGTAGACTATATTCATTTTGAACAACTAAAAATACAACTTATTCTCACAGCTCCCTTTCAAAGAATTAAATTATACAAAACCATGTTGCAGTATTAAAATACATCCCTGTCAACGGAAGTGAAATTGAGTTAACTTGCCAATACATGATTCCAAAAATTTCAGAATAATTCGTACAAAGATGTATTATAGGATCCAGAAAATGTTCTACCATGGCTCTATCATTACTTCTAAAAATTTTGACTGCTCTGTAGAGAAACTTCAGTGGTGCTGTTCTGCTAATTATTCATAATATGGTGTAAATCAAATGTGGATTCTCAATAACTCAAAAGAACTTTTAGAATATTTAAAATCGTAAAAAATCCATAAATCAATAGAGTCAAATAGTATGACTATTCAACACGAAGGACAAGGATGTTTGACTTCAAGGACACCTGTTTGTTCGAGAGAAAAAAATATAGCACGTGATCATGTGGTCATCTACTAGTTAATTTTGTTAGTATCATTCTAATTCTACCCACAAGTACTCTAAAGTTGATGTTAAAAAGATGCTGAAGTTTCCCATTGACAACAATTATTTAAATATATCTTAGGAGACCAGATCTTCCAAAAGCTTATTGGAATCCTTTTTTTTTTTTCTTTTTTTTTTTTTTTTTTTTTTTTTTTTTTTTTTTTTGCATTCTTACAAAGCAGAATTTATTCAAATACTTCTACACGGCAAGAAGAAAACTCTTGCTGTGCCTTCCACTTGAAAAACGACGTTTTATCAAAAATGAATAATAATATTCATTTTCATTGTCGACTGAATAGATCTAGTGAACTCGAGATAAAAAGACACCTCGAGTCTCAGGTTCTGCCACATCTGTTTCAAATTTCATGTTTCATTCGATTTCCCTATTTAAGTAAATATTCCATTATCACCTCTATATGGTGTTAATATCTCCCCGTCATGCGATACCTAGAGTATTTATTCTCAAATTGAGGCAGTCTATAGACACAGGTCTTTATTATAGAGCTTTCTTTCAACAGTTTAATTTAAAATCAGCATTTTGCAAATGCTATGGTCGTTATAATACCTACTGTTGAATCTTTTTTAGCCTGAAATCACATACTACAGTATTTGTTAAGCCATTGTTTTCAAATTATTTTTGATTTCCGATTTCTCTGTCAACCTAAACAATAGAGAGGGCTCATGGCGGGTATGACCGGTGTCGCATAATATTTGGTCGACGAGAGATGCTTTCTCATTCTAGAAAACCGTATTCTTTGGTATTCCATCCTCCTTACTTTTGCCTTTTCATGATTTGTAATGTTAAGAAGCTTTGTGAAATTGGTCACTGTTCATTATCTTCATCTTTGCCTAGTATAATAAACTATATTCGTTTAGTAACGTTCCTTCTATAAGAACATATTTATGCTTGTTGCCTTAATACATTCTTAAGATGGCAGATTAATACTACCTGGTATTAGTAATTAAATTTAAAAAAAAAATGACTTAGCGTATATGACTTATTTTAGGATAAAGCGTCCAATGGTTGAAGTTTTGGTCTTTAACTTTGCAAATATTTCGATTTATTGAAAGAAGTACTTGGCAAAGAGTATTGTTTTTCTTTGTAGCAGAAAATAGGGAGCTTCTGATAATTAAAGAATATAAAATCTTAATTTAATGAGAAAAAAGATATGTTATTTTTGAAGGTCTTTAGCTTTAGTACGATAGTGCATTAAAAATGTTCAGAATTAAATATGAACATTAATAAAGTGCAAAATATACATCATGTGACACAAAGTGTGTTTTTTTCTGCAAGTTTCACCGATAATTTTGTAGAATGTTAGATGTGATCATTCAAAAAATATTCACCCAAAAAAAATGTAAACCAAAATATCGTATAATTCATCATATTTCCATATACGTTTCAAAATACTAAAGACATCTCCAAAGAATTCCATTTATCACAAACAACATCCATATTGTTAACTAATATTAGGAAGTCGAATACGAAAAAAAGCCTCTGGGTCATACTCCTTTTATAATTTTTAGTTCGCTACCCTGTATGTGTAATATGTACAACAGGTTCTCTTAGTGATTGGTAAAAACATATATTAAAGTATTCTCATTAAAAAAAATATATGAATGAATTCTAAAATACCTCAAGTATTGTTTTTCAAAGCAATCATAATATGGTCATCTATATTCAATTCCAAGTCTTTTGTCAACACCACTCGCCGATACTTTAATCTATTCTAACAATTTCTCGTAGTTACCGATGAATT
This sequence comes from Saccostrea echinata, assembly GCF_033153115.1. Lineage (NCBI taxonomy): Eukaryota > Metazoa > Mollusca > Bivalvia > Ostreida > Ostreidae > Saccostrea > Saccostrea echinata. Next base: position 64,946,913 of record NW_026889803.1, read on the forward strand.
TTAAATCATGATTCATAAATTCTTATTTGATTAATATACAAGTTTCTTGCAGTAAATCCACAAATCCGACGATCGTTTTTCTTTATTCAGCATTCTTTTGTGACTGTATTTTAACTGGTTTGTTTGAAGAGTCGCGCATATATCATTTATATTCTACGGGACTTACAAATTAACTGCAAAAACCGAACTTCGTCGATCGCCAAGTCGTATTTGGCATGATAAAATTTATCTACATACTCTGCCAAGTTTGTACTCCCCAAAATAGCATAATAAATATTTATATTAAAGAAATGACAAAAACATTATATTTATATATATTATAATAAGATGTAATACAATTTTGACATGATGAAAAGGAGAAAGCATGCATTAGCACAAAATCGTACAGCAATTTTTTATCGTCGTGAAGCCTGGTATTTACCGAGTGCCCGAATTGTAATTTTCAATAATAAAGTAACAAAAATAGACCTGTAGATTTCCCCCGATTTTCTTTAAAAGAATGCGATTCATAGAGAATCAACTTATTAAATAACCTTACTGCACAACTCGCATCTTTGGTTTGCAATGTTATACACCCCATACGGACAGAAGATGCATGGTCGTTCCTCGAGAGTAGGCTGAGTAATATTACAAAACTCTATCACATGTTCTCTTGTAAATGGTTGAACCTTCAAATCATCAACACAGATGGTCCGCTTCCGAACTTGGGTGGTATTTGATCCACATCCTCCACGACAGGGCTCCCATTCTCTCCATTCCATTACAGTACAATCAATTTGTACAGAGCAATCTTGTGCTCTGATACAAATATTCAGAGCAAAAAGAATAAATATTAAAATAAACATCCCGACTTTAAGTGTAAACCTATGCGACGCTTACTATTAATTTGTACATCCAATACCTTTATTTATTTATTGGGTTTTACAAACAAAAAACCACAAGGTGTCTGATAGCCAATGGCAAACACCTTTATTTAATCACTTCAAAAGGGCAATTTAGCCAATCCGTATTAGACACCATAGGTCTGAAATATATATATATATATATATAAAAGTATAGAAACCATTCTAGTTGCAAACACATGGATATTATAATGGACAGGATTACAACTTTGGTTGTAATGTTAAAGATAAGGTTAAGGACCAGAAAATAAATATCATTTTTAATTTCGATTGAAAAAAAAACATTATTGATTAAAAACTAGAAAAAAAACAAACTAGTTCTGCTCAATATTGAGTTCATGTTCATTCACGTTCATTTGAATTATTTGTTGAAATATTTCATATAACATGACATTAAGTAGAAAAGTTATGACAGTAGTCCACGATCTTCCCGAACAATCCTTGTACTTATTCATATCATAAAATGTTTAAACAACTTCAAATTTGTGTTTTAGTAAATTTAAAATTTTCAAAAACTTTCTCATGTTTTCATTCAAAATTGTAAGGTTGCTTTTATATCTGTGAGGGGTTATAAGTGTCTGTAAAAGAGGGAGTGTATCACTGTATTTGCTTAATTGGCTAATTAATTGACTGAGACATCCCTGATTTGCAGATAATGAGGTGTAAACTGTGAACTACCTAGTGTTCCACTTTTATAATTCATATTTCCATTGAAGACAAACAATATTATTAGAACAATCAATTAATAGCTCTCAAAACACTTATTTCAATACAGAATGAAACTGTGCTATTAGTTTAATTACTTAGACACATTTAATTTACATGTTTATTACTAGGAGTTCTAATTTACTTATTTTTTTGAAAGAGGACGCAGGAATGATTAATGTGTTCTGTCAACATACGGGCAACCCAAATACTTCTAATGAACATTCACAATAAAATATTAAATAATTTTTGCAACAAGTCAATAAATATGGAGGTTCAGATCTAAGGTTGAAAGGAATAAATAAGTCCTTGGCATTTTTTATTGTAGGAATCATGTCTCCACTTTCCATGAAAGAGAATCCCTCATTTGGGCATTTAGTAAGAATGTTAGCCAGAATAAAACCTTAAAAGAATCTACACTGAAACTGCAGGAACACACTCAAACTTCAGTGTATATCATCAACATTACCATTTAATATTGCCTTGATATTTGAGGGGATAAAAACTTAGAAGTAATCGATTATTAATCGATTACATCTTCCAAAGTAATCGATTATAGGACAAAAATGAGTGTAGTCGATTAATAATCGATTACACAAAATTCCTCTAAGTAATTGATTATTAATCAATTACATTTTTCAGTAATCGTGCCCATCCCTGAACTCAGTGTGTAAGTAATGGCCTAACAATAAGTATGAAATACGTCAGTCAGCATTTGACAGATTGTGTTTGCTGACAAGGTCATCGTTTCGACCATAGAGCTTGCGAAATAATGACGTTAAACGAGACTGTCGATATTCTTGTTTCATCAACTTGTTTGTCAATAATTTATCTCCTTTTAGAAATTGTTCATACGTAGAGCATGCCCTGGCGTATCGAATCAACTAAGAGATATACACCCCACATGCAGGTGATAGGGGTGTAATGCCTCTATAAAGAAGGGAAGTTGACGATTGATAATTGTAAGTTATCACGTTTATTATAAAGCTTTGTTGTTAGATTACCATTAACGTCTCATTCTAGTAAAATATCCAAATATGAAACAAATGTGTCAGACTCTGTGGTATCTTTTATTTCAAGCTCACTGGGATATATCGTGTCCACATATGAATTGAAATAACTATTGTTAATTGATAATACGTCATCGATATATCTAAATGTTGAATTGAAGGCCACAGCAAGAGATTTCTTTTTCTCATGTATCAGATTTTGAATAATTTCTGCTTTATATGAATACAAAATTAGGTCTGCTAACAACGGGGCGCAATTGGTACCCATTGGAATTCCGACAGATTGTTGGAAGACCTGGTCTCCAAAAACCGCATAGATAATGTCAATTAGAAACTCAATCATCTTTTTAATATCAATTTCAGAGTACTTGCGTGTACAATCAGAATGTTTTTAACAAAATAATTTTGCAAATGACCAATGATATGGTTAGTAAATTTACGCCTTTCATTTTCATTGAAAAAGCAGCTGTCAATGATGTCAAAAAGCCTGGACTTAAATTTTATCGTGGGGAATGGTTGTATACAGAGTTGAAAACTCACAAGTTTTTATGTTATTGATTTTGATAAAATTTTGTGATTTCAAATTTTCCAAATGTTCCTTGGAATTTATAAAATATCAACATCTGATTTACACCACTTCTTGAATATATTGTTGCACAGTACTCCTGAAGTTTCTACTTCACTGCTGTCAATATTTTAGTGAGGAGTAAAGAAAGAGGCTTGGAACCCGCTATGTACTCTTGTTTGTAAGAAGTTTAATGAAGTTTTGGAATCCAGTATAAATATGGCAATTCAAATTCATTTTGGTTGTTGGAAATATTAGATATTTTCAAAACTGACATATGATTTTGAAGAATTTCTTCCTTAAAAAGGGAGCTATGGGTATATGCTGGATTGCCACTTGTAGAATTAAACTCCAGTTCTTCTAAAATACAATTCAAATAATGAGCCTTATAAATAAAGACAATGTTGTTACCTGCTTTGTCAGCTGGGACCAGTACATACTGATTGTGTAATCTATCTATTTCTGTTTTTCCACTTCTGAATTATTAAACACATATTATAGATGGTTTTTCATATTGCCCCTGAATCGCTTAATGCGAGATTTTAACACACATCTGATACATTTGATCCATTCTGACAAAGTATCAAGGTCTTTTTTATGTCTGGCCCATCGCCTGGCTTAGTCTTCCACAGAATTCATAATATTAATGAAATTATGATTCCAGTTGAAAGATCAGGGTTCCCTAATTTTAAATATTTTTTTTAATTTTTTAATTTAAAATTGTTTACTTCTGTGAAGGCACGGCCTCTGGACAACAAAATTCACGGTTTCTATGCGGTGTTTGAGAACCAATGTACCCAGTGCATGTTCACCATGGTTGCCAAGGATGAAATATGCATTCTTCATTTTTGTTACATGAACATTTTGTATAAGAAATGACGGAGATGAAGAATAAGCCGATGTAGAATACGTTATGCATAGCTCTGTGACAATTTGGGAAGCATATTAAAGATAACAGTCGCCACTGTAATCAATTACAAAATGTTAGAAATAGTACAAATATCTGTCTAGTAAATCACAAGATACCAACCTCAAAAGGAAGAAGGGTTTTAAATATTAAAAGCAAAAACCACAAACTAGAGATAAATCACTCTCCTGGAATGTTTCGATTTCTAAATTCATAATACAAAAAAATGAGATGATTATGCTCAATACAACAAATAAATTTAACATTCATTTAATTGCAGTTTTATTTTGTTTCGCACAATATCGTGTTTATATTATTTCGGAATTAGATATTTCTAGACACGATTGTTATATTTTCAAGTATGTAATGGACGATTTTAGTGACAGAAATTCAAGTGTTTGAGAGCCAATGAACCCAGCGCATGTTTTTCTTCGTTATTCAATATTTTTTTTTTTTAATTTCATGTAGATATATTCATTATATTAAGACATACATATAGAACCTATAAAACAAAAACCTCAGAAGTACTGTAAGTGAAATAATCAATTAGAATATCAAGTCTGATAGAAGAGTCTAAGTTGTACCTTTCATCACCAGACAGAAATAGAAAGGACAAAGAAGCTGTTTACATGTATAAGGTAAGAATATTCTCTGTAAACATTTATGAAACAACAGTGAAGGTGCTTGTCTTAATTATGTTTAGACGATGTGTAGTAAGTAGAAAATGTGTTTCAGAGTCAGTAAGAAATACTTTCTCCAAAAACAACAACACTCATCTCGACGCGTATGATGAGATACTGTACATGCAATATACGAATTCATTATCAAAGACCTCACCTACACGTGACATCGAGAAAGGGGCTTAAAAGGTTTTGCCTGCTACCAAATCGTATATTCAATGTAGATTTATATACTCAATAAAATATAGTTAAGAGAAATAATTAAGGAAAAAACTGCATGAAAACTGCTTTTATTCCTTTTCCTAATGGTCTTAGGCTCATGTTCTTTGATTTCATAATAAGCTAAAGATGTCGAGGTCTACATACTGCATTTTATAAAATGCTCAGATGACAAACAGTAATCATGCTCCAAAGTCCAGCTAACAGTACAAATTGAGAGCAAAGCGAACACAATTTTTTGGGTAAAAAAAATTAGGAGGGGTCACGTGGCATGGAGAAGTATGCATCCCCTTTTGACCACTCACACCTGTCGTGAGTCCTTTGATTTGATCAGGTAAACTAAGTAATCAGTAGACAATTCATTACTAAAATAATGGCTTAATAAATTAGTTTGTAATTCAGTGAACATTCTTACGAATAGTATTGGCAAACAAGATCATTGGTTTGTATATAGAATTTGCGAAATGTTGCCTTTAATCGAGACTGTCAATGCCTTCTATCATCAACTTATTTGTCAGTTGTCTGCCTCAGTTTAATCGTTGTTCGTAGGTGGGAGACATAAACACTATACACAAGTGATATTGGTATATTGCTACAATATTAAGTAAAGTTGACGTAAGAAAATGTGAAATCATCACGTTTATCATAAAGTCATTAAAGTTATCAAAAAGTTTAGAAAGTAACAAATAACCATTAAAACACTCCACCCCATCCCCTCCATGCACAACAATTGCAGCTCGGATTTAACGAAACATTTAGTTTATCAGTCTCTTAATCTGAACGGAATACTCTTCAGACTTTTTGAAGTGCCCGTTTTTCAGACGCTGAAGTCGACGGACTGTCATTCAAGCTAATGAGACGTATGAGCATAATACGGTGTTATATAGTGCATCTTCGCATCTGCAAATCTCTTTTATTTTCATTTTGAGAAGTTAAAGCCAGAGCAATCGTGCTTACGTTTTTCTAAGGAAATTTAGACATATTATTTTTGGAAAAGAAATGCGATTTTTTTTTTTGGGGGGGGGGGGGGTTATCGGAATAAATTTTAACGAAGTAAATTTGTAGAAGACCAATCACAAGATATAAAAAATTCCGAATTCCACTTAAATTGAAGAGGCTATTGTCCTTGATGCCTGGTCTTTCATTTATTTTCGGGAATGGTTGCATAAAAATGTTTAAAAGTCAGACCTTTTATTGCTTTTGATTTTCGTAAAATTTTATGATTTCAAATTCTCTTAAAATGGAACTTTAAGTTCCAAATCTGATTAGGACTGCAATATGTTGTTTAACTGTACTGCTGTTTCTTTTTCACTGCTGTTAATATTTTTGGGAGGAGTAAAGAAAACGGATGCCTGGAACATATGTTGAATCATGCAATGTATGTTTGTTTGTAAGGATATTTATGAAGCTTTGGAAGTACCATTCACTACCATTGATTGGAATGTTAAAAGTATTTATAAGTGAACTTCAGTTTTAAGAATTTTATTCTTTGAAAGGAAATCTCTGAGGAAACGTTGATTACCTGATGTGGAATTGTGATTGATTGCATGCTGTTTTTGTCCCATTAGAGCATTTTTCACTCATATAGAGACGTTACCGTATACCTGTGAAGAGCTTCTTATTTAGACATATACTCAGCACGCATGGCCATTGAGCAGTAAGCGTTCTTTATCATGCCAATGCCCACCGTGACACGAGGATCTCGGAATTAAAGCCAAGTTCATCTAAAATACAATTGTAATAATGGGCCTTACAAACAACGACTTATATTGTAACAAGCATTCTGAGAGTATTGCATTAGCAATAGTAGTCCCCTACCGGCAAGTGTAATCTGGTTCCCGTTAAAAATTGAAAATGCCATAATTCCGACAAAAATCATTGAAGCGGGACGAAATGCAAACTTTATCTATAACTAATCAAGGTAAAGTCACATACCAAAAATCAGCTCAATATTTTCACGCGTTTAGAAAAGGATTGCGGAAAACCCTTAAAAATTGAAAAGGTCCTAATTCCGTCAAAAATCAATGAAGGAAATGCAAACTTGATCTGTAACTCATCAAGATGCACTCACATACCAAAAATCAGCTCAATATCTGCAAGCGTTTAGGAAAAAAAAGTGCGAAAAACCAAGTGGGACAGACTGACAGACAGACAGAGGAACAGACGGAGAGACGGACGGACAGACTCAGAGGAAACCTATGGTCCCCTCCGATTTCACTGGTAGGGGACTAACAAGCTTTGTCAGCTGGAACCATGACAGATGTTCGTTTAGTCTTTCTAATTCTTTTATAACTTCCAGCTTACTGAAAACGGAAGGAAAATTGGTTCACATTTTTCTTTCGTCTGATACGATCTGAAATGTCGAGGTCTTTTCCTTCATATTTAGCCATACATTTAAACGAACCTCACAATAGAATTGAGGCTCTGACCTTACAAAAACTTACCATAGTCAATTATAGTTTACTATTGTTTACTAAAATACTTCAATACTTTGATTTACTATGAAACTAAAGATCATTTTTAAGACATTGAGCTTTAAAACCCAATAAATTCCATAACAATGATGTAAGGTTTGGAAATAATTTGTGGGTATATAAGCTGTATTTCCTTTTAATATCAAAATTCTCATAATAGAAATTTTTTAAAAAATGAAATTTATAAATTTTAAATCTATTTAAAGTAAAAAAAAAACTTTGATTACCTGTATAGTAAAAACTTCATACTATAATAATTCATAACAGTGGCTGGACAGGGAATCAAATCCAGGAACCCTGCATAACTAGTCAGGTACTCTGAGTTATTCAAGCTGATATTCGAGGTCGTACAGCCTATAGCACTACACTAGCAAACATATTTAACTCTAGGAAGCAAATCGAAGATGAAGGCCTTGTAATTTCAACCTTTGAATCAAACTCTTAATTACAAGAAGTCCTGTCTTGCTTTCTATCATATTTCAAGCTTATGTTCACGGTCTGAATATTTTCATAAATATTCTTCGATACCTTGTCCTTGTCATTTCCAAAATTATTTTGTTAAAAAACATTCTGATTGTACACACAAGTACTCTGAAGTTGGCATTAAAAAGATGCTGGATTTTGTGATTGACAATATCTATGTAGTTTTTGGAGACTAGGTCTTCCAACAATCTGTTGGAATTCCCATGGGTACCAATTGCGCCCCGTTATTAGTAGACCTTTTTTGTATTCATATGAAGCAGAATTTGTCCAAAATCTTATACGTGATAAGAAGAAAACACTTGCTGTGGCCTTCAACTGAACATTTAGATATCTCGACGACGTATTGTCAATTAACAATTGTTATTTCCATTCATATGTCGATACGATATATCCCGGTGAGCTTGAGATAAAGGATACTACAGAGTCTGACACATCTGTTTCATATTTGGATATTTTACTTGAAAAAGACGTTAATGGTAATCTAACAACCAAGCTTTATGATAAACGTGATGACTTTAACTTTTCAATCGTCAACTTCCCTTACTTATGCAGCAATATACCTTCATCACCTGCATACGGGGTTTATATCTCTCAATTGGTTCGATACGCAAGAGCATGCTCTACGTATGTACAATTTTTAAAACGAGGTAAATTATTGACAAACAAGTTGATGAAACAAGAATATCAGCAGTCTCGTTTAAAGTCATCATTTCGTAAGTTCTATGGTCGATACAATGACCTTGTCAGCAAATACAATTTATCATTGAGTCAAATGCTGACTGAGGTTTTTCATACTAATTGTTAGGCCATTATTTACACATTGAATTGTCGACTGATTTTTCCGTTATTTCCCGATCATGACAAGGGGCACACGGCGGGTGTGACCGGTCGGCAGGGGATGCTCACTCCTCCATGGCACCTGATCCCACCTCTGATGTTTTGGAGGTTCGTGTTTGCTCTGCACCTATTTTGTAATGTTCAATGGACTTTTGAGCTTGAATACTGTTCGTTATCTCCATATATTTCATTCGACTTGTGCTACCAAACATTTTGGTTAAAAAAATGAACAGTGATCAGATATCGACCATCTGAAACAAATTACTTCTACGGATTCATATGCATGTTTTTCACCTTTCAACTATAGTCCAGCTGGGCACATCATTTCTGGTGATGTGAATCTAGTAACAATGAGGACTTTAATAATAAGAACTTTATAATAGTAAAACAGCGAAGACAACGATCAGTGATTCATAAAAAACCCTACAAATAATACATCAAACGTGACATAAGAATTAGATAGATTATAAGTACATGATCAGTATGTACCGGTTCCGGCTGACAATATATGTGGCAAAATAGTCTTTATTTAAAAGAATCATAATTACAACTGCATTTTAGAGGTTCTACACATCGTACTTATCCAACATATATTCTTAGATCCCCTTCAAAGAAATTCTCCATAATCAGACGTCAATTTTGAATATTCCCAAACAACCAGCGTGAATTTGAATTACTATACATATTCTGGATTACAAAACGTCATAGAAATCCTTACCGATGCAGGTACATAGCAGGATTTAGTAGTATATGGCGTTTTTTTCACTCACAGAAATACTTACAGAGAATGAAACTTCAGCAGGTCTGTGCAACAACATAAGAAGTGATCAGTGCTAATCAAGTATGGATGGTTCAGACCCTAAGGTAGGACCTAGTTGGTCAAATATTTGAAAATTTCTTCTCTTCAAGTGGACATTTAGCAGGCAAGCTATCTCCATGAATATAATAAACACTTTATTCCTTACCAAAAATTATGAAACTCTTGAGCCCTGGATTCAGGGTTCGGTTTTATTTATTTATTTATTTATTTATTTATTTATTTATTTATTTATTTATTTTACTTATTGACATATAGTGGGCAAACTGTTTGTATGATTGTAAGTCCTCAACCTTTTACCATAAACTGAAAACAATTATGACCCCTGGGTCCAGGGATCAAACTGCACGGTGGGGCTAATTGTTTATATATGGAAATAATTAATAGTTTGTTTTTTTTTTGCTTTATTTGAGGTAAACTGTTTGTTTGATTGATTACGATGGGTTTACAAAAAAGTAAAAAAAAAAAAATATTGCTCCTGTGTTTAGTATTCAGGCCCCAGGTTTGGGCGAATTATGTCACATATACATAAATACATACATTGTATATTGAAATACATAGACGTTACGTGAAAGTTTTGCATGCCTATAATTTACAAATAGCCCTCTAACAAAAATCGTAAAATTCCTGGCCCAATGAGACTTCAGGTTCAATGGGAGAACTGAGTTGGTCATATATTGAAAATAGATCTTTTAAAATCTTCTCCAGTTACTCAAGGATATTTTGCAGACAAATTGATTGCGTGTTTATAATGAGCAACAAACTCTCTACAAAATCATAAAATTCATTTTCCCGTGGTTCAGGCGTCAGACTTTAGAATGGGGCTAAGTTTGCCATATTTATAATGCATTATATCTTTTTTTACTTCTGTATTTCTACGAGACAATCGACACAAATGTAATGATTTTAATTTAAAAACCATTACTAAGTTATTATATTTGGTCACTGGAATCGAGAGTTCCTGTTCTGGTAGGGGCCAAAATGGTCTTATTTGAGAAATTCATGATACTAAGGTGACTATCAAGGCCCATGGGCTTCTTGTTTTCTTTTATGAAAGCCGAGATGTAGATATTTTTTTCTTTATCATTTCTTCATATAATCTACTGTTCAAATAAAAAAAAGTTCTTTGTATAATTAAAATATATGCACAAATATAATGTTCCCCTACCCTCACAGCATGTTCCCTTGAAATATTTCGGACAGAGACATTTCTGGCCTGAGGGATCAGGCATTCCCTGATTAAGACAGTCAACTGGTACCTGGCAATGGCGTCCAAGTGTTAGATGCTCTGGTTGCATATTGCATGCATTAGAACAATTTTTAATAGTTCTTTGATTCTCTGGAACAGTCTGAGGGCAACAGAATTCCCGTCGTCTTTTTTGAATTTGCATTCTGCATACGCAAGGCTCCCAAGTTTTCCATACTTTATAAAGGCAAGTATCATTCGCTCCACAGTTGACTGAATTTGCAACAGAAAATCCGGTGAAATGTATCACAAACAGGAAAAAAAGAGCCACAGAACACTGTTCAAAATAGAACGAGTTTTAGCGATATTTTGCAAAGACATGTTATAGAAATCAATTTCCAAGTGGTCATTCAAATCTGTAGCAAAAATTTATAACTGATCCCAATTTATAATTTAAATTACTATACTTCATGACTATATGTAAGGAAAGCAATTTCAGTTCATCTCCCGAGCAGATACCCTATTTCATGGTAGGATGAATTAAATTTAAAGTAATCATCAATCTATTTATGTTGTCATACGTACTGAAATATGTTCTAAGATAATTTTTAAATGTAACAATTAAGATACCTTAGACATAGTTGATCAATTGACCTTCTACACACTCCTGACTTACTGGAAATGTTGTGACCTTTATATTGCCCCAACATAATGTGAGGGTGTGTTCTTAACGGATGTTGGTGTGAGACTAAGAGTCTATGTGTGATAGGATTACACGTTCAAAGACTTGTATAAGACAAGTTTACAAATTCTTATATGCACGTATTCACACAGGTACTAGCAGAGTGGCAACACGAGCTGTTATGGGTATGTGGAAATAATACAAATAGATTTCTTTGTACTTCATTCATTTTATATTTGTTCCGCCTCATAGAAAACTGTAATTATTTTACACCTAGTGAAGCAGGGGTTAATTGCAATCAGCTTTAATAGAACAAAATACAAAAAGAAGAGAAGTGTAGAATCATTAGTTTTCAAAAAGAATTACTCCCAAAACGATTGTGAATTCATTTTTTTTAATTGGAAAATTGGATGAAATTCATATCTGAACGAGAACGGTGAAATAAAAACAAATAAACTAAAAATAAAAGCTGAACTTATAGCACTAAAGCTACATCTTTAGAATATTTTGTACTAAGTGATCCTCTTTTAAATGGTACATTTGAGTAATTTGTACCAAACCTGACTGTTGATCTATTGTTCTTTTGATACAAATACCAATTAAACTGATAAAAACAAGAGATACGACCTATCTAGATTTTATCAAGCTGTTTGAACAGAATATTTACCCCTTACAATTTTTTTTATCATTCCTTGTTATCAATTTTGTTGTGATGAGAGTCGCGATATTGGTTAACACCCTTCCTGAGAAATAAATTACAAATGTTTGTGTAAATTACCATCTTCCAGATTGAGATTACAGGTCCAAAGATATTTCTCATGATTTGTGGGGATTTCAACATAAATCTCTTCGAGAAAGCATTATGAGGAATCTCAAATATTTCTTTTGATTTTACTAGTAACCATTCAATTTGTACCTTATTTTTACATACACCGCTTTACCTAAGAATCGTTCATATTCAAGCGTAGGAAGCGTAGGAATAGGATAGGGGATAAACTGCGATAAAAATAAAAATGATTGATTGTATGCTGTTTTACGTCTCGTTCGAGAATTTTTTACTCATATAGAGAAGTCACCATATACCGGTGAAGGGCTTCAAATTTAAACCTTTCCTCGGCAGTCAAGGCCATGGAGCAGTGAAGGATCTTTATTGTACCAACGCCTACCTCGGTTATTAAGGTCTCATCCGAAGGACCCGCTACTTTCATTTTAATGTGTCGAGCGCAGTTGCTACCTATTTTTATCGACTTAGGTCAGTCGCAGCCGTGATTTGAACAATAATCCAACCTATACTCAGAGTTCCCTTTCAAAAGATAAAACTTCAAAATCACCATATAGTTTAATTAATTTTAATATTCCAGTCAATGGAAGTTTGATTTACCGTACCTAAATTGGATTCCAAAACTTCATAAAAATACTAACAAAGATATAGTGCAGGGTCCAGTAAATGTTCAACAAACCCTTTATCATTACTCCTTACCAAAACATTAACTACTGTGAGGGTGTAACTTCAGACGTATTGTGCAAACTACATATTCAAGAAGTGGTAAAAATTAAATGTGTATCCTAAAAATCTCTAAAGAACTTTTGGAAAATTTAAATCTCAAAACTTTTCAAACATCAAAAGCATCAAATTATGTGATTTTTCTACGTTTTTTACAACAATTCCTCACGATAATTTAAAGAGCAGGCTTTTTGACATCATGTAGACAACTGCTTCCTCAATAAAACTGGTACTTGCAAATTTTCATATCTTGTGATTAATAACTAAGTTCAATATCATTCTGATTCTATACAAGTATCCTGATGTTGATATTAAAGAGATGCTGGAGTTCTTCATTGACAATATCTCTGTAGTCTTTTGAGACCAGGTCTTCCAATTATATGTTGGAATTCGATGGGCACAAATTATGCCCCATTATTAGCCGACCTGTTTTTATATTTCTATGAAGCAGAATTTATGCAAACACTTCTTCAAGAGTAGGAAAAAAACTCTTGCTGTGGCCCTCCAACTCGAAATTTAGATATATTGACGAAGTTTTATTAATTCAAAAAAGTTATTTTTATTCATATGTGGAATCGATTTATCCCAGTGAACTTGAAATTAAAGACAGTAAAGAGTCTATCACATCTGTTTCATATTTGGATGTTTACTGACTATAGACGATAATGGCCAGCTAATAGCTAAACTGTATGACAAACGGGATGACTTCAGCTTTTTCATCGTCAGCTTCCCTTATTTGTGTAGTAATATTCCGACATCACATTCATATAGTTTTTGTGTCTCCCAGTTGATTCGATAGGCAAGGGCATGCTCTGAATTTTTTAGTTGAAGTTGATGTTACAAAGACTTCAACAACCCATTTGAAAGTCAGCTTTTTAATTCTACGGTCGTTATAATGACATTGTTTGTAAATACAACCCATCGTTGGGTCGTATTTTGTCTGTCTTGTTTAAAACCATTTGTAAGGTCATTGCTTTTGTACTAAATTACTCTGTACTCTGTCTACCTGATCAATACATAGGGCTCACTGTGGGTGTGACCAGTCAATAGAAGGATGCGTACTCCTCCTAGACACCTGATCCTACCTCTGGTGTTTCCAGTGGTCCGTGTTTTTTCCTGTTCACGATTCCTTTTGTTCACTGGATTTATGATATTGATCACTGTTGGTTATCAACAAATTCTACATTCTACCTAAAGTGTAAATGCTATCAATGTTAATTTCATGTCACTAATGAAAGAAATAAAACAATTACAAACAAAAAGGTTTTTAATTTTGAATTAAATTGCCAATGTTTTTTTGTTTAATCTCTTTTTTAAGTTTTGAATCAAATAATTCTTAATCACTTAAAATTTCAGTTAACAGATCAGAAATTATGAAGAGAATGTGCCCATACTTCACCCCCACTGGACACACGACGCATCTACGACAGAGAAGTCGGATTGTAATTGACACCATGCTCATTCTGGGAAAATATATCCTAATTCAACCATCGTATTGCCGAGATCTGTTAATTTGTGACAAACGGACTATTCTTGTTATAAAAAAATAAAATAACCTGCATGGGAAGAAATATAAGACCCGGGAAAATTTTTATGGCTGCTGTGAACAGTACGCTTAGAGCATGTCACATGACCGCCTGGACCACATGTTTCGTGCATGGTCAGAATGGTGGCATATGTGCATTGAAACCAGAAGGGACTACTTCAAAAATAATAAACACTAAAACCCAATTTGATTTCTTTTATTGAAGTTATTCAATTAGTTTCGCAAACTTTTTGATCACCACTCTTATACCCTCATGCATTCCGACGTCTTAAAAAAACATTATGACTTCTTATATATATATATATATATATATATATATATATATATATATATATATATATATATATATATATATATATATATATATATATATATATATATATATATATATATATATATATATATATATATGTATGTATGTATGTATGTATCATTGTTTACGCCATGGAGGCATAGTTCCAACTGCAGAAATGCATGTGCATTAAGTTAAAAATAGTCCGTTTTGGAGGTCGTATGCAAATTATGTTGCAGGCTGAACAAAATACATGATAATTGTCTTAAAATATAAGTGATATTTTGGCTCGGGTCTATCACGTTTTCTTACTTTCGTCCAAATATCGAAATAACTATGTATTTTACAGTATCCTATGCATTATTTACATGTTGACTATAATGCTAGCGAGTCTTCAAGTTGACATGATTGTACTACCTTTTTTGAGACGTTCTGTTTTTGGAAGGTATCATTACGTCACAATAAATCAATGTACTTATCAGAATCAAAGTCAATAATATTGTAGGAAAACACTCTTTGCCGGTCAATGGTGAAAATTAATTGACCGTCAATATTTTTCGGAAGAGCTAATATCAATTATGTTGAGTGATTCTCTATATAGAAAAGAAAGAGACTCTTAATTTCTGAATATAACAGTTAGAAATAGTTCATACACAGGAAAAGTTTCCGTTATTAATAACATATTATTTAAAAAAGCCTATAAGTGTCATTTAAAAAAAGATACACCTCACTATCTCGTAATTACGAGAACTTATCTCATTTTTATGAGAAAATTATTTCGTAATCAAGAGAAAATTTGTAGATAAAGAACTAAATAGCTCGAACCCTTAATAGTCTTACAAGCGTTTGGTTTGGTAAAGGGAAAAACCTTATAATTATCTCGTAATTACGAGATTGTTCTCTCGTAATTACTAGCTAATAGGAACATGAATTAACTTATTTATTTATTAATTTATTTTGTACTTGATATTAATAGTTTTTAAATCTATATTTAAAGAAAACATGGATAAAAAAGTGTGACCCCAAATTTTTAAAAAATGCTCGAAAGTGAGGAGGGTGTTAATGCCACAAGTTCCTGTAAGTGTATCGTAACAATAAAATTATGTCCACTTATCTATACCGACCTGAAGCAAGATTTTGTAGGCTGTATACGTGTAATAAGTTCAGAAACAGTTGGAGAACACGTAAAATTCCTTGTACTAAAATAAGGTGAAATGGTTTAGAATTTAAAATATTTAACGATAAAAAAATGTATATGGTTCATGCTCGTAAAAAGTACATTCTGTAGAACAGAATTACTGATTTGTAGGCTTTTGAGCGCGTTGGTAATCATAGATTTACATTATATTTAGTGCTGTAAGATCTTATCCATTTTATCTTTTAACATGCTGGACAACCAAGTTTCTTTAAAGTGTACATTTTTCATGCATAAATTTATTCTTGTAAATTTTTGTAATAGCTTATTTCCGTTGGGCTTAATGAGTTCGTTACACTGCATTTCAATTGACCTGATAAAACTTAAAATAGATTAGGTCTAATGTTTTAATATTCTTGAAAACAATATAATTTGACATCGACGGAAAAAATGCACTTGTCTGCCAAGTATTCATTTCCTTGAAAATATTTGCAACGTTTTTGACCAATTTTGTTAAAGTTCAACTAACATTTATATTCAGATTTATTTCAGAATTGTTTTCGAACTCTGTAATGCCATGTTCATTATTCGTACAATCCAGTTCTGTATTCATTGATATATATATAAAGTTTATAGATGGCAGTTTTAAGTTCGGAATTTGGTTTTAAAAACCTGTTCACCTTTTAATACAACTCGATCAACCCTTTTCCTGGTAATATTTTTATAAACAAATTTATTATGATTTGCGTAACAATTTATTACTAGTAGTTTTCGATGAAACTGACATGTACCTTCTAAGTAGATGCCTTGACATTTTTCCTACATAAATGTACATGTATCAAGATGTATGACTAAAAGTCAATAAAATATTTAAGCAGTTCCTGGAGATAATTTTTATAAAGAACATTTTATAACAACTCTTAAACTAACATAGGACAGCACCAGGAGAATTCGATCGACATCGAAAGCAAGTTTTTTGACTTACCTAGATGGCGAGCGGTCTAGCGCGCAGTTCTTCTTCTGTCTAGGAGACAGATTCCGTAGGTCTCGAGTTCAACCCAGGGTTGGGGCGAAAGTGAGTATCCTTATAAAAGTTAATATCTTTATGCTATCTATCTATCTATCTATCTATCTATCTATCTATCTATCTAATTTTAAATATCAATCAAATTTATTCACTTAATGATATAATGTAAAAATTTACATTATCTTATTGTCGTTTTTTGGCAACAATGAAAAGGGTTGTTGCTTTGTGCCTAGGAGATCTCCAAACTTTCCTGTCACAAGTGAATAAAAGCAGCCAACGTTTCTTTGTCGCAACCTAATTATTGATAGCAACACAATACAATTGTTGGCAACAATAAGAGAGAAAGCATTTCTTCTTTTCTTGTATAATACCAAATTTAAGGAGCTGTATTTTCCAAACACTGTTGTTTTAGCGATATATCTACGAAATGGGATCCCAGGCAACATTATCGTAATCCTCGTTTATCAATTTCGTCTTCGCAAAAAAGGGATGGAAGATACTTCATTACACCATTGACGTACTTGGACCTGGTAGCCTTGATCATCATTGCATCGCTAAACCTGACAAGAAACACTCGTCCAGTTATGTTTCCAGGACACGGAGCCTGTAAAATATTACTCTATTTGAGCTATGTTAGTAGTACTTGCAGTTCCTTCTTTCTTCTTAATGCTATTGCGGTTCAAAGATTCCGAAAGATATGCAGACCGTTTGGAAAACAACTGGATTTATTCTGGAAAAGGGTCTCTGTCAGAATTTGCGCGCTGGCATCCCCACTGCAGAACTTCCCATTTTTTAATACTATGGAGTCATCGAAATCCTCAACTCAATAATGGGAAACATTACAGGATACAAGTGTAACAAACTACCTGGAGCTTCCACTTAATTAAAAGGCCTCAGAGTCGGATTCTTCATTGCAATCTGTATCGTTGTGGCGATGAGCGTCTTGTACATAATCATAACATCTCCATTGTCAAGCAGTTCAGAAAGATGAAAAACATTCATGTCAAACCAGCAGAATCAAGGCTGTCATCTGAAGCTACGATAACGTCTTATGTGTCTAAGCCTAAAATAACGTCTGTGGCCATAGAAAGTTCTGGAAACAACTGTGAACTCTATGTCTCATGAGGTCAAGAAATCAAAAGAAAATTCCAAAACCTGATGCTTAGCATAATGCCTTTCAAAAATCCTTCATGTTCATGACAACTCAATTTCCTATGTTGGGTTTCTGGCGAACCTGCCATCTTGGAGTTTCATCGTCATAGAAAACAACAATCCTAATTTCTGGAAAATTTGTCTACTACCGCCTTACATGTCTGTCTTACGTTTCGAAGGATGTTTAACCACTTAGCAAATCCTTTTATTTATTGCAGCCCGGAGGACCGGGCTGCTCTATACATATAAGTTTAAGTGTTGGTATATGGGGATTGAGGTGGGAGAAGTTATTCAGAATTAAAGGTTTTCTAAACACTAAAAAGATTGTTAATCAGAATGTTCTTTCCCTTTATAAATTACGAGATACACAATATATTTACTTCCATAAAGTGAATCTGTAAAAATATATATGTTTTTCATATTTAATATATAAAGTTGCTTATCATTTACTATCGAAAAAACGACAGTTCCCTTTTTTAGAACATCGAATTTTACTTATCGCATAAAAACGTAAAAAAGTACTTTGCACAGTTCGTGTTTTATATTCTTTAAGTGAAAGACATTTTTGAAAATAGGTGATGCATGTGTCTGGTTTCAAATTATATTTTATGCAGCCAACATTTACTTGAGGAATTGATAAAGTTTAAAAGGGTATCGTTTTTGTTCGATTTTCATCCGACTATAAGTTTTCAAAATATTCTCGACTATCGTCCCCATCATTTAGACGCATGTCTTTTTCACACATATCGAAGCGGTTTGATGATCAAGACTCATTTCCATTGTTTACTTTATTTATTTCCCGGGCGACAATTGATGGTTACATCAATGTTTTCTTGTGGTGTTTTTGATGTGGCTTTCAGACAGGAGTTTGGAAAGCTGCTTTGTGTTAAAAGAATCTGTAGTACTTGTTTTACTAAACAGTAGCAATAACAGTATTTGAAATATATCAATACGTCTTTGTCAAAGGATTATAAGAAATATATTCTTATAAAGGTACTGACAAGGTCAGTTTATTCACGTTTCAGGTGATTCGCTAAATGTGTTTTGTTAGATACATGTATTGCAGATGCGTTATGTTCCCTTTCTGTAAATATTTTGGAGAGTTTTCGTCTTATGCCATATTGCGAATATATATTGACTCACAAAAAGACACAGATTTCTGTTTGTATTTTTTCAGCATTGAGTTCAGTGATTCTATAAAATAGAAGTTCGTCTTCGGTTATCTTAAAATGAACATTTTTGGAAATTCCTTGACATTTTTACCACTTATTCACTTACAACAAGATATATAAAAAAAATCAAATCTAATATCTGATTTATTTCATGAGAAACTCTTTGTAAATTTTTGTTAAAAATCTCAAATTGATAATAATGACGCAAGCATTCTCTGCAATCAAAAATTGTGACTTTCTAGTTAAATTGCAAATTAATGAATGAATTTCTTTTTGTCGATACTCAACTCAAAGTACTCTTTTTACTACGCCGCTGCATTAAAGTAGTTAAATATTCAATGTACAGATGTAATGAGAAAAATTAGAAATCAATGTCAGGGTTTATAACATTATAATTAGTTTATGCTACATTGGTCGTGGATATTGGCCTTGATACCTTAGTGGTTAGAATATTACACTTGTAATCCAGGAGCCCCCAGGGTTCTATTTCTGGTCCAGGTACTTTTTTGACGCAACATTAATGAAAACAATTTCACATGTATGTCTTATAAGGAAAGTTAGTTCAGTTCATCTCCCGACCAGTAATACCCTATATGATGGTAGGATGAATTGAATTTAAGTAATCATCATTCTATTTATGTAATCATACGTACGAAATATGTTGTAAAATAATTCTTAAATGTAAAGATTTCTTAGACATAGTTGATCAATCGATCTTCTGCGCATAAATCCTGACATATTGGAAATGTTGTGACCTTTATATTGCCCCCAATAAAAATTGAGGGCATGTTCTTTATAGATATTGGTTTGAGACAAAGAATCTACGTGTGATAGGATTACATGTTTAAAGACATGTATAAGACAAGTTTACAAATTCTTACATGCACGTATTCACACAAGATTTTTGGCAACACTAGGTGTTATGGGTATGTGGAGATAAAACAAACAGATTTCTTAGTTGATCATTTATTTTTATCTTTGTTCTGCCCCAGAACATTAAATAAAACGTTACATTTATCTCAAACCTGGTAAAATCTGAGATCATTTTCAATCAGCTATTATAGAACAAAGTATAAAAAGAAGAGGTGTATCATCAATTATCATAAAATTTTCATTTTTTTTCAGAAAATTGGATGAAATATAGTTCTTGTCATTAAAACACTTAGATATACAATTTCATTTATAGATACTGACTATCGTATTACAGCTGTACTAGAATGGTTCAATAAAGAACAATAAAAATGGTATTTTTATTCTTGATACTATACCCGCTCAGTCATCCTATTTCATAAGATTCCTCTGAGTTTGTAGAAAAATAGACTCCTGATTTAATTGTTATTTTGATACAAATACTAATTAAACTTATAAAAACAAGAGATATGATCCACCTTGTTTTATAAGAATCAATCAAATAAATTCAACCAGTGAAATATGGCGATAAGAAACAGTATTCAAGCTCCAAGTCCATTTAAACATTACAGAGCAGAGCAAACACGGACCTCCAAAAATATCAGTGGCGGGATCAGGTGCCATGGAGGAGTAAGCATCCCCTGCCGACTGGTCATACCCACCGTGTGCTCCTTGTCATGATCGAAAAAAACGGAAAAATCCGTAGACAATTCAGTATGTAAATAATGGCCTAACAATTAGTATGAAAAACGTCAGTCAGCATTTGACTCAATGATACGTAGGTTGTATTTGCTGACAAAGTCATTTTATCGGCCATAAAGCTTGCGAAATGATGACTTCAAACGAGACTGTTGATATCCTTGTTTCATCAACTTTCTCGTTTTAGAAATTGTTCATACGTAGGCCCTTGCGTATCGAATGAACTGGGAGACAAAAACCCCATATGCAGGTGAAAAGGGTATATTGCTACTTACGTAAGGGATGTTGATGATTGAAAAATTGAAGTCATCACGTTTATCATAAGCTTTGTTGTTTGGATATTGACAACTAACTGTGGAAATAGAACAGGCGTAAACTGTGGTTAAAAAATTATTAAAAAACAGAAAAAAAACCCTGAAAAAACAATTTATATTTCTCCGAATTATGCAGATATAATCTAAATTTTGGAGATTTTCTTGATTAACTAATGCAGAATGGTTTCAGTTATATTTATATTATAGAAATTGGATATACGTACATTAAGGAATTTCTTGGTAATATGAATTGTCAAGCCTCTTTATGAGGATGCATATCTTACAAGTCTCAATCATCTAGTTTGTTTTGTTCCTTATAACATCTTTTCACAAACCATACAACATGATTTCTAAAGAAAATCTTGGGAAAAAAGTTTCACATGGGAATATAGAGGGGAAAAAATCTATAGAATATTCTCCTCAAAAACCATTGAGAAAAGAAATCACAAAAATACCAGTTTAAGGTTTTCATGTTAGTCTCTTTCAAAATAATCGTTTTGTTATTCTCTCTCTCTCTCTCTCTCTCTGTGTGTGTGTGTGTGGGGGTGTGTGTGTGTGTGTGAGGGTGTGTGTGTCTGGAATAGGAGGGGGTCTTCTAAGCATTCTTATGCAATAATCCACTCTCAACACTGTCCTCCCATTTGTGTGCACAGTAAAATATCAATGGGATGTTATATACAGTCATATTTTCCTTCATCGTATCAGTCTTCTAATTGTAGGTATAATCCTCATCATTCATGAAATATGTAAAGTACAACCACAAACTGTGTAAGGTAAAGATCGAATAACTCCTCGTATATAATGCATAAGTGCTCTCTCTCTCTCTCTCTCTCTCTCTCTCTGATCTCGAGATAACATGCATTTTGAGAAAAAATTAACAAAAAAGGAATGATGAAATATTCATTTGATTCGTTGTAATATGAGACAGAAAATCTATTACATTCTACCAAAAGGGAAAATATTATCAATGTAAAATTCAGTTCACTAATTTAAAAAAATAAACGATTACAAACTAGTATTTTAACAACTTAAAATATTTCTTTTATTTTTCTTTTATTTCTAAGATTTGCTTGTAAAAGCCAAATTCTTTAGGTAAATCTTTTTAATTGGTTGTTTTGAATTAAGCATCCTGTTTTTTTTTTGTCTACATATTTCCTGGTACAGATTTTTTTCCTTTTTAATATAACCATTTATTTGGTTTACTAAAAAGGTTTAAAAGAATATTTCAACAATTTCTTTGTTAATTTGGATGGTATTTGCTTAAAGAAAGGTTCAAGTTCCTCCATTCCTACTCCTGATGAGATTAATGTTCAAAAACTAATTCATCTTAATTATCCCTGTTGATAAGTAAAGTGAATAGGCATAAATTCAGACGTTGGAAGAAAAATATTGAGAATAAGTGAAGATAAAAAAAATATATAGGATCATTCTGTTGTTTTCTAATAAGGTATGGACGTATAAGCATATACAGTTGAACTTCGGTATCTCAAACATTGATATCTCGAATATCATCGATATATCGACGTAATTTGGAAGTTTCAACCCCTTATTCTTTAAGTATTTTACCCTGAATATCTCGAATCCTCTGATGTCTCGAAGTTTTTTCTCGGTCACATTGAGTTCGATAACGAGATTTGACTGTTTTTTGTTGCCACCATGTAGCAGCTAGGGAAGTGTATAAGTGCCACATAATTTTTTTCTAAAGTTGGTAATTCCAACTTTCAAGTTGGCTTTTCCAACTTTTAAATTGAAAATTCCAACTTTAATCTTTGCTTTTCCAACTTTAAAGTTGGTAATTTCAACTTTAATTTTGGCTTTTCCAACTTTAAAGTCGGTAATTCCAGCTTTAAAGTTGGTAATTCCAATTTTGTTACCTTGACTTTTCCTTTGACCTTACAAATAACTTCCAACATTAAAAACCTATATATCATTTTGGTCCATCTTATATTATTATATAGAGAGTAACTTCATACAACTCCGTACATGACAAGATTTCAACGAAACCTACTTAAGAGATCAGACCTATATTTTTTTGTATGAGAGAATAAGCTTAAACAAATGAGATCATTATTAGGTGATTGATATATAGGATAAATCAACATTACATTACATGCTACAAATACAACTGAACTCAATGGATCAATTCTGTATATGAAAACACAATGAATTAATTCCTTCTTTCATCATAATTAAATCTTTTCTTTCCATTGTAATTACATTTATAAAGCGGCAAAACGAGTCCAACTACAAAGTATCTGAATATAACACATAAAGACATAAAAAGATGGAAAAGCCATGATTAAAGTTAGAATTAGCAACTTTAATGTTGGAAAAGCCAAGATTAAAGTTAAAATTTCCATCTTTAAAGCTGGAATTTCCATCTTTAAAGTTGGAATTAAATTTAATAATTTCCTGGCTGAAGTCGAGATGTGTGCATTACATGTACATGAGAATGTTCGTAAGCAAAGACACATTTGACACCGTTTCAACGAATGGGTGGAACTCACTGGACGACCACGTTTTTGTGTCGTGTGTAAGCCTTAATGAATTTTTGAACGGAATTTTTCTAATATTCATGTTTTTATATTTTGGTCCTGATAAGGCAAGGGCATGCGACGATGGCACACTGAATTTTTATTGACCTATTTTCCATTATCTTATATTTCATATGCTTCAATTTTCAGAATAAATATAATTTTCGGTACAACGGGAAAAAACACTTGACTTCCAAGTATTATTTTCCTTTGAAACATATACTAGATACCATATACTATGGATCATATACTACGAGGGGTTATCAAAAAGTTCGTGGACTGACGCGATAAAATTAATAATATGTAGTCTTTGCTTACAAAATTTAAGCGGAACATAAAACAACAAAAGTTTAAGAAATGTGGAAAATTTTAGCTTGATACGTTGATAATTTGCCAAATTATTCTAAAATTAAAAAGAGTTTATGTGATCACCCGGCGCTGTCGCCGTTTAGTGTCATGTCGTCCGCTTAACGTCATTGTTTCTTAATGTCCGCTCTCTCTACCTCATACACTTATCTTGATGAGATTACCTGGAGTTAAGTAAGGGCTTAAACCCGTCTTATTTATATGAATTTACAATGTCATGAGCAGCTGTTTTCAATGCATATAATATTGTAAATGGATCTTTATATGGGGAAAGATCCTCACTTGATTATGCCAGAATACTTAGCTTGTTGGAGTTCAATTTCTACCACACATGATCAGCGTCACTTTTCGACGTGACTGACTTTTGACACCCTGACTACAAATCGACACTAACTGTGCATATTTCATCTCTCTGAATCTTTTTGGGCATTAAAAAACAAGTACTCTGGATGCATTTTATTTTTCTGTAGCCAGTTTAAACATTCCTTAGGTCAATACCAGTTTTTCCAGGAGCGAAACTCTATAGAGTGTTTGAAAAAGAACCCCTCCCCCTTTTTGACGTTATTTTCAAGCCCATAATTGTTTGGACACTCCATATAAAATTTACGATAAAATTTCATAGAAATTACAGAATGGGGTAAAAATAGCAAATTTTACTGAACAAATGTGTCGTACCACATGCCTGAATTAACGAGATTTTTTGATGACAAATACTCATATCTAAAGAGTTTTTCTCAGTTACACTCAGGTAGAAAAAAAACGTCATATTAGAGGGTGCGCCGCCTGGACATACCTTTGCTTACAAAAACACTTACAATTTATTAAAAAAATAAAAATTATGATTTATGGTTTATTCTATAGATAGAAAAGATAATGCTAACTAAATGTGTAAAAATTCATTGATGTTCCTAAAGCGGTTTTAATTTTATGACGCTAGTCCACGAACGTTTTGATAACCCCTCGTAGATTAAACTTTACAAACAAGATTTCAAAAGTTGAAATTTGTTCCACGACTTATCTTTCCGTACTCTGTACTGCTATGTTAATTTTCTGGCACAGCCTGTTTTGTTTTATATATTGCAAAGTTTACAAGCTGGTAGTGTTAGGTTTGGAAACTGGAAGTTGGTTTTAAATACCTTTCAGTGTTTAACACAGTTTGCTCAACCCTTTTCCTGGTTATATTTACAGTATAAACAAAATTATTACGAATTACATAGCAATTGATTAGTTGTCGACGAAACTTTAAAAGGATCCTTCTATACCATGACATTTATCCTATAAAAATGAACTACATGTATGGTGTAAGATTAATAAACCATTGAAAAATAGATATTACTTATTACTACAAAGAAGTGCCGTATAGGCTTGAATAAAGCGTAAATTGTTAATGTTCATATGACAAATTTTTGTATGTTAAATATTTTATAATTTAAAAAAAAAGACAAATCAGAATTTTGAGAAAAGAAAGCTATAAACTGCCATAGATTGAAACAAAAGAAAGCTTTCATTAGAGATACATAACAATCTTTTATTCAGAAATCAGTAATATATCTTTCAGATTTATGTTCATACAGATATTTTGAATGTTTGCCAAAGTTAGTGTGCAAATGTTGCAAGATTTTGTAAAAGCGTTAAAAAATGTGTGCAAAAATTCGTAAAGTTTTTTTCTCTTTTTATTTCATAGAAAATAGCATTTAATCGTATTTTGCTCACAAAACAAGGATTTCTTTACATTTGTATATTCTATTATTTATGTCATTTCCATTCAAAATCAGTCCAAAAATATAGATCAATCTATGCATTTTTTTATGTTATGTATCCTAAGTTTGTAGACTTTTCATATTAGAAGGCAATGTCACACGCCCTCACACATACACACACATTTAAACGCTAGTTTTGTACATCTTTAAATCTAATCGAATTCAATTTACCATATAGACACTAGCAGTACGAAGTGAAAGTTTCCGTTATTTTATTGTCATTTTTAGCTTTTTTTGTTGGCCTTTTGCCTAAAACATAATAAAACTTCCCTGTTCGCAAGCAAATAAAAGCAGCCAACGATTTGGTATCGCATCCTTAAGTATGGATAGCAACACAACACTGTATGTTGATCCTTTTGCAACAATCAAAGAAAAAGCATTTCTTCTTTTCTGGAATGACAAATTCAAGAACCTTTATTTTCCAAACACTGTCGTTTTGGCGATATATCTATTAATTGGGATCCCAGGCAACATTATCGTCATCCTCGTTTATCAATTTCGTCTTCGCAAAGAAAGAGATGGAAGATACTTCATAACACCATTGGCCTACTTGGACCTTGTAGCATTGGTCATAACTGCATCGCTAAACTTGACCAGAAACACTCGTCAAGTTTTATTTCCAGGACACGGAGCCTGTAAAATATTACTCTATTTGAGCTATGTTAGTACCTGCAGTTCCCTCTTTCTTCTTAATGCCATCGCAGTTCAAAGATTTCAAAAGATCTGCAGACCGTTTGGAAATCAGATGGATTTATTCTGGAAAAGGGTCTCTGTCGGAATTTGCGTGCTGGCATCCGCACTGCTGTACATTCCAATTCTTTTCTACTATGGAGTCATTGAAATCCACAACCCAAAACTTGGAAATATTACAGGATACCAGTGTTACAAACTGCCTGGAACTCCCGATCAATTAAAAGGTCTAAAAGTCTTCCAAGGTGTCGGATTCTTCATTACAATCTGTAACGTTGTGGTGATCAGTGCTTTGTACATAATTATAACTGTCTCTATTGTTAAGCAGGTCAGGAAGATGAAAAGCATTCATGTCAAACCAGCAGAATCAAGTGGGATGTCGTCTGACGCTACAGCAATGTCTGATGTGTCTAAACCTCAAAAATTTACGTCTGTAGCCACAGAAAGCAGTGAAGTTCTGGAAACAAGTGTGAATTCCGTGTCTCAGTTAGAGCCAAGGAAACAAAAGAAAACGCCAAAATCTGATGCAAAGCGCAATGCCTTTAGAGTATCCTTCATGTTCATGACCATTTCCTTTGTTGGGTTTCTGGCGTACCTGCCATCTTGGAGTTTCATCGTCATAGAAACCAACAATCCTACTTTCTGGAAAAAATTGTCTACTACCGCCTTACATGTCTGCCTAACGCTTCGAAGGATGTACATGTTAAACCATTTTGCGAACCCTTTCATTTATGGTGTTTTTGATGTGGCGTTCAGACAGGAGATTAGAAAGTTGTTTTGTGTTAAATGAATTTCTTGTTAAAATTCTAAACACTAGCAATAATACCCGAATCTAGAAAACTATTTCAAGATTTTTGTGTAATGATTGTAAATAAATTCTTGATAAAAATACTTTTTCACGTTTTATATTGTTCACTGCATGTGTTTTTGTTAGGTAATTGCAAATATTTTCGGTCGCAAATTTCTGTTGATATTTTTGAAGATTTTTGTCTCATGGCGTATTGTGGTTGAGTCATAGTTTTGAATTTATAATGACTATTGATTTGATTCGAACACATGTGTTGTAATAAATATATATTATGGGATTGGATACAAGTTTAAAAACTTAATCCCCCCTTCCAAACAAATATAAACCAACTTCTGTTTTGCATTTTATTTTTTCTTATTTGATTTCAGCAATTCTAGGAAATAAAAATCGTTTAGAATATCTGAAATGGACATTTTTTGGAAGTTTTTTGCATTATTAGCACTTATTCTCCTACAGCAGGACTTGTGAATTTTTTTTATTAGCTTTCACAGGTGTACAAAGCAAAATTGTTATATATATAAATATATAAGCACATATACATATACACAATGAATTTCTTAATACTTTTGTTCTTACAACAGTACAAAATTTACTTGTAACCGTGAAAGTTATTTTTTTAATGAAGAAAAGAAAAAAAGAGGGGGGTCAGCAGTGGTAGAAAAATGCATATATAGATATTGACAATCAAATAACAACTAAATATTCAATTACAATTCATCATAAAAATAGACAAGATTGTTCAAAGTGCATCACAGATTTTTTTGCCAATGCCTTTCATATTCCATATGTCTACAGCTTTGTAACAGAAAAACTTTTTCTATAAAAATTCTGTCTATGATCCTCTTCATTAGAATATCAATATCTAATTTTGGAACACTTTTATATTTACTAGCAAAAATAAATTGTTTTACAATAAGTACAGGGTGTTTCATAATATATGTCACACATCTAAATGGGCATAATCTGAATATCAAGCACGATACCAAAAATACCAAAATACTATAGACAATCATATTAATCTAAAATTATGATATTTGAAAATATTGGGAAAATTATAATTCCATGAAGTACACTGATGCTAATATCTGCTGATTAAAATGATACATAAAATGTATATGGAGCTTTTGTTGTAATTTTTCTTTCTGCCTTTAGATGTGTGACATATATTGTGAAACACCCTGTATTATCGAGTTTTGCAATTTGCATATATTCTTGTTTTCATATTTACCAAAAAGTATAGCTAGTCTGTCAAAACTACAATGAATATCTAATTTTTCCAAAATCCATTCTTCAATGCTACACCATAATTCTTTTGCTTTGAAACATTCAACAAATAAGTGATCAATTGTTTCCATGTCACTTGAACAAAAAGTACATGCTGGTGAATTAATCAACTTCAATCTAAAAAGATAGTAATTTTGTTGGGATATTTATTATACATTTATCGTGATGTGGCATTAATGAACATCATACACAAATTTAAACACATTATGAATAGTAATAAGCATTGCTCTCGGAAAAAGTTATGTTCGTTTATAGAGAAAGTAAGAAAAATGTGCTCCCCGGTATAGAATTCTCATACTTCACATTTATAGTAATGTACTAAGTTTTGTATTTTATTCTTCACGCATAAGAAAAGCTTGGTAGAACATTTACTGGAACCTGCTATGTATCTTTGTTTGCAAGGATTTTATGGAGTTTTGGAATCCAGTGTAGGTATGGTAATTCAAATTCATTTTGATGGTTGGAAATATTTTTAAAAAATATTTAAAACTAACAATTCTCTCCTTAGAAAAGGAGCTATGGGTATAAGTTGGATTACCACTTGTAGAATTAAATCCTAGTTCCCCTAAAATACAATTCAAATGATGAGTCCTATAAATACAAAGTTGTTACATGTTTTGACAGCTGGAACCAGTACATACTGATCGTGTAAACTATCTAATTCTTGTTTCACTTCTGCGTTGTGGAAGACAGAAGGATAAATGGTTTTCATACTGCCCCTCAATCGTATAATGCGAGATTTTATCATATATCTGATACTTTTCATCCATTCTAACAAATTATCAAGGTCTTTCTCATAATTGGCCCATCATCTGGCGTAATCTTCCACAGAATTCATAATATTTAAGAAGTTATGACGCCAATTGAAAGATCGGAGTTCCCTAAATTTTGACCCTTTTAGAATAAGTGATTTAAGGTCCTCAATATTAACTATATTAACTTCACCGGTAATGGCGTGTCCAGCAGGACTATAGTTGTAGGGTGAGGAAGAACATGAAAACGTTGGAGGATTATGTTTCAAATGTTCGATATCTAGTCACTTGAGTTTGGAATAAATTGTCGATGTATATTTGAAAGAAATACATGTGGACTTCAACTTGAAATATAGTGGAATGCAAGACTGGTCCCTTTTGTCATTAAGAATATTATATGTATTAATTGCATCAATTCCTTTGTTGGTATATTGAATTTTAAGGAATAAAAAGCTTGTTTGAGTAGTATTTTTTTCCGTGAAACGTGGCGGTTTAAAGAGCCTATGATTTGCAATATCCATAATCACAGATCGGAGCTTGCATTCTGGTGTCGAAGAATCCAAATATGGACATTCCTTGACTTTTATAGATAGATTATTTAAAACATTCAAAGGGTCAAGGTAAAGTTTGGTGCGAATGTGATGAAGGCCTAAATTAATATTCAAAGCAAATTTGGGGTAAAAACTAACAAACAGTTTATCAAGTCAGGAAATCGAGGAAATATTTTTCACTACTTTTCCTAATTTTAGAAAGTTAAACTCAGACTCCTCGAAACAACACGAACCACAGATCAAACGAAACTAGACTTTGTCCTCTATGATGTAATTTTCTGATCGTAAACCTGTTCATCATCATCCATACTTGTAACGCTTTAAATGATCAACAGTCTCTTTTAAAGTCAATATTTCGCAAATTCTATGGTCGATGCAATGGCCTTGTTAGCAAATACAACCTATCGTTTTATCAAATTTTGACTGACGTTATTCATACAAACTGTTAGACCATTATTTTCAAAATTAATTGTCTACGAATTTTTCCGTTTGCTCGATCGTGACAAGGAGCACACGCGGTGGGTTTGACGGTCGACAGGGGATGCTCACTCTTCCATGTCACCTGGTCCCAACTGATGTTTTAAGATGTCCCAGTTTGCTATGCTCCAAATTTGTATTATTCCAACGGACTTTTGACCTTAATTGCTGTTCGTTTTCTTCATATTTCATGCTTAAATAAGACTGGGTCCAAAGAATACAACTATTAATATAATTATAGATCTGTTAAGTTGTTCTGTTGGTTTTGCCGGAACTTTTTGAAATGTTATGTTTTATCATTGCTTATTATATATTTGGTTGTTAATATGAGATAATATCGTTAGTTAACATGAAATGTGAACACTGTTAACATATGATGTTCATATTATTTGAGACTTCGGTGATATTCATTGATATTATCAAGGAAAAACACATTTCACTCTACAAAAATTCAATTTTGTTGTTTAATGCTCAATACATAACAGTCCATCATTCACGGACTCTTCGATAAGATTATTCAACTGAATATGGTACATTAATTTTAAGTTTACCATGCGATCGTTTCAATTTTTCGAATTCAGTATAATTTTAGCTAAGAAGGGAAAATGTACTTATTCTTCAAGTAATGTTTTACTTTGCACTAATTTTGACTACGAAACTCCCATTACCTGATCAATACAAGAGGTCGACAAGGGATGCTTACTTTATGGCGCCTGTACTCATCTATGACTGTACCAGGGTTCCGTGTTTTTGTCCTGTTCTCAATTCGTATTTTTTTTTACAGAATTTATGGATTGATCACGCTTTGTTATCTTCGCCTCTATCATTTTCCTCTGAATGGACCATATTGCTCTGAGAAAGCATGATTTCACAAGGAGACAACTAATGGTGAACTATATGTTATTCTTCGTCTCATTGCCGATTGTTTTGTTATATTAAAATCGTCTAAACAGTATCAATTCTTTTACTCGTCTACATGTATCTATGAGGAAATGTTATTCATATAAAAAAGTATTCATGTACTTTGAAATGAAATGTATGGAGATAACGAACAGTATTCAAGCTCAAAAGTCCATTAAACGATACAATTTTTGAGCAGAGCAAACAAGACCTCTAAAACAGCAGAGGTGGGATCAGGTTCCATGGAGGAGTGAGCATCAACTGCCGACCGGTCACACCCACCGTGTGCTCCTTGTCATAATCGGGTAATAACGGAAAAATCCGTCGACAATTCAGTGTGTAAATAATGGCCTAACAATTAGTATGAAAAACGTCAGTCAGTATTTGACTCAATGATAAATTGTACTTGCTGACAAGGTCATTGTATCGACCATAGAACTTACGAAATGATGACTTTAAACGAGACTGCTGATATTCTTGTTTCATCAACTTGTTTGTCAATAACTTACCTCGTTTTAGAAATTGTACAAACGTAGAGCATGCTCTTGCGTATCGAATTAACTGAGAGATATAAACCCCGTATGCAGGTGATGAAGGTATATTGCTGCATAAGAAAAAGATCCAAATATGAAACAGATGTGTCAGACTCTGTGGTACCTTTTATTTCAAGCTCACTGGGATATATCCTATCGACATACGAATGGAAATAACCATTGTTAATTGACAGTACGTCGTCAATATATCTAAATGTCGAGTTGAAGGTCACAGCAAGTGTTTTCTTCTTTTCACGTACAAGATTTTAAACAAATTCTGCTTCATATGAATACAAAAAATAGCTCTGCTAATAACGGGGCACAAATGGTACCCATGGGAATTCCAATAGATTGTTGGAAGACCTGGTCTCCAAAAACCACATAGATATTGTCAATCAGAAACTCAAGCATCTTTTTAATGTCAACTTCAGAGTACTTGTGTGTACAATCAGAATGTTTTTTAACAAAATAATTTTGCAAATGACCAATGACAAGGTAAGTAAATTTACGAGTTCCATTTGTATTGAAAAAGCAGCTGTCAGTGATATCAAAAATCCTGGATTTTAATTTATCATGGGGAATGGTTGTGTATAAAGTTGAAAAGTCATAAGTTTTTAGACTGTTGATTTTGGTAAATTCTTGTGATTAATTTGAAGTCTTTGGTATGTACGTTGCTTCATAAATCTGCTTACTATTACTTGAAAGCACGTGTCGCGTTTTCAAAGTTCATATGAGACGGAGGCTTAATAATAAAGCTTTTGTATGTTTGTTCCCCTGAAACTACAAAGGAGATGGGTGAACAAGGCGTGCAGAATGCCTATATCTTCAGATATGTAAAAAATTTAATTCAGTTTATGAAATTAGTATTTAGAGTAAAGTTTTCTATATTGAAATTCATGAAATTATGATAAACAAAACTTTTCTGAGGAAAATTTTCCCGGGAAAATTTATTCTGTTATTAAAAATAATTGTGGTATTCGTTGGGATCGAACCCCCTAGCAATAAAAATCCTGAGTATCCTTTTTCCTTTGAGAAGACCAACCACTACGCTACACAACTCCTGATGAATAGTGGCATTTAAATTATGTTTACGATATGACCCTTGACTAAATGGACCAAGTATTTCTCAGAAGATGCGAATGTTATGTCATAAAAGTGTATTTTTAAGGTAGAGTGGGTCTTTGCTCCATGTTTTTGTTTACCAAAAAATGTATAGTTTTAAGCAAACTTTGATGATAACCTTTCAAAAAAATGGAGCGAAGACCCACTCATATCAAAACATTTTGTTAAGTGTGAGAAAATGATCCTTTTTGTCATCTTTAGTGTGTGAATGCTATTTCATAGGCAAATAATTTCAAACTTCGTGGGATTTTTGCAAATTGTGGAAATTTTACATAAAGTGTACTTTAATGTTAGATGAAATCTCAAAGAAAAAATTGTTATTGTTGAGATTTAATTTTTCGCCTTCATGTTTGTTGCACTATAGGCACTTCGCTCGCCTTGTTCGCCCATCTTCTTTGATTTTTCATCAATGCCGCTAATCTGAGCGTTCAGAAATGTATATATAAGGTAACATTAGAAACTGTGAAATGTAAAAACAACTTGTAATTATAATGCCAATTCATACAACTACATTTTAAACTTGAAAATTCGATGACGTCATAGATATTATGTGAAAAAAAAACATATATACTCTACAATAATTTCAGTTCCTAAAGAATAAAGCCCCAAATTTTTTCTCTCTAATTTATAAGTTCTTTTACAGGGAATCCCTCTTGGGTAAAATTAAGGCTACTTTCAGGGGTATTTTTGGCCATGTTTGTCATGATGTCTTCTACAGCAGCAGCCTGTTCTAGAAAACGTTCAGAGGCCTTAAGATAGGTTTTTAATTTATTTCAGGCAGAGTGTGGGCTTAGAGCAGTCTTGATCTTTGGGGATGACAGAGACCAGCAATCTATGCATCTGTTACCAAAGCTAGTAGTTTTTTTTAAAATTACAACGAGAGGGATTAGTTCATTGGATTAATGACATGCAATGTCGAGATTAACATTACCTTGCTAAATATACATTTCATTATAAGCCTTATATTTTACTTACATTTTCATGAAATATAACCAGAACTTGCTCTTTTACCAGGTTATTTGAAATAGTTTTACATACTTTACAATTAAAATATCAGTTCAATTCACTTTTTCTTTGTTTGATCACTGAAGGTCACCTGGTGCCTCACAAATTCATTAATTTTTTTTTTTATCTTTACAAAAATTATCAGTGGCACAATGAAAACAGAGAAGCAGCAGGTTGTTTTCACAATCTTGTAGGACCCTGAATTTGTAATTTATACTACTGAATACATTTGTACAGTCCAGTTTAATGTACATTTAACTCATTCTGTGTCTTTTTAAAATAAAGAACCAGAACAAAATTAAAATATAATCTGTTCATGTTTTACTCTGTAGTTAACATTTCAATTAATTACAACATTTAATTATATTTAATTACCGTATTATCCTGATATTGCACTTTGTGACAATTATGGCATCATATATATAGCAGGTTTACTCAGTCTCAAATGAAACAGAACACTGTTACAGCTATCGGTTCAAAATAAGCATCAAAGAACAATTCACATTACTATGTTGGATTTGGAAGCATGCTTACAAAGCAAAAATTTTACACTTGTTTCCTCTACTTTAAGCGTTCGATTGTAAGTTGTAAATTGTATTCAGGTTGTTATACAGTAAAAGCAGATTTTAGCATGAAAATCAAAATTGCTAAACCTTATACTCTTTGTATAGCCTTGTAAGACACATGTACTTTGTAACAGATCTGTGTCTTAATTTATTCTTCAAACAAACTACAGAGAAAAGTGTTCCCCAATACTTTTTAAAATCTAAACTTTAAAAAAAAAATGTAAAAAAAAAAATGATAATGCATGATATTCAAAATTAGATCATCAATATAAATAACGAGAACAAATTTCTATATACATGTACATTAATAGTAAAATAATGTGAGATTCAACTGAGTTTTATTAAACTATAACCAGTGTAAAATAACAAAAAATAAATAATAAATATGAAAAGAAATAGTTTATACACAACCTGATTTTGGCATATGTATCAGGGAATTTAATAATTTGTAAATACTTTTAAAATAATTTATTGTTTATTGTAAAACAAATACATAATGTCCTTACACTGTAAAATTAACTATCTTTCATATTGGTATTGGATGCTGAGAAGTATCTTACAAATTTCACTTAATATAATGTTTATAAGTGAAAGTTTGAGCAATGATAAAAAAATATTACTCCAAAATTCAAGCAATACAATTTTTGTTCATATCATTCTTTACTTGGTTAATACATTAGGACCTAATCATACATTCAATAACCTCTATAAACATATATATATATATCAGTTCCTGTTCTGCTGTATACTGTATACAGGGAAATTTTCACCTGTTTCATTTTTGCCCCTTTCACCCTCAATGCAAATGGGCCAATTCAAAAACATATTTACACAACTTGTCTGGGTGAATTAAAAATTGGGCTAAATTGTTTGCAAGTGTGGTAGTGCAAAATTAACCTTGTGAATAGTACTCAGAAACAGAACCAATATGTACATGTGTATATTTAGATTTATCATAGAAAAAACCCAAAATTATTGAAAAAGCAAGGAAAATGTTCCCTTATGAATGGAATGCTTTCTCCACCTAAAGAGGTTTATTTTCTGGAATGTTTCAAATAAATTAAACTGAAATACATTTGGAATGAAAAAAGTATTGACAAAGAGCTCCTCCTGTATTCTTCAGTAAGAAATCAAGAGTAGAAAAATAAAATCACTCTAATTATAAACTCTCAGGATAAATGTGAATGATGGGGTGATAAGTAGGTAATGTTTGCTTTATTAATCTATCACAGTGAATAGTAAATATTCTAAACAAAATGAAAATGAATTAAAAATGATGAAAACTTATACTTAAGACAGGAAACAGAAAATATTCCCTGAGGAAAAAAAATATACAGGTTCAGTTGGAAATTTTCCTATGGCTGTGAAAATCATGCACAAATATTGGCCTGTTGTCAAATTGTCAATGTATGTATATATATAGAGGGAGAGAGAGAGAGAAAGAGAAAAAAGAGGGTGGGAGTCCCATGCACTAAGAATTTAGCTGGTATTACATTAAAAAGGTAAAGGAAATTTGTTCACTTCTGTTGAATTATGAAAGTAGATAACATGTAAAGAAAGCAGACAATATATTAATAAACAGCAAATATCTAATCTTCCAGGCAGTGAGACCAATCTTTGGGACATATGGATAGATAAACTTTGACAGAATCCTATGATGCACTTGGACATGGTATCTCAATATAGAAGCAATAACAATAAAACATGTAACACAGATTGAACACTACTCACACTACTCTATCACAGATTGACCGCCTTGTCATACACTTGTTACATACACATACAATGACATAATGGTTATGCTGAACATCTTACATACATCACATCCTAGTGTTGAACTGTTATTTCTGAACTGGTATCCTATTAAAGTATAATGCACAATATATGTATTAGCATACTTTTTATGTAAATTAGGCTTTAAAGTAAGATATGCAGTCATTCTAAAACTTTCAACTTAATGTTATATTATATTATGTTGTTAATAATAAATTATCTGTAGACTTGGCCAATGTGTCACAACAATTTTGTATGGTAATTGTGTACCATAAGGCATCTTGTAGAGACATAATAGGGAATACAAAAGACAAATCTTACTTTCATTTCTTTTCCCTTGGTTTCAATAGGAAGTAAAATGGCTGCTCCAGTAGCGATAAGGGAGATAACTCCATATGTTGATATTGCAAGGTAGGAAGATTCTTTTAATAAAACCTGAAACATGAGAACAAATTATTCTACAATCATAAAGATATCTACTACCTCATATGATCAAATCTTCATGATGTTTTTATGGTATCCTATACCTTTCCAATGTCATTTAATAGATTTTTCCTTTATGGTTAAATATGGTGTCGAAATATAAAAGCAGTAATAATACCTGGGCCACAAATGGGGTTACAATAGCCCCTATTCTGGCCATCATACTACAGGATCCTAACCCTATGGCTCTCATAGATGTTGGATACACCTAACAAGGAATAAATCACGTATCAGTCAGAGAGAATATATATTTCTCTACTTAGTACAGATTACGTCATTCACAATTTGAAACCAATTCTGTTATTATTGATATGTCTTGTGACATGAGTGTATACAGAATCTATAAAGATCATCCAGACACTATATACCTCTGGTGTGTAAACATATGCTGCCTGGAAAGCTCCAGATATGAAAGCCCGAGCAACAAAGAGGAAAAATGTCAACACAGGTCTGAAAAATCCAAAAATATTCATTTTTTAATCTATACAAAGATGTTGACTAATCACACACACACACACACACACACACACAAAACTTAAGTAGACTAACTCATCTTTGAAAGTTTATTATTAAAAACAAAGTATCTATGAAAATAGCCTATTCAAGTTTAAAAATAATGACACTAAAAGCCATTCAAGCCTTTACCTTGAGGTACAGATGTTTGCTAACAAGACAAATACACTGAAGACAAAGAACTCAAATCCCATAGTGAACTTCCTCCCAATCCGTTCAATGATGAAAACAGTCACAAACAGTCCTAATCAAATAAGAACAAGTACCTCAGACATTTCACTGGCACAAAATATATATAGAATATTATTGAACAGGTTTAAAAAAAGAAAATAAATACAGAATGTCTTGACATAAAAGGAGTCAACATTATCCTTATCTTGCTTCTTACACTTATTTTCTAGTTCATCACACATATCAATTAATTTAATTTCAAAATTTTTGCTCCACTCATACCTGGGAATTCTGCAAAAGTTGTCCAGGTAAGATCTACATAATCAGCTGTTGTTAGACCTTTACATTGAACGAAACAAGGCTGTTCTATCTTCTCAGAGGAACCTAGTAAAAGCGTATCAGAGACAGTGATCACCTTACATATCAAGTTCAAATGTTGGCATCAAATATCATGTAGATGAATGTGTGAAATAAATCCCAGACAAATATATAAGCATCTCTATTTCATTTTTTTTTAATATACAAAGAAATCAATTTTTTAACAGAATCCATCAACTAGAAAATAAGTAAGGACTTACCATGACATCCATCAGATATTTCAAACAATTCTGTGGTCATTAAAACTATTCCATAGTATGAAAACGCTGACACCAGCCTGTAAGATATTTACAATACATTAGATGTCAATCACTTTTACTTAGCTCAATTACAAATTCAGACTTGTTACAAATGATCTACATTTTAATCATCAATAATTTATTTAAACACACTTCCTACCATATAACCCATAGGAAACAGGTTGTCTTCCTAAATTCTGGCATAAAGAGGTCCTTCATGCTTCCTCTATTTGAAGCCTGTAATGTAACAACAAAAATTAAATTTCTTTCCATACATACTGCACAATCAAAAATTCATTTTTTTAATTAGTACTAAATAAAAACACGATAAATATACACTGTACAATTGTACATGGTGTTGTAAACCTCAATATCAGAGGAATTGCAAAAAAAAAAATTGAACTTCAGCTTATTGACTTTATAACTCAACTAAAACAGAAGGAAAACTTACTATTGTGCATAACTAACAAGGTCATGTTAATAAAAAAAAAAGTGCAAAAAAAATATTCAAGTATATTCAAAATTTGGAACATTATACATTTATTGACTGGGTTCGAGGGCAACATGCATTTTGTCGGACTGAAGAACCAAACTGTTTGCCTGAGGCCGATAGGCTGAAGGCAAACAGTTGGTTTGAGGGGTCGACAAAACACATTTTGCCTGTAAACACAGTCAATAAATGTTTTGTTATACCTTTTATTTATTTATTATTGTTTTGTTATATCTTTTGCTGGCTTCCATACCAACGATTGCAAATATGATTTAACTGATCCCACCCACAGTGTGACATAAGCCGTCCAATACTGTATGTGTACTTAAAAAAGTGGGCTTCCTACTTTAGCGGCTTTGGTGCAGACAACGATGCGCTAATTCATGAATACCACTAAGAAATTATTCATAAATACAGTATAAGGCACGGACATGTATAGCGCTTATTCATGATTTCGCCAACAACTCCATTCCCAGTGGTTGTGCTAAATTTTGAATACGCGAATTTATGTACATGTACGGTATCTCATCCATAGGTCCAATATCTCACTCTGCAGTCAAACATCAATTTTTTTATGACCACTCAGTAAAACATTAGAAATGTTAGACTTTTTTTTAGAATAGATTTATATAGGAACTAATTTTTAAAGGTATAACAAAAATATTTACACCCTTCATAACCTGTTAACCTGACCTTGCTAGAGGGCTCCACTAGTCTTCCTGGGGGCATCAATTTGCCATTCTCTTGTGCAATTCTTTTGAGTGTAGCTATAGCCTTCTCTGTGTGTCCTCTTGTCATGTCATATCGTGCACTTTCTGGCAGCCACTAGTGAATAAACAACATGGTAACTATCATGTGATGGCAAATTATACATGTGTCTTTTTCAGGTCTATCTTTAAAATAGTTCTCACGTACATAACAGCAGATGGAGAACAGAAGAAGAGGAAGCGCTGACAAGCCCAGGAGCCATTGCCAGCCCAGTGTTGGCATGACAACCAGAGCCAACAAAACTTCAAAACAAGCACCAATTGCCCAGAAGATCTGCAGAGGAAGAAAACTATTAAATGTTGGTGAGGTATTATAACAATATTTACACACACATACGGTGCATGTATTCAACATTATATTCCTGTGTATCTTATTTCTACAGCTGAAATCTTAATATATCAGTATCACATTTATTTTTTTTTTTAATCATAAATGCACAATGAGCTATTAAAAATGATAGAGATATGTACTCTATACCCAATGAAGAAAAAATGTTACTTGTTAATCTATACTGCATTACCTCTACTAGAACAACACAAGTGGCTCTTGATGCTGATGGCAAGAATTCAGAATACAGTGTTACCCTAGTAGAAAGGAAAAGCTTGTGATCAATCCGCACATTCTACATAGTTAGTTCTTCCTCTCAGTAAATGAGAGGATACTGTTCATATTTAATTAGATTATCTGTATATGTGTTGAAAGACAAGAAATGTTATAATTAATAAAAGAAGAATGTACTTTCATACTTAACAGTGTCAGTTGGATAAATGTATACGGTTGATGAATAACGAAAACTCTAGAATACTACTGTCTAATTCTATAAATTTATCTACTTGTACTGTGACTAGATTACTAGTACATGTATTTATTTCTAGTTCACTTATATTATTACAAAAATATTCTTGAACCTCAACTTCTGGTACAAGGAGAACAGACTTGATTATATTACATGTATATCAGCTGATATTTGTATAAAAATATAAACATTGTGTTCCATTTGTAATGTCCCTTGGTCCCTCCAGCTGCTGTTCAACTATGTTATACGAAATTACATCTATGACTACAAGTTTGTAATTATTTAAGTGTTTTGTACTACATTCCCCTCAGAGGCCATTATTTTGGCAAATGGCAATAAATCATTTGTGTTGTATAGTATTGTATACTGTAAAGTAATTCATGTTAAATACATATTTTTATAATTGATTAAATTTTAATAACCTGCCAAAAACAAAATTTAAAAGGAATACATTGTACAACTGATAAATATTTAAAACTGATTTCTTTTATACACAAAACTGTAATATTAAATAAACTCACGACTGCGGTGCTCCACCTATACCAAATCCTACCAACCCTCTCAAAATCAGAATCCACAAAAAGTTAGGGGCAAATGCACTGAGTATTCCAAAGTAACATGTCATCACTGAACACAGTATCAACTCCTGCAAAATTAAACAAAACAAGAAGAGTTAAGAATAGTTGTACATGTACTGGCAAACTGAAATCATAGAGTACGGGATGGTTCTTACAGCATTGGATGTATACTATCACATACCCATATGATTGTGCAGCATCTTTACACACGTAAGAATACTTTAATATAATCTACTCTAGATTTGTACTACAGTGTATGTACATGATTTAAGAGTATCTGGGATACTCTTAATATTAAAACACAGCATATTTCAAGCAAGCATTCACAGATTTCCAAAACAGAAAAGTTTGGATTTATATTATTTTTCACAAATATGTTAAGAATGACCCAAATATGTTTTTTCTTTAGTCACTGATGCATTACAATTTAAGTAAGATGCAGCTTCAAAGCATACAAAACACTTATATACCATTAGGTTCAGTTTGTACCTCACTTGTGATAATCTAAAGACAGACAGCAGGTAGACACTGTCCATAACCACAATCAATCAAGCATAAAGTGTAGATCAGAGCCAGCATCTTATTAATGCCTCTTGCAAGCTTCTAACAAAACATCTATTGACACCACTTTTGATAAGCTAGGAACAAGCCTATGTCTTTGACCATCTGTAGCCATTGAAGCATGAAATGTAAGTGAAAAGCAGCATCCAGAGTATTCATCAGATTACCTGAGACAAGACTCTTATCCACTTAGCACTACAGAAAATGGGTAGGAATGATAACCTTATGAACCCCATGGCTTGGAAAAGATTTAACTTTACTAATGAATGGTTAACTTGAAACAGACTTAAGGCTGGATTTAACCACGCCTCTACAGATGTACTGTACAGACAGATGATAAGCAGTTTTTATGTTTCCGTTTTCATGTTTCCAGTACATGTACGTGTATATGTGTACACCAACCAAAATTTTAGTTGCAGGGAGTATATCGTCTTTAAACAGAACATTCAATTTTAAAGTGAACATCTAAGTTTGACTTACTGTTTTACGCCCGTATTTATCACTCATACTGCCCCACAAGCTAGAGCTGCACATCATACCAGCAAAAACAACCTATAACAGTACATGTATTAGAATATTAGACTCTCACAAATCACTCACTAGTCTTTTTTTATTTTTTGGTATACTAAAAATTACTGGTTTAATAGTTTGCACACATTTTAA
This sequence comes from Saccostrea echinata, assembly GCF_033153115.1. Lineage (NCBI taxonomy): Eukaryota > Metazoa > Mollusca > Bivalvia > Ostreida > Ostreidae > Saccostrea > Saccostrea echinata. The sequence goes on from NW_026889803.1 coordinate 64,988,891, forward strand.
TGTCTTTAACTTTTACAATTGGGATCAGGCAAAAGTTCTACAATCTTACTATGCCCTTTCCCTACATGTGAATTATATCAAACATATATTACACCTATGGGTCACAGCTTCAAATGAAGAAATAGAGACAAAGTAATCATTTCCACGTTTACACTATTAACTGTAGATCACTATACTTTCCTGACACCTTATTTTTGCGAGAAAGCTGTTTGTTATTTATAAGCGAGACAAAATTTTCGCAAGTTGTGGATTCTGTTGTAAATAATCCTTAAAATTACAAATATACATGTACATGAGAATAAAATATTCACATGTAGACAGACTAGCATTATTATGTGAAAATATAGTTCTCTTGAATAAATAGCGATTTACAGTACTTGTTTTATAAGTCTATCTTACAGTGGTAATACTGGCTTGTTGCCATCCCTCTAGCTGCCATTCACAGTGAAGAGCTGGAGACAAAATAGCCAAGATCATCATCTCCATAGCATCAGCCATCTATAGTTAGAAATCAACATTAATCCTTCATGTCTTTTTAAATGCTGCTGAAAGACATTTATTCTTAGTGACAACATTTTAATTGCAATTGCCAAAATATCAAATTTTTTGATATCCTTTTGATAATAAGCTTTATAGCCAAGGTTGACTTACCCAGGCAAATCCTGTGAGAATAGACAGCTTTACTTGAAATTTCCCAAAACCTATAGTGTCTATAGCTTGCTGCAAGGTGTAGGTTTCTGATAAATATATAGAATAAAGAGACACAGTGTACATCATTAACGTAAAAAATGATGCATCCTCAAGAAGATTAAAACTATTACATGTATCAAAGATATATACACACTTTACATTAATTGTACAGGTGTTAATATATGTACAGTATGCACATTCAGTATATCTCTTTTATTACTTTTTCAACAGTAAAATACTGTAATTTATATCTTGAATAAAAGTGAATTTCTGTCACTGTATGAAACCATATCAATGTAATATTCTGTCACAGTGTGACAGAATATCAGAAGTGCAGTAAAACTCTCTTTTCATTCCCTTTATGAAGAATGTTGTAAAAAATACTCTCTGGCCTGTTTTAAAATAGAGAGAGTAAATAAACCATTCTGACAAAGACTACAACTGCCAAAGTTTCTCCAAATATACTGTTGAAATCAATGTTTACTATGTTTTCAATCTCAATCGCTAAAGTATGACATCTCAAATACTCAACTTTGACATCACAGTCTATGACACTGTGTTACAAAAAGCAGAAGCAAAGGGAAAATCAAAGAAAATGTAGTAAACAGAAAAATCAATATTTTGTTGTTGGATATGGATTTTATTTCACTCATGAGACAGCTTTGCACTCCTGTCCTACTCATAAAATAAATTCTATATCCAACTACAAAACACTGACTATCTTCTGTATATATATGCATTTATCAAGAATATACAATTATGTACAATGTAGCACTCTCATTATTACATAAGATCATGTTTGTTCAATCATTTGGATCCACTGCCTTTTGTTTTTTTTGTTTCTAAATCTTTGTTGCCCTTCCAGGGGCCAAACTGGACTTATAAAACCTTGTTTTTGTATGTATATTATAAAATGTGCACTTTGAATTGTTTGGAATTTGAATTCATTCAAAACAATTTGCTCACTTGATCACTCAATGTTTAATGTAATTCACCATGAAATGAACGCAGTTTTGAACTAGATATCATTGAGATGTGGCCATCTCAAAGGGCCCCGCTTTCAGCAATGAACATGAAAATGTAAGGTAGCTGAAAAGGGTTTATTTTGAAGAGGAACATTTGTGTACTATTAAGGGATGTGTTGTTTGAGTCTAAAGGGCTTCTATGTTATCCTTGTTATAATAAAAAATGGCAAGAAAATTACGAGTGCTCAATACCTTCTATCAAAAAACAGCACAAAAATCATGAATGCTGCATATCCTCTATGAAAATTGTTGCTTATCTTCTATCAGAAATATGGAAAATCACAATTGTTCTGTACCCTAAGTCAATTGGTAAGGTTTGAGGCTGACTGGACTTGAGGGAAAGAAATTATGCACCAAACAAAGAATTTAAACAGAGAGGCTATTTTTGACCTTGACCCTTGACCTAAAAACTTTGTTCAAGGTCACTGCACATTCATTGACCAGTGGCACCCTGTGAGTGAAGTATGGTTCATATTGGACCAAGGGGAGAGAAGTTATGCTCCGGACAAGGATTTTTCAATTCTGCTATGACCTTGACCTTAGACCTAGAAACATGGTTCTAATTGGGCCAAGGAGAGAGAAAATATGCTCTGGACAAGAATTTAAGCAGAGAGGCTATTTTTGACCTTGATCCTTGATCTAAAAACTTTGTTCAAGGTCACTGCACATCCATTGACCAGTGGCACTCTGTGAGTGAAGTATGAGTCACATTGGACCAAGAGGAGAGAAGATATGCTCAGGACAAGGATTTTTCATATAATTCTGCTATGACCTTGACCTTAGACCTAGAAACATGGTTCAAGGTCACTGCACATCCTTTACCCAAAGACACTCTGTGGGTGAAGTATGAGCCAGATTGGGCCAAGGAGAGAGAAGATATGCTACGGACAAGAGATCTTGGACGGACAGACGGACGGAAGGACGGATGGATGGACAGACTGATCATTATAGGGCACCCGCAGAGCGGGGCCCTAATTATCAACTCCACATTATTTAGATTTTTTCTTATTCAAAAGATCTCCATGCCATTAATAAGATATATTTAATTGCATGTTGACAGTTTTTTTTAAATGCAAGGGCTGATGGCAGAAATTATCACAGGCACAAAATGCAGGACAAACAGATGACTATTCCATAAAATGATCTGCCTAACGTTTCTTAAGCCAATGACTGGGACCCATCTCCTTACCTTCATTCCCTGTGACTCCAGCAGATTCTTTTGGCCTCGTCTCTTCAGGGTTTTCACTCATCTCCATGGAATCCCCATTTTCTGAGTTTACAATGTTCTTCATTGCAGGATCTGTGATATCTAGGTCCACATTAGATTCATCCAAGTCCTCATAGTTATCCCCACCTCTTCTGAACTTTGCCAAGCGGTTAAACATCTTGAGAAAGCTTATATAGACTGCAGCTACTCCTGATATTAACTGTAAATAGTAATTTAATTAATCAAGTGTAATCTGGCACACCCTTAAAATGACATTTTCAATGTCTAATATTTCAAAAAAATATAATTATATATGCTGACTAGAAATACATTTTAAACATACTGCCTTTCCAGCAGACACCACTGATCAACAAAGCACACACACACATCCCCCCCCCCCCCAAAAAAAAATCTTCAAGGACATTAATGAAGCTTTTCCAATCCATTGCTTTGTCCATTATGCAATTTATCCCACGTTTCTAACTGTTATTCATGCCCTGACTAGCTGCAGAACTGTAGCTCTCTGTTGAGAATATTTGGAAAGACAAAACAGAGAGCTACAGATCCAAACATTGTAATTTATGGTGCCGCTTTTTTGTCACACACTTTGGGTTTTATTTCTTGTAATATATACAATCCTAGTTTAAAGATTAGCTTGCATATTGAGTGATGACTTTAGTCTGTCCCCTTGTTAGTGAAACAGAATTGGTTTTGTCATTTAGTTTTGCCAAAAACATTGGACATACGTAACTATGCTCTATCTAATTTCATAAACACTAGAAAAATCAGTAATTCTACGGTCATTTAAGTATGTCAGAACTGCCATGGTATGGGGACTGCAATGTGATAATACAAGCTGTATTATAGTGCTCAAGATACCTCTCTGGTGACAGAGTTGTTAAAACTTGGCTGTTTATTCCCCTATATTGTTACATGTATAAGAGCTGAACAAGGCAAACAGTTGTTGGGTATAGACAGTTAAGGTTACAATATCAGCCAAGTATGTAAGACCTAAATAAGGCAGCTAATTGTAATAAGTCAACAAAAACCTGAGTTAATAGGTTAATGAATCCTGAGTATAACGCCTCAGTGATCCAAGCCATATCACTATACACCAGCTAAGCCACGTTGCATGTTACACTAGAATATGCAGGACTAGTTGTAATCTGGGACCCGCGTATTGCAGAAAATATCAACAGGCTAGAGACAGTACAGAGGAGAAACGCCCAAATGGTGATGAATGACTATAGTACATGTACTACCAACAGTGTCTGTGATATGATCCGGCAACTCCACTGGCCCTTACTACAGGTGCGAAGAGCCCAGGCCAGGGCTATTATGATGTACAAAAATTGTGTATCAGTTGATTGACAATCCATATTTACTTCTGATACCAACCATCTCTCCAAGAAGGAACAACATCACCTTCCTTGGACTAATCTACAGTAAACTGGAAATTGTCCAGGATCTGGAACTTCTTACCATCAGAAGCTGCCAATGCAACATCTTTAGACAGTTTCAAGTGCCAGATCCAGTCCATCAGAATTCGCCTACAGAGAACCTGGATTTTAAACTTTTAAATGATCCTGTAAATATTTATTTTAATCACTAAAGATGTCCTTGTACCAGACGGTACGAAAATACACTTTAAGTGGCAAAGTACCATATGAAGAAGAAAGATGATGACCTTCAAAATAAGAACTTGTCCCTTGGTAGTGGTAGCAGAACAAGCATTTAGCAATGATAAATTTTAATTAAGAATTTAATAATTTAACAGATATTGCCAATTTATTTTGTAAAGAAAACCCATTTATTTAAAAACTGTCAGCATCAGGCACGCGAGGATGCATGTACAGATCTTAAAAGTTGTTTTGGAATTGGAAGATGAATTTCCAACTTGTTTACACAAAAAAGATCAATAAAGATCAAATCCTTTTATGGATAAAAGAAATTATCAAAATCACGTTTACTCGTATGTAACCCAGTTCATCAATTCATCAACATTTACATTTGAAAAAAGTCAAGTAAACTAAAACTAAAAGAACTTACATTTGTTTTCTGCTGCAGCAGCCAACTCTACTTCTCTAATTATCAACTGGAGGAAGCTGAAATGGTTGTCTCAGCTACCATCAGATACCATGACTTTAAAATCTAATTTAATAATCAATGCCTTTTCCTCTTATTCCGTGCATTCATTTCATCTAATTTGACAAATTGTCATCCCGAGATCGATATTCATTGTAGTAAACTAGTTATTTTTCTGCGTCAACACCGAGAACCAGTTTAATTTAGTAATGCGTTCATCTTTGATTCAATTAGGAACGACTGTAGCCCTTTTCACAAAAATTCTAAAGATTTTAACTTAAAAATCTTTTACGAAAAATTTTCAGTGCTTTTCACGAAGTATCAAATTTTAAAGACATAAAAGTGTTGATAGTTTATGCCCCCCCCCCCCCCCCACTGACTCCGTGAGTAACCATGCATGGAAACTATTTGTCACTTGTGTTCCGAAAGCGCTTCTTAGTCTAATATGAAATATTAAAATCAAAACGTTTTCTTTTTATTTATCCCTACTATACCCAAACTCCGTCACCATAAGTCGTAAGCAAATACATGCATCTTAAAACAAAGACAATTATAAAGGAGAAGGGTGAACAAGGCACGCAGAATGTCTTATAGCTTCAGATACACTGTATATAAAATTGTGAATTTAGTATTTAGAGTAAAGTTCTTATTATTATAATTTATAAAATTATGATAAAGTAAACTTTTATGAGGAAAATTTTCTCGGCATAAATTATTCTGTAGTTAAAAAAAATAATGTGGTATTTGTGGTGTTCGAACCCTTAGCAATAAAAATTCTGTGTGTCATTTTCCTTTGAGACTAACAAGCTAACCACTACGCTACAAAGCTCTTGATGAATTGTGGCATTTAAATCAGGTTTGTGATATGACCTTGACTAAATGGACCAAGTATTTCTCGGAAAGATGCGAATGTTGTGTCATAAAAGTGTATTTTTAAGGTATACATGTAGTGGGTCTTTCCTCCATATTTTTGTTGACCAAGAAAGGTATATTTTTTAGCAAACTCTGAGGATATACTTTGAAAAAAAATGGAGCAAAGACCCATTCATATCGAAAAATTGGGTTTTAGTATGAGAAAATGATCCTTTTTGCTTTCTCTTGTGTATCTATTTCAGAGGCAAATAATTTCAATTTTAGTGATATTTTTGCAAATTGTGGAGATTTTGCACAAAATATACTTTAATTTTAGATGAAATATCAAACTTAAGAAAATTTTGTTATAACTGAGATCTAATATTTCACCTTCATGTTTGTTGCACTATAAGGCATTGCGCTTTCCTTGTTCACCCATCTTCTTTATAATAGATCTTAAAATGGGAGGAATGTAGTCATGTAAACTTAATTCTGGGAATCTGAAGTCTGATCCATTTGTTTTCTATTTATATTGAAAACCTTCTAGACTCTCATCTCTTTTGTTATTTAAAATCCTTTGTTCTAAATCTTATATAAAAATATGTTTTCTTTCATTTGGGGCCTTTCTTTGTTGGTCTGAAAGAAAGGAGACTCTAGAAGGTGTTCAATATAAATAGAAAACAAATGGATCAGATTTCAGATTCCCAGAATTAAGTTTACATACTACAGTCACTATCAAATTCATACACAGTATAAATTATCAACTTGTAAAGGAACCAGATACAAGTGAACTTGAGTACAGTGTATTTGGAAAACTAGTACACATGTACACAAAATTCAAGGGATAAAAAGAGAGTCTAGATAATAAGTCCTCAAATTACCAACAATTTGTGTTTTAACACTGAATCCTTGGACATATTTTTTTAGTCCAGTAACATTTGAGTAACTTAAAGTTTGCCCAAGCAAAGAATGATTTTGCTTTTTAACAACAAATACACAGTTCATTAAAATTAATAAATTATACCTGTAATATCATTAGATAAACATGAGTTCCTTATAGATGTAAGGCACAAAATGAATTGCAACACAAAAGTTTACCTAAGCAATGAATGATTTTGCTTTTACCAACATATAAACAAAGTACATGAAAATTCAATAAACTAAAATTTCATTCTAAAGATAAACATGAGTTCCATATACATGTAGGTGCATGTCACACAAAATGACTTGCAATACAAACAATTAAATGAGTAACTCGTCCAAAAGCAAAAGAAGTCTGTGTTCCTTGAAAAACTCAGTGAAGGATCAAAATTAAGCCCCCCCTTTTTTTTTTTACATCTTTTCCATTGTGCTTCACTATAACAGTCTCTTAACACCTAGACATTTCCCCTCTAACATTTTCTTCAACGTTGCTGTACAAATTCATGGTCAGAGTAAGATTTAGAAAATTTCAGTCTCTCTGTTTTCTCCTTGGCTGTCGTACAAAGTCAGGGTTGTACTGTGAGTTATATTTCTGCTGTCTCTCTGGAACCTCCGTCTCTACTTTTTCCCCACGGTGTTTCGCCAGTAACTGAGCTGTTCTCTGTCTCTCCTCCATTTCTCTCTTTAACCTTTCTGCCCTCAGCTGTTCCATGGATACTGAGGATTTCTTTTTAGGGGTTGATGTGTTGGATTTGTGTTTACTCTCTGATTTGTCCTTGTCGTGTTTGTGTTTTTTCTTCTTGTGCTTTTTATGCTGCAGAACAGATACAGTAAAACACAGTTACAGCACACATGCTAATAATGAATTGAAGATTTTTTAAAAGATTTTTCCTACATGTAAATATATGTCCTAGTAAAGGAAAACTTCAGCTCCTTTTGTGGCCCAACCTGCATGTTTAAATCTTAGTTAAAGGTGCTTAGACGCAGATTTGAAGTTAATATTTTCTGTATAATATCACGACTTACATATTGCAATAGCATTTCACACGCAAAATATAATTAAAAACTTATTTTATCTGGAAATTATTGGAACTACGAATTCCTGGACGCGTTTGATTAACACATCCTTGCACTTTCACAAATTTTATCTTTATCCTTAATATTTAAAAAAGAAGCGATTTTGTTGTGTATTAATGAAAAACATTACATCTATAATCCAGAAAATTCAGCGTAGAAACGTGTGAAAGCAAACCCCCTCACTAATATCGTCAGTCCGTACTCAGTGTTGTATACAGAGTTTAACAAATTGAATACACCCGTGAAACGTAAACTGTTTTTGTAAACAGGGCATGAGCTCTGTTATTGTTAATGTTTACGATTCACCGAGTGTGTTCAATTGTTAAAGTCTGCACACACCACTGAGCACGGACTGACAATACTGTGAGTGGGTTTTGCTTTCGAACATTTCTACTCTGAATTTTCTGGATTATAGTTTTGATATATTTCATTAATACACAAAAAATTGCCACTTTTCTTAAGTATTAAGAATGAAATTAAAATTTGTTAAAGTGCAAGGACGTGTCAATCAAACGCGTCCAGAAATTTGAAGTTTCAATAACTTCAAGATGAAATAAGATTTTTATTATATTTTAGTATGAAATGCTATAGCAACATATAAGTCATGAAATTATACAGAAAATTTGAGAAAATATTATCTTCAAATCTGGGTCCAAGCACCTTTAATTCTAAATGGTTTACATCTCCATTTTTTTTTCTAAGTAGAACAGCTACCTACAGCATTTATAGGAATTATCATTTGCTCCAATCAACTGATAACTCCACAGATTCCCAAAAATAACACAGTTAATATTCCTTAATTAATTACATAAAAATAACCTAATGCTTAAATGTAGCAAAATATATTTGTATAACCTTTTCCTTCCCATCCCTGCCTTTCTTCTTATCGAGGTAGCTGTTCATCTGATGGATAGGATCCAGGTGATCCTGAAGCTTCCTGTTTTTCTCTCTCCTGAAATGTATCAAACTACTTTCACTTTTACATTTAAATAATCCTTACTTTTACTTTTACATTTAAATAATCCTTACTTTGTTTTTCCTTCCACAAAAGCAGACTTTGGTTTTGTCACTTTTTTATATATGTCAACATAAGTTCATATTTGATCTGATCAGTTTACAGAAAAAAAATAAATGTTATAATTAACAAACAAACAAAAAAATAATTCAGACAAAATGTGTTGACCTTTTCTGTTTCTCATAATCATCATCTTCTTCTTCCTCATGACATTTTCTCTTTCTTTGATTATACCAAGAAGCTGAATAAAAAACAAATCACTAAGTTAAATCAGTGTTTGAAATTTTAAGTAGAATAGTAAATAGTAAAAAACTTTTATTCAACTATTTATATGTATACATGTATGTCCCAACCCTGGGCTATATTTGTTTTGAAGAATCAATAAATATGAGGATACTGTCAAATGACAGGTAAACATGACAAAATTTTAGGTTAAGAGCTCCTAGCTGATGTATGTGAGTTAAAATTTATGTAAATAGAACCTTTTGTATTAGTATTCAAGAAATAAATAAACAAAAAATCAGCAACTTTCAGGTCAAAATCATGAGTGAGGTGAGATTTCACAGAATCTTAAACAGAAGAAATACTCTACCTACAAGAATTATTTAAGCTATTTTTTCTTGGTAAATAAAAAAAAAACTTTAAAAGGATGAATGCACAGTCTAGGTGAGAGGGACCACCTTGGTCTTTTTATTTTTTTTGAAAATGACGAGGGGGGGGGGGGGCATTACATATTCCACTAAAAATACATGCTGTATTTCTTTAAACATTAAACTGATGAACGGAAAGAAAGAAAATGTAAATTCAAGGTCACAATGAACTTGATGAACACCGAGTTCTGGTGAGACTCAAATTCCCTCCCAATCATGTTTTTGGAAAAGAAGTTGAAGATATTCAAAAGAACTGGGCTGAATGCAACATTATAGAGTAGATCAAGATCACTGATTCTGGCAGTTGGATTAAATTCACAAGGTTATAACTGTAAAGTATTAAGGAATTCCTCAACCGAGTACACATATTATGGTAGCTATGAGGTCAATGTCAAAATAAAGGTCAAGGTCAAAATTTAGCCATAGCTATATTCCTTCATTCACTACATGAAGCTTATTGAAAATAAGAGGAGAAACTTGAAATGAAGCTGAACGCATAAAAAAGACAGTAAAGTATATACCAGAGTAACAAATACCTGAAGTTTCATTTGAACTTTGACCTAGATATGTCAGAATGCCAACTTTCTTCTCCCAATCCTCCTGCTCTGCTTTCTTTTCTGCTTCATGTTCTGCATTTTTTCTGTCGGACACAACCATCTACAAAAGGTAAAATAATATCTATCAATATCCTAACCAAGGGCACTGTTTTTCTACCATCATCCAAACCCATTGTTGATTACACTGTCTCATTCCTTTCTTCATTGCCTGGTCATGGAGAAAAGTATGGAGGAAAATCAACCATGGGTTAAAGATGATGGTCTTCTGTAAGAATAAGCAAATTGCAGAGTATTTGATCTGAAGTAGCATGGACCTGTCTATAATTAATAACATCCAATGACTTTTATCTGCAATAAGTAATACATTAAAAATGATTTGATCTTAACAAAATTTTTACCCCATCTGTTTCTTTGAAAAAGTTAATGTGTCTTCCAGAGTAGATGTCATCTGAAAGGGCACCTGTTCCAAATGTTGATACAGCAGACTCACTGCTAACCACTGACTTCCCATCATTCACCTGTTCCCCTTTACCAGATTCCTCTAAATGTTTTCTGGATTTTTGTCTTAGAAACTCTGTTCTAGCTTCCTGTTCCTGCAGAAATAAATCTGTTCAGCTTATACAATAGCTATCTCCCAGAATAATTGCATATACATGTAACAACACTAGTCACTAAAACATATAACTGATATGTTAAACTTCTAAAAATTAAGATAAATACCGGTAATTACTAATACTATTTACATCAATATCTTATGATAATGGATCTGATGTAAAACTGTTTTTTAATACTTGTGCAATAATAATTTTTTATAAGTTGCTAAGATTTATTTCATGGTCCTTACAGCGAGTGCTATTTTGCGTTGTCTTTCCTTCTCTTCAAGAGCAGCTTTCTCTTCATCTCGTCTGACTCGTGCAATGTTATCCTTATTGCGAACATGCCAGCTGTAAACATGGAAAAAAATATTCAAATATGTGTAGCATACTGCGTGACAAATGATAATATTGTGCTTGAAATCATCAAGACAACACACAAAGTAATATGTCACCATTAGACAATAAACTACCGGTACTTATTGCTATTAAATACATTAAATATAAAATATATAAATACATGCACTTCAAAAGGAAAACCTGACTATAGATGAATTTTGGAAATATAGTCAAACCTCATTATCTCAAACTCAATAAGACCGAAAAAAACTTTGATATATCTGAGGATTCGAGATACCGAGGGTAAAATACTTAGAGAATAAGTGGTTGGGACTTCCAAATCACTTTGACATATCCATGGTATTCCAGATATCAGTGATTGAGATACCAAAGTTCAATTGTAGTATCAAAGGAAAAATTCTCATCAATCTTATCCCTGTGAATGTGTTTGGAACCTTTTATTTTTTACAGCATTTAGCTGATTATAATGTCTGAAGAGTCCTCAGTAACTTGGGTGAGACTACAACGAGCCTAACTGTCAATGGATCAAATAAAATTATACATGAATTCTGTTTACGGCCAAATTTCCTTGTCCAATTTTTTAATGAATCATGAAATAACAAGTCTTGAATTTAAAATTAAAATAACATTTGCCTGGGTGAATTAAGGCATCCATAACTATGTGTACATGAAATCACAAACCAAATCTTGATTATTACCAAAGGAGTTGGCAGTTTTATCAATAAAGCAAGGTAAACAAAAATAAGTGAGCTTCATGAGTGTACAAATATGATGCACATTGAAGTGGGAAATTTTTTTTTGTTGGAGATTATGGTCTTTCTTGTAATACATTGATTTTTTTCATAATGTCCACCCATTTCTTTATTTCTTCAGAAACAAGAAAGCAATATTCATCACAATGTTTTAAGAAAACCCAAACTCTGTGATTAGCAATCTAAGCTAAGTTTTGCTGAAATAGGGATTTCATTAAGTTGAAAAAGAGCGAGAAATAGTCCCTCCTTCTGTAAAACTCAGGTATTGCAACAAATATCTATTAATCATGTTTAATGAAATTATCAATCACAACACATATATAAATCAATCACGTTTACCCAATGCTTATGGAGACTGCCTATCTGAGTGGCTAATGTATTTATGAAATACGTTATTTGAATGACACATGCAGTGTTTCCATTTTATTTCAGATGCAAAGGGCTAGAGGTCAATAATAACAGGCTGGGGTTAAGATTTATTAATAATATCTCAGTGAATGTTGCAACAATTATATTTATATTTTTTATTTCTAACTGAAGCTGTCAATTAGGCCATGGAGGGTCCTTATGGAAAACACTGTGAGAAAATTTATGATATTCCAAGGCTCTCTCTCTCTCTCTCTCTCTCTCTCTCTCTCTCAAGACTGGCATTTCCCTGCCCTCCTGTTCAATAAATATGTCATCTTCTGTTGTTTCTTTTATAGGTTGATTTGTCTATAGTTATAAAAGACTGTCAAAGAAGATGAAGATGCACTAGCAAGAGCAATTCTGCACCAATATACATGTTGCTATTTATTTCATAAATTATTTAATTAATGATCGTTTGAGTTGAAACAAATAAGAGCATGAACCACTTTCTCCTTTCTGAAGAAATGGGCTTGTCATTAGGTAACAATGAAAGCTCAAAACATTCCATTTAGACCAAAAATTTTTCCACTTCAGTGTGCATCATTGCATGTAGTTCACTACACTTGCAAAGCTCACTGGTTGTTTTTTATCTTGCTTTATTGATAGAATTGCCTGCTCCTCTATAGAGAGAACATTCTATCGTTAAAATGATATTGTCCTATGGACTCGGTTTAAGAGGGCTTGTCCCGAGACACAGTTAGATTATTCTAACTAATTAGCTCCTCTTATAACCAGGTCCAGCACAGTCTCTTGATTTAGCTATGTAGCTTGAATTAGCTATATAGATTTATAGCTATTCGAAAAAGCTTGATAAAACTATTTTAAAACTGTTTTTCACAGATATTTTTCTTACAAAAATGGATATTTATAAACCAAGACTTAATTAACAAGGGCTCGTCAATACTGATTTGCCCTCTTTAAATTTGACCTCCCATATACTATAAAACATGTGTATTTTATAGTGTAGGGGTGGTCAAAAACAAATAAATCGTGACGAGCCCCTGTTCCAAGACCTACAGAGCTAAGCAGCTTCTAAGTACCACTACCAGTGGCAGTGCCAGTGACTGAAGCAAGTATATCTAAATCTCGTAGTCTAAGATTATTCAGATGTAGATCAGTAGATCAGTTATGCCATGTTCCTTAAACTAAAAACAGAATACATTACCTCTTGTGATGAAGAATATTCATTTTGCCTTTCCTACACCGTTAGGCGAGAGCCTACTTCAGTACTTTAAAGTCAACAGTGAACTTGACTTCTGACGTTCTGTACGGTCAACGGTGCACTGTCAGTAATGTGAAGGAATTCCGATCCCGATTAAAATCTAGATGATAAACGGGATCGAGGAATGGGTTGGTATATTCTCATTTAATGATTTTATGGAGGAACAGCTTAATTTTTTATAATGATAATGATCTGCTTTGATGACATAATTTATTTTTCGTGAAACCAGATCATGATTTGACACCAGAAGAACATGTATATACTTTGCTTAGTGATAAAATGTTGACTCCTATGTTTAGATCTACTTTCATTTTTATCTTTTTTTTTAATCGTTCGAAGCAAAAACTGGTATATAATATAATTTTTAAAAGACTAATCGTGATTTATTAGATAAAAATAGGAAGTGGAAGTTGCTTTGTGATATAATAGTAATTGTAAAATCTCTGATGATATTAGACTCGGAGATAAAAATAAATGTTATTTTTGTCTCAGATGATATCAGAGATATAAATAGATGTTATATATGAAGTGCATATAATAATTCTTGCACACCAAATTCACAAAAATTAGCCCAAAATATTTAAAAAAAAAAAAAAAAAGAATCTATATTTTATGAAACAAACAAACGTGTTTGCTCTGCTCCAAATTTGTATCGTTTCATTGGACTTTAAAGGTTCAGTGCTGTTCGTTATCTCCATATTTCACACAATAGTTGATCATCAGTTTCTTAATAATAAAAGAGAAGTTTTTGTTACTGTAAGTAATATTCGTTACCTTTAATATTAGATTTGTTAGGTGCACAGATTTTTGATGAACTGGAATTGTCAAAAAAGCCCTTGTCTGTTGATTACCTGTGCAGAAAGTGTAAAAAGCCAGAAAAACAGATTGAGGAATCTTTAGAGAATCTTAAGGCTATTGGCCTGGTTAGCTCTGATCATCAGGGATACTGGGTTTTATATAGTGATAATATATACACAGCAGATGATCTTTCTCTGGATGCAGAGCAGTTTGACTCACTGCCAAGACATACTGACCCACCAAGACAAAATGAAACATTACCAAAAGTGCCAACAGAGGCTGAGACAGAACTAAAAGTTCTAAATCAGGCCAGTAACTCACCCATTGATTCAAGCTCATGTCACACTATTCCAAAAGTGCCAAGTAATTCTGCATCAAATGCAGAATGTAGCCCTTCCCATAGTCCCTTGAGAGGTGTGTATAATGTTTCTCAAACATCTGATACTACAAAACCCAAAGTGCCAAGCAGAGAGAGATCTGAGGCCAATTGCTCGTCAACACCAGTTATAGAAGAGGTCACATTATCTGGATCAGAGGAAGAAGGTATGGAAGAGTTTTAATCGAGGACAGATTCTTATGTATTTCATAAAATGTTAACACATTATACATGTTATGTGGAAAAGATAAGAATTTTTCACATGCTTAAGTGTAGGACAGATAAATTCTGTCAATCATGATTACATTTACTGTCTAGAACCAACCTTTCTAGGTTTTAGATGAAAAAAAATGAATTCACCAATGCAGAATTAATTAAAGGTACTTCAGCTCTCAAATAATGAAAGATTGTTTCTCCATCTTACAAGTCAATTATACATATGTCGCAAGAAATTTAAGCAGAATAAAAATGGTGACTTTTTATGGTGTATTTTCTAATTTAATTAGATTTTAAAGCAATATGAGCTGCATTTTTGAGAATTTTATTTTGCTGTTAAAATGTGTTATTATGATGAATTTGTATGTAATTTACACCTTTATGATCAATAAGACTAATATAAAGTATTAAATTGTTTCAGAAGAAAGACTTCTGTACAATGGATTGTATTAGTATTATATAAGAAATCAATATTGTACAGGACAACAATAATGTAATTTTGCTCCAATCAAAGCTTATAAATTATAGTTCTTCCATCGCAAATAGAAAAAATAGAAGTTTATAATTGTTCTTTTTTCCTGTCACTAAAATATTTAATTGCAATTTCACAACAAAAATTTCTGACATCAAAGTTGCAGCTCATATTGCTTTAATAGCCACATGATGTATATTTATTTTACAGATTTGTCAAGAAAGCTAGAGGCAACCTCTTTAAAAGAACCTGTTAACCAATCAACTGCAGGTATACAGGAGTAATCATGGTGGCACTCTGCTTTGATTACTTCAGTACAGAGTTGAGAGGACATAATCGTGATCCTTATATATTTCACATGTGAATTATGGTATTATACAAGCAAAGAATCTAAAATATAAAAACTCAAATTTTCAGATGGTGTAGTTGTTCCTTGTAAAAGTAGGCAACCTGCCAGACAGAATTCTGACCAGACAACTAGCATGGGTGAGCAAATATCATTTGACTTACTTTAAGTGAAGGCGCTTGATAATTTAATAGAATACATTTTCCATTTTCTTTGATAATTCATGTATATTCAGTTCAATTTGTTAAGCACGTGCAACAACATATATGACAGTTTTGAAAGAGAATATGCAAAATCTGAATTGAATATATTCTCAAAGAACATGAGAACAAACAAAAATGTTTGATATATTAAGTCTTTTGCAGCATAATCATATTTTGCTTTCCTTTGATTTCTAAAGTTGTTGGAGGATGTCAGATTGAGACTTCTGGTTCAGTGAAATCATGGCAACTGTCAAGAGTAGACCCCGCTATTAAACAACCTAAAGGTATGTTTAACTTGATGCAGAGTTTCATATACTAGAATTTAGTCATGTGTCAGCAAATATTCAACTTATCCAGAACTTTGACAGTTTTATTAGACTGTTTTACCCATAAAATTATGTTAGGTGATGCTTTATCCAAAATTTGGGAATGGTCTCGTTGAAAAGATTTTCCAACAACCCTTTTATGAGGGTTTCTTTGAACAATATTTGGAGGCTCTCTTATTAAATTTTATAGTCAAACCTTGATATTATCTCAAACTTGTTGAAAAAAAACTTCAGGATACTTTAACATTTGAAGATATTTAATCTTACAATGCTTTCTTGGTTAGTTTGGAAATTAACATTGCAGCTGTTGAAGGATAAAAAAAAACATAACCAGCTGCAACTGTTAATTTCCATAATAATAAATAAAGAAAGACTTTTTAGGTGACTTGAGTCAATCAGGTGACCTATTGCTATTTGTTTTCATCCGTTGTCGTGCAATGTGTGTTGTGTATTAACATTTGAACATTTTCAGCTTCTTCTCTGAAACCGCTGAACCAATTTCAGGCAATTTTAGCATAAATTGCATATAATTTCACAAAATTTGTGAATGTTATGTTTCCTCTCCCCCTGGGGCCTGAGGGGTGGGGCTAAAACCATCAAAATTAATGCTCTCGACTAACTGTGCACATAGTTATGATGAACAAGGATGCCCCTTCCAAAATTGTGAAAATCATGGCCCCTTGGTCAGGGATTCTGGTTAGGGTGGGGCTCTATTGATTATATAGTGAAAATGCATTAATTTTTTGAAAATCTTTGTCTCTGCTCTTGATTATAATTTAAATAAACTAAGTTCATGGTTATTATAAGCAAGGATGCCTCTTCCAAAATTGGAAAATTCATAGCCCCAGGGTCTGGGGTTCTGGTGAAGGGATCTATTGATTATATAGTGAAAAAGCATAATTTCTTTGAAAATATTCTTTTCTGCTCCTGGTTATAAAGCAAAGAAACTAAGTGTATAGTTAGGATGAGCAAGAGTGCTTCTTCTAGAATTGTGAGTTTCATGGCCCCTGGTGTTCAAATACTGATGTAAGGATGTGGCTTTATTGATAATATAGGGAAAATGCATTAGTTTCTTGGTGTTGAGCAGATGCACAAAGTACATTGCTATGATGAGCAAGGGTGCTTCTTACAAATATTTTTAAAACTTTTGGTTCCAGGGTCAGAGATTCTGGTGGGTTTTTTTTGAGGGGGGGGGGGGGGGGATCTATTGATAATGTAGTGAAAATGTGTTAATTCTTTGAAAATCTTCAACTAAGTGTCGTCCAATGGCAGTCCAGGAAATCCTAGTAATTTTCTGTACCTGCATGTGAATGAAGGACCCTCTATACACTGATGAAAAATGTTTTTTGGACTTTGAGAAAATTATAAAACATAAAGGAGGATATTTTGAAATTAACTAACTCATTTTTAATATAGGGAGTGTGCCTTTTTTATTCAGGAAAAATCTTCAAAGACAATGAAGTAATAGAAAAGAAAAATTGCCTTCGCTTACTCAAATGGATAAAATACATGCAAATAAAGTTTTCAAATACTCTATCTTGGTCTAATATAATGTTTAGAATACTTGGATTTATTTTAAATTATGTGATACAGTTCAGATTACAATTTATTCTACTTTTATGTCAAATGGTGGGTCAGTCTAATTACACAAAAGGACCCTGATAATAGGGTGCAGTGTAGAGAGGGTCCTTAAACAAAAATGATTCCCTGGAATTAAGACCTCATGGGAAAAAAGTATGTTCACAGTACATGTATTTGGGTTTCATTTATTCTACATATTTGTTTGTTAACAATATGTTAGAAGAATGACTCATGTTACAGCTCTCAAGTTCTTGCTTAGTTGTGTTCTCTGGTATAACAGCCTTTGATAGATCCTGATTAGTTGTGTATATATATTTTAGATATAATTGTTTCAATTATTCAACACTTTCAATCAACACATTCAAATGGAGAGAAAACACTTGATGTTGCCAAGAAATGCATTGGTAAAAATGCCTCAAAAAAAGATATAAATAGATATCTTCACAGCCTTAATAAAGTTGGAGTTCTTCAAGTCGAATATCAGAATAAGCAGAAAAACTCAGATCCTCGCTGGAGGGCCACACAGAAAATTCATGACATATCAGGTACCCGGTATATTCTTCCTGAATTTTTTTTGGGTTCATTTTTTAAGCTAGAGAGTATAGAGGTTTCTACTCATTTCTTTCTTTTGTTCATAATGTGTTAACCTGCCATGGTTTTAATAGAGCATTTGAACATTTTGAAACTTTTAGATGAATTATATCTTTGTTTAGAAGGACAAGACATGATAGAGACCCCTCTGAATTTTTATGTGCATATTTTCAGTTTTTCTTAGAATGTGGACCTTTTTGAATACTTATGTACTGAAAAATAAAATTTAACATATTCAGAAATAAACTAATGTTAAGAACTTTTTAGATGAGAAAATCGAAGAAATATCAGCAGAATTGAGCACTTCAAAGAATTCAAGATCAGGTAACTTCTTTTTTTTTTTTTTGTTTATAAAATTTCAAATTTATTATGTTGTGTACAGTACTGTATACAGGGAAATTTTCACCCCCATTATGTTTTCGCCCCTTTCGTCCTACACACACGTGGGCAAATTTAAAACGGGGCGTATTCAAAAAACACACTATACCGGTAATTTGTTAAACAGAATTGTGACTGGCTGAATTTAAAACAAGGCAAACCTGTTTGCAAGTATGAAAGGGTGAAAATAATATGGGGCAAAAATAACCCTTTATACAGTATTTATACAATTTATTTCTTTCATTTTACTTTTCTTGATACATAAACAAGTATTTATTTTTGACCAGTTAGACCGTTGATCATGCATCATCTGGAGTGAAAAAAAGATGCTATTTATAATTTTGTTGAAGTAAAGTCTTCCAGGTTAAAACTTCTTGTTCCTTAATCTTATATAATTATACCCCACGCAACTAGTTGCGGGGGTTATAATGTTTTTGACCCGTCAGTCAGTCAGTCAGTCAGTCCGTCAGTCCTGTTTTTTTGTCAGCGCAACTCCTCCTAAACCGCTGCACAGAATTTCGTCAACTTTGCAGATATTTAGGACACAATGTGTAGATGTGCATATTACCAGGAAATTCCGATTCCTTTATTTTTCTGGGAATTTCGGCACTTTTCAACTTAGATTTTTGGCCATATCTTGAATACAACTCCTTTTAAACTGCCACACAGAATTTCGTCAAACTTTGCAGATATTTAGGACAGTCACACAGTGTGTAGATGTGCATATTACCAGGAAATTCCGATTCCATTATTTTTGCCCGAAGAGTTTTGCCTATTATTGAAGAAACTTTCCAGCTAGGTAATAAGGAAATCCACACTGGAATCAGCCTTTGTAGTGACATTTTATGTGAAATATTTTATGACCTTAAAAGACCTCTATTGATTTTGAGATCAAAATATTAATGATTTAACACACACACAAAATCTTGAATCTTGGATAGTCCCCCCCCCCCCCAAATTGGTGCTTTGCCTTAAATAATTTCATAAGTACAGTATATAAACAAATTCATATGACTACATCATAATTTTGTTTCCATCAATTATTTAAATGTGTAAATTGTCATGTGTTGGACATAGACTTACACTCATTAACAAATCGAAATCACCAAGGAATTTACATAACAGTTTGTCGGCATAACTCCTGCACTGAATTTCCTGAAACTTTGTAGGTATTTCAGACATAATGTATAGATTTGTATATTACCAAGAAATTTTTATTCCATTATTTATCTAGAAACTTCAGCCCAATTAAATTTGTAACATGCAAAGATTTGAATGCCCTTATATGCAAGAAGTTTTGATGTGATGATTTTTTGCAAGTAATGCCCCTTTTTGAATTATACTGTGTATTTAAAATGCACTGTGCTATTCAGTACATGTTGTATTGTCAAGTTTTGGGGGAGCGTGGGGTATGTGAGTTTGCTCACTTTTTCTTTCATTTAATTTTGTTTGTATTCTAGCCTCTGATTGGTTAATATCCAAAAAGGAACACAAATTATTTCTGTATAACCTGGTTTGGTATGGGGACACACCCCCCTGACAACCAGCTGAATCATCTGTATCCATACAATCCTCTCATTTCCAGTCCTCGGGATTCATGGGAATTCCAGATTTAATAAATGTACCTTTAACTTCAAACAATAATCCGATCCTACCACATGTAAACAAACAACAAAGGTGCTAGGCCTATGTATCAGTTTTTACCTCCCCTCGCTTCCCATCACTTCCGTTACTACGATTGTATTATTGAGTGGCAAATTTGAACTAATAAAAAGCAATGAAATTTTACACCCATAGTTATTTAATGATTTTAAAATTAAATTACAAGGAATGACTATACTGTAGATTCCTAAATATACGCGAGGAATAAATTATCGCGTAATTACGCGAGAAGCACCGCTCGCGAAATAAAATTACTCGCTTTTATTTTTATGGTGCTTGAATGTATGTAAAATCTCTAGATAAATCAACCATTCGCGAATTATTATTCTCGCGATTTGACGCCCTTGGGTCATTTCGCGATAATAAGTACTCGCGTAAAATAAGGAATCTACAGTAATTCTTGACCAAATTATTCGAGTATAACCTGGTTTGGGTCAGTTTACGCTGTTTTATAATCCGCTTTGCGGATTATAAAGCGTAAACTGACCCAAACCAGATTATACTCAAATAATTTGGCTAAGAATTAGAGTCATTCCTAAAATATTTGAGATAGATGTAAATTTGATATATAGTTACACTTATGATACTTTTTGTGGAAGATTTTATATCAAATATTTCCTTGTACATGTAATATGTGAATGCATTAATTTAAATATTAATTTTAGATCAGATTGCTAGACTTCCATCAAATGGTGAGCAGACAGGAAACTCCTCTCCATGTAGCCCTGGTACGTAAGCCTGCACCTG